>NC_041382.1:134098567-134115291 GCF_002162155.2 Triticum dicoccoides | reverse complement strand
GGCCAGGAGGAGGGCGCGCCAGGAGGAGTCCTACTCCCACCGGGAGTAGGATTCCCCCCCTTTCCTAGTTGGAATAGGATTCGGGAAGGGGGGAAAGAGGAGAGAGAGAAGGAAGGGGGGTGCCGCCCCCCTCTCCTTGTCCTATTTGGACTAGGGGGGGAGGGGTGCGCGGCCCAGCCCTGGCCACCTCTCCTCTCTTCCACTAAGGCCCACTAAGGCCCATATACCTCCCGGGGGGTTGCGGTAACCTCCCGGTACTCCGATAAAATCCCGATTTCACCCGGAACACTTCCGATATCCAAATGTAGGCTTCCAATATATAAATCTTTATGTCTTGACCATTTTGAAACTCCTCGTCATGTCCGTGATCACATTAGGGACTCCGAACAAACTTCGGTACATTAAAATGCATAAACTCATAATATAACTGCCATCAAAACCTTAAGCGTGCGGACCCTACGGGTTCGAGAACAATGTAGACATGACCGAGACACGTCTCCGGTCAATAACCAATAGCGGAACCTGGATGCTCATATTGGCTCCCACATATTCTACGAAGATCTTTATCGGTCAGACCGCATAACAACATATGTTGTTCCCTTTGTCATCGGTATGTTACTTGCCCGAGATTCGATCGTCGGTATCTCAATACCTAGTTCAATCTCGTTACCGGCAAGTCTCTTTACTCATTTCGTAATACATCATCTTGCAACTAACTCATTAGTTGTAATGCATGCAAGGCTTATGTGATGTGCATTACCGAGAGGGCCCAGAGATACCTCTCTGACATTCGGAGTGACAAATCCTAATCTCGAAATACGCCAACCAAACATGTACCTTTGGAGACACCTGTAGAGCACCTTTATAATCACTCATTTACGTTGTGACTTTTGGTAGCACACAAAGTGTTCCTCCGACGAACGGGAGTTGCATAATCTCATAGTCATAGGAACATGTATAAGTCATGAAGAAAGCAATAACAACATACTAAACGATCGGGTGTTAAGCTAATGGAATGGGTCATGTCAATCAGATCATTCACCTAATGATGTGATCCCGTTAATCAAATAACAACTCTTTGTCCATGGTTAGGAAACATAACCATCTTTGATTAACGAGCTAGTCAAGTAGAGGCATACTAGTGACACTCTGTTTGTCTATGTATTCACACATGTATTATGTTTCCGGTTAATACAATTCTAGCATGAATAATAAACATTTATCATGATATAAGGAAATAAATAATAACTTTATTATTGCCTCTAGGGCATATTTCCTTCAGTTGCCACCGAACCTGTCATGCTCATAATAGGATTAATGGGTGTAGCCACAATCTGATTTGTTTGGGTAGGATAATAAGTCATCGGCACAGGAGGCGCCGATGCAATAGGTAAAGCCAGATTAGGGTTTTGCACACTAGCAGCTACACCATTATTACCAATAGACGATTGAGATATATTCTTCTGAGCATTAGTATTTTCTATAAAAGTTTGATAGACTAGATTGTTACCATCAGCAATACGACTTTCAATCTTAGCCCACTGCTCAGGAGAAAAGGCAGTACTTACAGAGGGTTTAACCTGCTCGGCTTGAAGAGGAGGGAACTTGATTTCTTCAATCGGAGTGATGTTGCCTTGGCGATCCTTCTTGAACTTTGCAAGGAACTCCTGCAAGTCCTTCTCCTCACGTGCCTTCTTGTACTCCTCATAAACATGGCGATGATCGGCCGATATCTCATCAAGACTAGGCTTAATGATGTTATCGGCGTCTACCTCAGATGGCTTGGGAATATCAGACATGGTGGATGATGACGATTGATCTTCGTTCCCTAGCGGAGTCGCCAAAAAGTGTGTTGACACACGAACACGTCACGTGTACCCTCGACGCCGGGGGTGATGCACCGTAGCTCACATCAAAGGAGACCCGACCGACAGTGCGATACGCAAGACAATCGACGGGCGCTTTTGCAGACCCGAAAACCCCACACCCCCGGGAGGGACCCCGTCAGGGAGTGCGGCGGCTATGGGCTGCCCTAGGTCGATTTGCTCGCCCCTAGAGCCTCGGGATTCGCGGCTCTCAAACACGAAGAACAGCGAAGAACGAGATAGAAAAACGGTGGAGAGATAAAACGTAGATGAAAAAGTAGTATATTGATTTGTTCGATTGTGTGTTATTCAATCGACCTTCACCCCCAACATATATAAGAGGCGGTTGGACTTCCCGTACAAGTAAAGGATTCATCTAGGCTTTCCTTACAAGAAAAATTACATCAATTCACGTCCTAGAGTCCTAATTCTATTCCAACTCGGATTCAGTCTGAATCTGGCCCAAACTCTGTCTTCCTTCTTGCGCGGGCCGCCGGGCTTGCATATGATCTCCGATCGAGATGGCCCAAGTATCAAACTTGTGCGCCTCGACGATACGAACAACTCTCATGTTGATCACTTTTTCAAATAAGGCCATCTTGAATACTTTTCGAGGTCATCTTTATCTTCCAGTCGGACTCGGTCTTGTAGTAGACTGGATTATCCGAGTCTCGTAGTGAATTTGTAGGCTATATATTATCTCTGATGACGATGACTCGAAAATCAAAGTTTACCGTCTTGATGATACGCACAACTTCTGTATTGAACACTTCTTCATCCAAGGTCATTTTGATAAACTTTCGAGCACATGTTCAATTTCACTCGGACTTGAGCTCATCCACTTGGATATTAGATACTTTCACTCGGATCGTCCGATTGGACTCTTTCACTCGGAAGACAATCTTTCACTCGGATGACTATATTTCCACTCGGATGACTATATTTCCACTCGGAAGGCACTATCTTATTCACTCGAATGACTATATTTCCACTCGGAAGGCACTATCTTATTCAATCGGCAAGTTTTCGTCCCGATGGTAATCTTTTCACTCGGAATATTTTCACCTGGACGACAATTTCACTCGGATGATCATATTTTCACTCGGATGACTATATTTCCACTTGGATAATAATAAGTTCATCCGGTCAGCAAACTTTCACTCGACCGTAAAATTTCATTCGACCGTAAACTTTCACTCGACCGTAAACTTTCACTCAGATGGTAAACTTTTCACTCGGATTTCCGACTGAAAATATAGCCTGATCTTGATTTGTCTCTCCAGGCCTCATATGATCTCGGATTGAGACGAATTATATATGAGAATCGATCGACTCAACGAGACGAAACTTTTCCATGTTGAAGGTTTTTTGATTCAAGGCCGTATTGATGGCCGAATTACTCGCGCAACCTATCAGACAAGCGTCTGGCACCTCGCGCCATATTTCCGTTGAGGTTTAGTCTGCAGTATATTACCTCTAACTTTTGCATATGAACTCGGATTGAGATGATTTATATATCAAAATATATTGCCTTGACGAGACGAAGACAATTCCTTAAGAGTGCTCCTTCATCCAAGGTCATCTTGAATACGTGATTGGCCAAAAACCACTCGGAACATTGAACTATGCCACTTTGAGTATAGTTTCGGTCCGTAAGATAAAGTCGAATGAATATAACCGAAACATCAAAGTGGTTCCAGTCGGTGACGTGAATATTTTTATGCTGAAAACTCATTCACTCGAGACCATCTTCATTGCAATCTGTATCTTGCCAAAATCAGATGTCAACACCGGCAGGAAATAGGGTCCAAAGTAGTCAAATGATTGAGAAAGAAAATTTATTGTCAGTCTAACCCTGCCATCCATACACCTCTTTGGTTTAAAGTTAGTTCAGGATTTGAATCTAACTCTAACCTCTAACTGAGTTAGAGTTCTCCTCATCTCAGTTCATCACCATCATACTTTCCCCATTCTTGTGTTTTCAGTATCCTGCGAATCAAAGAGGCCCTTAGACTGGTTTAGGTCTGGTAGTTTTTTATAAACATGTTATGTCCAAAATTTAATGAACGTGCTCTGGTTTCTATGAAAATAATCCAGTTTCATGTAGTAATTCATTTATTATTTATTCTTCTGTGGGGGGTTTGCATGTAATTCGTGAGGTATGAAATGTAAAGTACCCCGGCATATGCTCCGACTCGTGCATGCACTACGACCCAAATGCTCTATGTCACACATGTCTGTGAAAGGGAGCACGTGGAAATAGCCTAGGAGTACATATAGCTATAGGAGGATAAATGCGTGAAAAATATGTACGGTGAAGCCTAGCTGCGGTTCGAAAAGGAGACCTAAAGTGATGGCAGGTATAGGTTGCATGCACCCAACTAGTGGTAGTACTAGACATACGACTACTTTTTCCCTCAAAAAAAGAGGTACGAGTGCTCAGTACTCCTATTCTATCAACACGAGTCCCATCTGACAACAGCGTCCGTGTTACAGCTAGCTCTTCTCCCTCGTTTCTGTCTTCTAATTCTAAACTCAGCCGACGCCCGGTGGGCGGGGTGGGGATTTGCTGATGGTCGGTTATCTCAACTACGGTCCCACCTCACACTGAAAACATTATGACTGGAATAAAAATGCCATATACACCCTTCGTTCCTAAATATAAGCCTTTTTAGATATTTCAAATGGAATACAACATACAAATGTATGTAGACATATTTTAGAGTGTAGATTCACTCATTTTGCTCCGTACGTAGTCACTTGCTGGAATATCTAGAAAGACTTATATTTGGGAATAGAGGGAGTACTATACCAATAAAACATTAAGGCCACAAGGCGATGCAGTGCTGGTTACAGGAGGCAAGAAGAAGAGATGCATCCATCGACGACGTCCACCTCCTTGACTCAGGGCGCCGGCCCACCGAACGGCGGCTAAATAGCAGCGGATTTTGTGACCAGGTCGACATGCTTTTGAACAATGGCGTCCAAAGATTCCAGCCGCTGGAAGAACGCCAACGTCTTTCCGTCCTCAATAGACTTGTAGTGGCCTATGTAGACGATTTCCTCGTAACGTGGATGTGCAGGTCGATGGTTTCTTGCATGGCGAGGCACTGCGTGGCAAGCGCGGCCTCGAGGTGCACATTCTTCGTCGCGACCTTCGGCACCTGCAAGGCCACCAGGGCTTGAAAGAGTTCGTGACCATGGAGGCCGATGAGGGTGGAAGGCAATGAGGAGCCTGGGCTCGCGGGCTGGAGCAGTATGGCAAGGTCATCCGCACGCTTCTTGACGGTGGTGAACTTGCGGATGGAGTTGACCATCATGTCGTCCATGTGAGAGGCGAAGCCGGTGTCGGTGAGGGCTACGACGCTGGCGGTCGCCAGCACCGTCTGGAAAGGCTGCACGGTGCGGGGCTGCAGGCCAGCGCCTTGGATGATTTGGCACAGCCGACTGCCGCTCGCGTCCATCACCTCCATAGGTGCTTCTGGCTTCTGGTCACTTGGTCTTGGATTGGAGTGAGCAGTGTTGTGCAGAGACTAGGAGTAGATGGATTGGAGTGGTGGGGCGCCTTTATATGAGAATCCAAACTCTGTTGCATTCACATCGTGCAGGCTACATTCTGCTTCTCCAAATAATTCCCTCTGCATGTAATTGAGGATGCATCATTGACCGTTCAACATCTCGGGAACCGCTACCCTCTCCCTCCTTGGCAATGGCATTCAAGCACCTATGGAGACGACTGCCGCTCGCGTCTATCGCGTGTCAGGAGACGTCCCCGTCGATGACGAGGTGCCTATGGTGACTTTGTAAATTTCAAGATGATAGTACTAGTATACTCAATATTGTGCACCGACCAATGCAGAGAGGAAAACGAGAGAACTATGTATTTATTTACGGTGTAGATTCACTCATTTTGCTCCATATGTACTCCATCTTGGTGTAGTCTAGTCACTTGTTAAAATCTCTAGAAAGGCAAATACTCCTTTATGGTTTACAAGGCTATACTAGCAAGTACTACAATAGTGGGCTCACATAGCATTTTTGTCTCATGCAAGAGCCTGGCTATATGCATGCTCCAAGGTTCGCAATTGCCACGTTCAGGTTGCTCTTGGCTCTTCGCCTCTTTGAGAAGACGAACAATGATGCTACTACTACTTCTACAGTATCGAATCCACTGCTGCATGTCTGTCCACCGCGTGTGGGAGGGATAGCTTGTTGTGGTACTCTATAAGGCTAGTTGTAATGGGAGTACTATCATAGGTAGTACTCCCTCCGTTCCTAAATATTTGTCTTTGTAGAGATTTAAACAAGTGATTACATAGGGAGCAAAATGAGTGAATCTACAGTCTAAAATGTGTATATATACATCCGTATGTGGTAGTCCATTTGAAATATCTAAAAAGACAAATATTTAGGAACGGAGGAAGTATCATGCATGCCAACTAGGAAAAATTGATGAGGTGGCATAGAAGTAAATGAAGAAAGAGAGGGTTGAGTATCATATCATGATACCGTATCATATTAAACGTTGTGCTACTATGTGTCATGCATGCTAATAAATGAAGTCATCGATGATACTAACATATGATAGTATGCACTAGGATGTGTAGTATCATACACTAGTATCATATGCATGATACTAGTATCCCATTATGACCAGCCTAAGCAAAAGCCTGTCCTCGTCTGCGAGCCACCACGTGCATGGGCGAGGGAGAAGGCGTGTGGTAGTAAAATCAAGCTTCTCCTCATCGTATGAGTTGACGCGACACATCATAGCACTGGCCCCACATGGTTGCCTCTAAACTTGGCTGAAAGACCCGCAGTGTTCAATACTCCATTTGCTGCAACCTCTAACATTTACCCCACCAAACAATTAAAATATATATTCCTGTCTTGACCAGATGAGCGTGCAAACTACAATCACCAGGATGATAGGTAGGGCCAGAAGATTATTTTAATAAAAAAACATGGAGCCGACCCCAATGATTTTAAGCTTACATGCACGGTACACGCTATCCTAGACTACTCTACACATGAAACTACCACACGAGCGTCCGGGCTGCGCTTGGCTCTGCGCCTCTTCGGGAAGTCGAACAATGATGAAGTACTACTGCAGTGGAGGAGTACTACATTATGCTTCTGGCCATCTGACACCGATTGAACTGCTGCATGTCCACCGCGTGCGGGAGAAAGAGCGTGTAGCGAACGAAAGCTTCTACTAGTCCTGCCAGCCACCACGCTCATGGGCGAGGGAGGGACGTAGCTTCATTGACTTATTGCTCCTACCTTTATGTGTATGACAGGTGGGCCCAACAGGTGGGTGTCCCACCTTGAAGGAAATATGCCCTAGAGGCAATAATAAAGTTATTATTTATTTCCTTATATCATGACAAATGTTTATTATTCATGCTAGAATTGTATTAACCGTAAACATGATACATGTGTGAATACATAGACAAACAGAGTGTCACTAGTATGCCTCTACTTGACTAGCTCATTGATCAAAGATGGTTATGTTTCCTGACCATAGACAAAGAGTTGTCATTTGATTAACGGGGTCACATCATTAGGAGAATGATGTGATTGACTTGACCCAATCCGTTAGCTTAGCACTTGATCGTTTAGTTTGTTGCTATTGCTTTCTTCATGACTTATACATGTTCCTATGACTATGAGATTATGCAACTCCCGTTTACGGAGGAACACTTTGTGTGCTACCAAACATCACAACGTAACTGGGTGATCATAAAGGTGATCTACAGGTGTCTCTGAAGGTACTTGTTGGGTTGGCGTATTTCGAGATTAGGATTTGTCACTCCGATTGTCAGAGAGGTATCTCTGGGCCCACTCAGTAATACACATCACTTAAGCCTTGCAAGCATTGCAACTAATGAGTTAGTTGTGGGATGATGTGTCACGGAATGAGTAACGAGACTTGCCGGTAAAGAGATTGAACTAGGTATTGAGATACCGACGATCGAATCTCGGGCAAGTAACATACCGATGACAAAGGGAACAACATATGTTGTTATGCGGTTTAACCAATAAAGATCTTCGTAGAATATGTGGGAGCCAATATGAGCATCCGAGTTTTGCTATTGGTTATTGACCGGAGACGTGTCTCGGTCATGTCTACATTGTTCTCGAACCCGTAGGGTCCGCACGCTTAAAGTTCGATGACAGTTATATTAAGAGTTTATGTGTTTTGATGTACCGAAGGTAGTTCAGAGTCCCGGATGTGATCACGGACTTGACGAGGAGTCTCGAAATGGTCTAGACATAAATTTTGATATATTGGAATGTTATATTCGGACACCAGATGAGTTCCGGGGGTTATCGGATATAAACCGGAGAAACCGGAGGGTTACCGGAACCCCCCGGGGGTTATTGGGCCTCATGGGCCTAAGTGGTGGAAGAGGAGAGGCGACAGGAGGTGGCGCGCGGCCCCCCTTGCCCCAATCCGAATTGGGAAAGGGAAGGGGGCGGCGGCCCCCTTCTCCTTCCTTCTCTCCACCTCCTCCTTCCCCCTTCTCCTAATTGGAATAGGAAAGGGGGGCAAAACCTACTTGGAGTAGGATTGCCCCCCTTTGGGCGTGCCTCCTCCCCTTGGTCGGCCTCCTCCTCCTCCCCCCTTTTATATACGGAGGAGGGGGGCACCCCATAGACACAAAAATTGATCTCTTGGATCTTTTTGCCGTGTGCGGTGCCCCTCTCCACCATAGTCCACCTCGATAATATTGTAGCGGTGCTTAGGCGAAGCCCTGCGATGGTAGAACATCAACATCATCACCACGCCATCGTGCTGACCAAACTCTCCCTCAAAGCTCGGCTGGATCGGAGTTCGAGGGACGTCATCGAGTTGAACGTGTGCAGAACTCGGAGGTGCCGTGCGTTCAATACTTGATCGGTCGGACCGTGAAGACGTACGACCATATCAACCGCGTTGTGCTAACGATTCCGCTTTCGGTCTATGAGGGTATGTGGACACACTCTCCCCTCTCGTTGCTATGCATCACCATGATCTTGCGTGTGCGTAGAATTTTTTTGAAATTACTATGTTCCCCAACAGTGGCATCTGAGCCAGGTTTTATGCGTTGATGTTATATGCACGAGTAGAACACAAGTGAGTTGTGGGCGATACAAGTCATACTACCTACCAGCATGTCATACTTTGGTTCGGCGGTATTGTTGGATGAAGTGGCCCGGACCGACATTACGCGCACGCTTACGCGAGACTGGTTCTACCGACGTGCTTTGCACATAGGTGGCTGGTGGGTGTCAGTTTCTCCAACTTTAGTTGGACCAAGTGTGGCTACGCCAGGTCCTTGAGAAGGTTAAAACAACACTAACTTGATGAACTATCATTGTGGTTTTGATGTGTAGGTAAGATTGGTTCTTGCTTAAGCCCGTAGCAGTCACGTAAAACTTGCAACAACAAAGTAGAGGATGTCTAACTTGTTTTTGCAGGGCATGTTGTGATGTGATATTGTCAAGAGATGATGCTATATTTTATTGTATGAGATGATCATGTTTTGTAACCGAGTTATCGGCAATTGGCAGGAGCCATATAGTTGTCGCTTTATTGTATGCAATGCAATCGCCCTGTAATTGCTTTACTTTATCACTAAACGGTAGCGATAATCGTAGAAGCAATAGTTGGCAAGACGACAACGATGCTACGATGGAGATCAAGGTGTCGCGCCGGTGACGATGGTGATCATGACAAGTGCTTCGGAGATGGAGATCACAAGCACAAGATGATGATGGCCATATCATATCACTTATATTGATTGCATGTGATGTTTATCTTTTATGCATCTTATTTTGCTTTGATTGACGGTAGAATTATAAGATGATCTCTCACTAAATTTCAAGATAAAAGTGTTCTCCCTGAGTATGCACCGTTGCCAAAGTTCGTCGTGCCCAGACACCACGTGATGATCGGGTGTGATAAGCTCTACGCCCATCTACAATGGGTGCAAGCCAGTTTTGCACACGCAGAATACTCAGGTTAAACTTGACGAGCCTAGCATATGCAGATATGGCCTCGAAACACTGAGACTGAAAGGTCGAGCGTGAAACATATAGTAGATATGATCAACATAGTGATGTTCACCATTGAAAACTACTCCATTTCACGTGATGATCAGTTATGGTTTAGTAGATTTGGATCATGTGATCACTTAGATGATTAGAGGATGTCTATCTAAGTGGGAGTTCTTAAGTAATATGATTAATTGAACTTAAATTTATCATGAACTTAGTACCTGATAGTATTTTGCATGTCTATGATTTGTTGTAGATAGATGGCTTGTGCTGTTGTTCCGTTGAATTTTAATGTGTTCCTTGAGAAAGCAAAGTTAAAAGATGATGGTAACAATTACACAGACTGGGTCCGTAACTTGAGGATTATCCTCATTGCTGCACAGAAGAATTACATCCTGGAAGCACTGCTAAGTGCCAAACCTGCTGCAGGAGCAACACCAGATGTTATGAACACCTGGTAGAGCAAAGCTGATGACTACTCGATAGTTTAGTGTGCCATGCTTTACGGCTTAGAACCGAGACTTCAACGACGTTTTGAACGTCATGGAGCATATGGGATGTTCCAAGAGTTGAAGTTAATATTTCAAGCAAATGCCCGGATTGAGAGATATGAAGTCTCCAATAAGTTCTATAGCTGCAAGATGGAGGAGAATAGTTCTGTCAGTGAGCATATACTCAAAATGTCCGGGTATCATAGTCACTTGACTCAACTGGGAGTTAATCTTCCTGTTGATAGTGTCATTGACAGAGTTCTTCAATCACTGCCACCAAGCTACAAGAGCTTTGTGATGAACTATAATATGCAAGGGATGAATAAGTCAATTCCCGAGCTCTTCGCAATGCTAAAGGCTGCGGAGGTAGAAAAAAAGGAGCATCAAGTGTTGATGGTCAATAAGACCGCCAGTTTCAAGAAAAAGGGCAAGGGGAATAAGAAGGGGAACTTCAAGAAGAACAACAAACAAGTTGCTGCTCAGGAGAAGAAACCTAAGTCTGGACCTAAGCCTGAGACTGAGTGCTTCGACTGCAAACAGACTGGTCACTGGAAGCGGAACTGCCCCAAGTATTTGGCGGATAAGAAGGATGGCAAGGTGAACAAAGGTATATGTGATATACATGTTATTGATGTGTACCTTATAGGAGCTCGCAGTAGCACCTGGGTATTTGATACTAGTTTTGTTGCTAATATTTGCAACTCGAAACAGGGACTACGGGTTAAGCGAATACTGGCTAAGGACGAGGTGACGATGCGCGTGGGAAATGGTTCCAAAGTTGATGTGATCGCCGTCGGCACGCTACCTCTACATCTACCTTCGGGATTAGTTTTAGACCTAAATAATTGTTATTTGGTGCCAGCGTTGAGCATGAACATTATATCTGGATCTTGTTTCATGCGAGACGGTTATTCATTTAAATTTGAGAATAATGGTTGTTCTATTTATATGAGTAATATCTTTTATGGTCATGCACCCTTGAAGAGTGGTCTATTTTTGATGAATCTCGATAGTAGTGATACACATATTCATAATGTTGAAGCCAAAAGATGCATAGTTGATAATGATAGTGCAACTTATTTGTGGCACCGCCGTTTGGGTCATATTGGTATAAAGCGCATGAAGAAACTCCATACTGATGGACTTTTGGAATTACTTGATTATGAATCACTTGGTACTTGCGAACCATGCCTCATGGGCAAGATGACTAAAACGCCGTTCTCTGGAACTATGGAGCGAGCAACTGATTTGTTGGAAATCATACATACTGATGTATGTGGTCCAATGAATGTTGAGGCTCGCGGCGGGTATCGTTATTTTCTCACCTTCACAGATGATTTAAGCAGATATGGGTATATCTACTTAATGAAACATAAGTCTAAAACATTTGAAAAGTTCAAAGAATTTCAGAGTGAAGTTGAAAATCATCATAACAAGAAAATAAAGTTTCTACGATCTGATCGTGGAGGAGAATATTTGAGTTACGAGTTTGGTCTACATTTGAAACAATGCGGAATAGTTTCGCAACTCACGCCACCCGGAAAACCACAGCGTAATGGTGTGTCTGAACATCGTAATCGTGCTTTACTGGATATGGTGCGATCTATGATGTCTCTTACTGATTTACTGCTATCATTTTGGGGTTATGCTTTAGAGACGACCGCATTCATGTTAAATAGGGCACCATCAAAATCCGTTGAGACGACACCTTATGAACTATGGTTTGACAAGAAACCAAAGTTGCCGTTTCTTAAAGTTTGGGGCTGCGATGCTTATGTGAAAAAGCTTCAAACTGATAAGCTCGAACCCAAATCGGAGAAATGTGTCTTCATAGGATACCCAAAGGAAACTGTTGGGTACACCTTCTATCATAGATCCGAGGGCAAGACTTACGTTGCTAAGAATGGATCCTTTCTAGAGAAGGAGTTTCTCTCGAAAGAAGTCAGTGGGAGAAAAGTAGAACTTGATGAGATAACAGTACCTGCTCCCTTATTGGAAAGTAGTTCATCACAGAAACCGGTTCCTGTGACGTCTACACCAATTAGTGAGGAAGTTAATGATGATGATCATGAAACTTCAGATCAAGTTGTTACTGAACCTCGTAGGTCAACCAGAGTGAGATCCGCACTAGAGTGGTACGGTAATCCTGTTCTGGAGGTTATGTTGCTAGACCATGACGAACCTATGAACTATGAAGAAGCGATGGTGAGCCCAGATTCCGCAAAATGGCTTGAAGCCATGAAATCTGAGATGGGATCCATGTATGAGAACAAAGTGTGGACTTTGGTTGACTTGCCCGATGATCGGCAAGCCATCGAGAATAAATGGATCTTTAGGAAGAAGACTGACGCTAATGTTAATGTTACTGTCTATAAAGCTCGACTTGTTGCAAAAGGTTTTTGAAAAGTTCAAGGGATTGACTATGATGAGACCTTCTCACCCGTAGCGATGCTTAAGTCTGTCCGAATCATGTTAGCAATTGTCGCATTTTATGATTATGAAATTTCGCAAATGGATGTCAAAACTGCATTCCTGAATGGATTTCTGGAAGAAGAGTTGTATATGATGCAACCGGAAGGTTTTGTCGATCCAAAGGGAGCTAACAAAGTGTGCAAGCTCTAGCGATCCATTTATGGACTGGTGCAAGCCTTTCGGAGTTGGAATAAACGTTTTGATAGTGTGATCAAAGCATATGGTTTTATACAGACTTTTGAGAAGCCTGTATTTACAAGAAAGTGAGTGGGAGCTGTGTAGCATTTCTGATATTATATGTGGATGACATATTGTTGATTGGAAATGATATAGAATTTCTAGATAGCATAAAATGATATTTGAATAAAAGTTTTTCAATGAAAGACCTCAGTGAAGCTGCTTATATATTGGGCATCAAGATCTATAGAGATAGATCGAGACGCTTAATTGGACTTTCACAAAGCACATAGCTTGACAAAGTTTTGAAGAAGTTCAAAATGGATCAAACAAAGAAAGGGTTCTTGCCTGTGTTACAAGGTGTGAAGTTGAGTAAGACTCAATGCCCAACCACTGCAGAAGATAGAGGGAAAATGAAAGATGTTCCCTATGCTTCAGCCATAGGCTCTATCATGTATGCAATGCTGTGTACCAGACCTGGTGTGTGCCTTTCTGTTAGTTTAGCAGGGAGGTACCAAAGTAATACAGGAGTGGATCACTGGACAGCGGTCAAGAACATCCTGAAATACCTGAAAAGGACAAAGGATAAGTTTCTCGTTTACGGAGGTGACAAAGAGCTCGTCGTAAATGGTTACGTTGATGCAAGCTTTGACACTAATCCGGACGATTCTAAATCGCAAACCGGATACATGTTTTTATTAAATGATGGAGTTGTCAGTTGGTGCAGTTCTAAACAAAGCGTTGTAGCGGGATCAAAATGTGAAGCAGAGTACATAGCTGCTTCAGAAGCAGAAAATGAAGGAGTCTGGATGAAGGAGTTCATATCCGATCTAGGTGTCATACCTAGTGCATCGGGTCCAATGAAAATCTTTTGTGACAATACTGGTGCAATTGCTTTGGCAAAGGAATCCAGATTTCACAAGAGAACCAAGCACATCAAGAGACGCTTCAACTCCATCCGGGACCAAGTCCAGGTGGGAGACATAGAAATTTGCAAGATACCTATGGACCTGAATGTTGCAGACCCATTGACTAAGCCTCTTCCACGATCAAAACATGATCAGCACCAAGGCTCCATGGGTGTTAGAATCATTACTGTGTTATCTAGATTATTGACTCTAGTGCAAGTGGGAGACTGAAGGAAATATGCCCTAGAGGCAATAATAAAGTTATTATTTATTTCCTTATATCATGATAAATGTTTATTATTCATGCTAGAATTGTATTAACCAGAAACATGATACATGTGTGAACACATAGATAAACAGAGTGTCACTAGTATGCCTCTACTTGACTAGCTCGTTGATCAAAGATGGTTATGTTTCCTGACCATAGACAAAGAGTTGCCATTTGATTAACGGGGTCACATCATTAGGAGAATGATGTGATTGACTTGACCCATTCCGTTAGCTTAGCACTTGATCGTTTAGTTTGTCGCTATTGATTTCTTCATGACTTATACATGTTCCTATGACTATGAGATTATGCAACTCCCATTTGCCGGAGGAACACTTTGTGTGCTACCAAACATCACAACATATCTGGGTGATTATAAAGGTGCTCTACAGGTGTCTCCGAAGGTACTTGTTGGGTTGGCGTATTTCGATATTAGGATTTGTCACTCCGATTGTCGGAGAGGTATCTCTAGGCCCACTCGGTAATACACATCACTTAAGCCTTGCAAGCATTGCAACTAATGAGTTAGTTGCGGGATGATGTGTTGCAGAACGAGTAAAGAGACTTGCTGGTAATGAGATTGAACTTGGTATTGAGATATCGACGATCGAATCTCGGGCAAGTAACATACCGATCACAAAGGGAACGATGTATGTTGTTATGCGGTTTGACCAATAAATATCTTCGTAGAATATGTGGGAGCCAATATGAGCATCCAGGTTCTGCTATTGGTTATTGACCGGAGATGTGTCTCGGTCATGTCTACATAGTTCTCGAACCCATAGGGTCCGCACGCTTAAAGTTCGATGACATTTATATTAAGAGTTTATGTGTTTTGATGTACCAAAGGTAGTTCGAAGTCCCGGATGTGATCACGGACATGATGAGGAGTCTCGAAATGGTCGAGACATAAAGATTGATATATTGGAATGTTATATTCGGACACCGGATGAGTTCTGGGGGTTATCGGATATAAACCGAAGGGTTACCGGAAGCCCCCGGGGGTTATTGGGCCTCATGGGCCCAAGTGGTGGAAGAGGAGAGGTGGCAGGAGGTGGCGCGCGGCCCCCTTGCCCCAATCTGAATTGGGAAAGGGAAGGGGGCGGCGACCCCCCTTCTCCTTCCTTCTCTCCACCTCCTCCTTCCCCCTTCTCCTAATTGGAATAGGAAAGGGGGCAAAACCTACTTGGAGTAGGATTGCCCCCCCCTTTGGGCGCGCCTCCTCCCCTTGGCCGGCCTCCTCCTCCTCCCCCCTTTATATACGGAGGAGGGGGGCACCCCATAGACACAACATTTAATCTCTTGGATCTTTTGGCCGTGTGCGGTGCCCCTCTCCACCATAGTCCACCTTGATAATTTTGTAGCGGTGCTTAGGCAAAGCCCTGTGACGATAGAACATCAACAACGTCACCACACTGTCATTCTGATGGAACTCTCCCACAAAGCTCAGCTGAATCAGAGTTCGAGGGACGTCATCGAGTTGAACATGTGCAGAACTCGGAGGTGTCGTGCTTCGGTACTTGATCGGTCGGATCGTGAAGATGTACGACTACATCAACCGCGTTGTGCTAACGCTTCCGCTTTCGGTCTACGAGGGTACGTGGACACACTCTCCCCTCTTGTTGCTATGCATCACCATGATCTTGCGTGTGCGTAGATTTTTTTTGAAATTACTACGTTCCCCAACACACCTGTCATGCATCCAAAGGCAGGTGCGGTTAAGGCACCGGAGCTCATTCCACGAGGGAGAGGGCATTGTAGTAATCAAACTTCTCGGTCTTGTACGAGTTGAAGCGACACATGAAAATACATTTCAATAATTTGCGTTTACCGATGCATTAATTACAACGCATGCATGCATGCCGTGACTCTCCTTTTGATACTTGCATCTGTAGATTTAATGCACCTTGAAGTAGTATGAATATGTGACGGTAAAGCTTTGTAATGCTCCGGCCCTAATAAAGCGAGGGATGCACTACATAAAAAAAGACACATCCGTGACATTTTGGGCTGAATGAATTTTTTTCCTGTCATACATATGACACTTCTATGACGATAATTGTGACAAAACCCGGTATCATCATAGATGTGGTGGGCTCCTACTTCTATGACAAAAAATCATGACAGAAAATGGGCTTTTCATCCTGGGCGGGCCGGAGACGCAGCTGCATGACATTCTTTGGGCCGTCCATGACGAAAAAACCGTGGTAGAAGCGAGGGCGAGGAAAATTTCGGGGAGTTCGCGGTTACGGTGGGAGGTCGGGGGCCGAGCGATGCGTGTTTCTCTCGTACACGTACACGCATGTGTGCAAGGCGTTGGCTCTAACTGAACCTGAGCGAGGCGTTGGGCTCTAACTGAACCCGAGCGATTGCACTACAGGCTACGCGTTACTGAACCCGAGCGATCGATCGATGGCTGTTAAGTGAACCCGATCAAGCGATTCCTTCGCTACTACTGCTAACTGAAGCCGATCGATGTTGCCTCTGGGATGGACAGTGA
>NC_041382.1:134091418-134098238 GCF_002162155.2 Triticum dicoccoides | reverse complement strand
CGACGGTAGCCCGTGGAGGCTAGAGGAGGTCGACGGTGGAGATGAACAGTATCCCATGGAGTCCCGTTTTGCGGTATGCCACACCCCTCCTGATGAACAGGACCCCCGTTTCGACCGTAGGAGGTCCGTTTCGTCCGTTTTGCGGTACGCCACACCCCCTGATCAACAGGACCCCCGTTTCGACCGTAGGAGGTCTGTTTCATTCGTTTTGTGGTACACCACACCCCTCCCATCAACAGGACCCCCTTTTCGATCGTAGGAGGTCCGTTTCCTCCGTTTTGCGGTACGCCAGACCCCTCCCGATCAACCGGACCCCGTTCCGAACGTACGAGGTCCGTTCCTCCATTGTGCGGTACGCCAGGACTCGTTTCCATCGCCTGTTCCGTCCAAGCCCTCCCGATGAACATGACCATGCATTCCGTTCCGACCCAGACGGTTGGCTCCCACGCATTCCGTTGCCTCCCGATGAACACGACGCATTCCGTTGCCTCCCCATCAACACGACGCATTCCGTTGCCTCCCCATGAACACGACGACGATGCTATTTCTCTGTTCTGACCCAGCTATGTACACGAGCCCTGGCCGTACGTATGCACGAGTAGGCGTTCGAGACCCCGCCCGTATGTACACATACGTGGCCGTATTTTCTTTCTTGCACCCTGGCCGATGTACGTACGTGTACATGCTACGTGCGTGCCTCTACTACGACACGTACGCGCCTCTACTACGACACGTGTGCGCCTCTACATCCACCAGTATATATGTACGTACATGTTCGCGACCAGAATGACAACGCTACATACGCTTCGACCAGGTGGGTCACGAATATCAGGCACTTCCTTGCATGCGAAGATGTAGCTGTTGGGTCCCAGCAGTCAGGGGGGCGAATCTTTTTTTGCCCGGACGCACTTCCTTGCGTGCGAAGATGTAGCTTGTGGGTCCCAACAGTCAGGGGCAAACGTTTTTTTCGTGAAATACGGTGGCCCGTCCGGTGGGTCCCCGCTGTCAGGTGGATTAATAATTATTTTGCACATAATAAGGAGGCACTTCCTTGCTGCGGCCGTGGATGTTGGAAATATGCCCTAGAGGCAATAATAAATTGATTATTATTATATTTCCTTGTTCATGATAATCGTTTATTATCCATGCTAGAATTGTATTGATAGGAAACTCAGATACATGTGTGGATACATAGACAACACCATGTCCCTAGTAAGCCTCTAGTTGACTAGCTCGTTAATCAATAGATGGTTACGGTTTCCTGACCATGGACATTGGATGTCGTTGATAACGGGATCACATCATTAGGAGAATGATGTGATGGACAAGACCCAATCCTAAGCCTAGCACAAGATCATGTAGTTCGTATGCTAAAGCTTTTCTAATGTCAAGTATCATTTCCTTAGACCATGAGATTGTGCAACTCCCGGATACCATAGGAGTGCTTTGGGTGTGCCAAACGTCACAACGTAACTGGGTGGCTATAAAGGTACACTACGGGTATCTCTGAAAGTGTCTGTTGGGTTGGCACGAATCGAGATTGGGATTTTGTCACTTCATGTAAACGGAGAGGTATCTCTGGGCCCACTCAGTAGGACATCATCATAATGTGCACAATGTGACCAAGGGGTTGATCACAGGATGATGTGTTACGGAACGAGTAAAGAGACTTGCCGGTAACGAGATTGAACAAGGTATCGGTATACCGACGATCGAATCTCGGGCAAGTACCATACCGCTAGACAAAGGGAATTGTATACGGGATTGATTGAGTCCTTGACATCGTGGTTCATCCGATGAGATCATCGTGGAACATGTGGGAGCCAACATGGGTATCCAGATCCCGCTGTTGGTTATTGACCGGAGAACATCTCGGTCATGTCTACATGTCTCCCGAACCCGTAGGGTCTACACACTTAAGGTTCGATGACGCTAGGGTTATAAAGGAAGCTTGTATGTGGTTACTGAATGTTGTTCGGAGTCCCGGATGAGATCCCGGACGTCACGAGGAGTTCCGGAATGGTCCGGAGGTAAAGATTTATATATAGGAAGTCCTGTTTCGGCCATCGGGACAAGTTTCGGGGTCATCGGTATTGTACCGGGACCACCGGAAGGGTCCCGGGGGCCCACCGGGTGGGGCCACCTGCCCCGGGGGCCACATGGGCTGTAGGGGGTGCGCCTTGGCCTACATGGGCCAAGGGCACCAGCCCCAAGAGGCCCATGCGCCTGGGGAAACCCTAAAGGAAGAGTCCCAGCAGGGGAAGGCACCTCCTAGGTGCCTTGGGGGGGGGGGAGGACTCCTCCCCTGGCCGCCGCCCCCTTGGAGATTGGATCTCCTAGGGGCTGGCGCACCCCCCCTTGGGATCCCTATATATAGTGGGGTAGGAGGGCCTCCCAAACACACCTTATGCCTTTGGTGCAGCCCCTCTCTCTCTCCCAAGTTCTTCTCCTCTCCCGTGGTGCTTGGCGAAGCCCTGCGGGATTGCCACGCTCCTCCACCACCACCACGCCGTTGTGCTGCTGTTGGATGGAGTCTTCCTCAACCTCTCCCTCTCTCCTTGCTGGATCAAGGCATGGGAGACGTCACCGGGCTGTACGTGTGTTGAACGCGGAGGTGCCGTTCGTTCGGCACTAGGACCATCGGTGATCTGAATCACGACGAGTACGACTCCATCAACATCGTTCACTTGAACGCTTCCGCTTAGCGATCTACAAGGGTATGTATATGCACTCTCCTTTCTACTCGTTGCTGGTCTCTCCATAGATAGATCTTGGTGTTACGTAGGAAAATTTTTGAATTTCTGCTACGTTCCCCAACAGTGGCATCATGAGCTAGGTCTATTGCGTAGATTCTTTGCACGAGTAGAACACAAAGTAGTTGTGGGCGTCGATATTGTTCAATATGCTTGCCGTTACTAGTCTTATCTTGATTCGGCGGCATCGTGGGATGAAGCGGCCCGGACCAACCTTACACGTACGCTTACGTGAGACCGGTTCCACCGACAAACATGCACTAGTTGCATAAGGTGGCTGGCGGGTGTCTGTCTCTCCCACTTTAGTAGGATCGGATTTGATGAAAAGGGTCCTTATGAAGGGTAAATAGCAATTGGCATATCACGTTGTGGTTCATGCGTAGGTAAGAAACGTTCTTGCTAGAAACCCATAGCAGCCACGTAAAACATGCAAACAACAATTAGAGGACGTCTAACTTGTTTTTGCAGGGTATGCTATGTGATGTGATATGGCCAAAAAGGATGTGATGAATGATATATGTGATGTATGAGATTGATCATGTTCTTGTAATAGGAATCACGACTTGCATGTCGATGAGTATGACAACCGGCAGGAGCCATAGGAGTTGTCTTTATTTATTTGTGACCTGCGTGTCAACTTAAACGTCATGTAATTACTTTACTTTATTGCTAACCGTTAGCCATAGTAGTAGAAGTAATAGTTGGCGAGGCAACTTCATGAAGACACGATGATGGAGATCATGATGATGGAGATCATGGTGTCATGCCGGTGATGATGATGATCATGGAGCCCCGAAGATGGAGATCAAAAGGAGCAAAGTGATGATGGCCATATCATGTCACTATTTGATTGCATGTGATGTTTATCATGTTTATACATCTTATTTGCTTAGAACGACGGTAGTAAATAAGATGATCCCTTACAACAATTTCAAGAAGTGTTCTCCCCTAACTGTGCACCGTTGCGACAGTTCGCTGTTTCAAAACATCATGTGATGATCGGGTGTTTTATTCAGACGTTCAAATACAACGGGTGTTGGCGAGCCTAGCATGTACAGACATGGCCTCGGAACACACGCGAAACACTTAGGGTTAACTTGACGAGCCTAGCATGTACAGACATGGCCTCGAAACACGGAGACCGAAAGGTCGAGCATGAGTCGTATAGAAGATACGATCAACATGAAGATGTCCACCGATGATGACTAGTCCGTCTCACGTGATGATCGGACACGGCCTAGTTTGACTCGGATCGTGTAATCACTTAGATGACTAGAGGGATGTCTATCTGAGTGGGAGTTCATAAGATGAACTTAATTATCCTGAACATAGTCAAAAGGTTTTTGCAAATTATGTCGTAGCTCACGCTATAGTTCTACTGTTTAGATATGTTCCTAGAGAAAAATTAGTTGAAAGTTGATAGTAGCAATTATGCGGACTAGGTCCGTAAACTGAGGATTGTCCTCATTGCTTCATAGAAGGCTTATGTCCTTAATGCACCGCTCAGTGTGCTGAACCTCGAACGTTGTCTGTGGTTGTTGCAAACATCTGACATACACGTTTTGATAACTACGTGATAGTTCAGTTAAACGGTTTAGAGTTGAGGCACCAAAGACGTTTTTGAAACATCGCGAAACATATGAGATCTTTTGAGGGCTGAAATTGGGATTTCAGGCTCGTGCCCATGTCAAGAGGTATAAGACCTCCGATGACTTTCTTAACCTGCAAACTAAGGAGAAAAGCTCAATTTTTGAGCTTGTGCTCAGATTGTCTGAGTACAACAATCATTTGAATCGAGTGGGAGTTGATCTTCCAGATAAGACAGTGATGGTTCTCCAAAGTCATTGCCACCAAGCTGTTAGAGCTTCGTGATGAACTATAACATATCAGGGATAGATATGATGATCCTTGAGGTATTCGCGATGTTTGACACCGCGAAAGTAGAAATCAAGAAGGAGCATCAATTTTTGATGGTTGGTGAAACCACTAGTTTCAAGAAGGGCAAGGGCAAGAAGGGATACTTCATGAAACAGCAAATCAGCTGCTGCTCTAGTGAAGAAACCCAAGGTAAAACCCAAACCCGAGACTAAGTGCTTCTGTAATAAGGGGAACAACCACTGGAGCAGAATTACCCTAGATACTTGGTAGATAAGAAGGCTGGCAAGGTCGATAGAAGTATATTGGATATACATTGTGTTAATGTGTACTTTGCTAGTACTCCTAGTAGCACCAGGGTATTAGATACCGGTTCGGTTGCTAAGTGTTAGTAACTCGAAACAAAAGGCTACGGAATAAACAGAGACTAGCTAAAGGTGAGCTGACGATATGTGTTGGAAGTTTTTCCAAGCTTGATATGATCAAGCATCGCACGCTCCCTCTACCAAAGAGATTGGTGTTAAACCTAAATAATTGTTATTTGGTGTTTGCGTTGAGCATAGACATGATTGGATTACGTCTATCGCAATACGGTTATTCATTTAAGGAGAATAATGGTTACTCTGTTTATTTGAATAATACCTTCAATGGTCTTACACCTAAAATGAATGGTTTATTAAATCTCGATCGTAGTGATACACATGTTCATGCCAAAAGATAGTAATGATAGTACCACCTACTTGTGGCACTGCCACGTAAGTCATATCGGTATAAAGCGCATGAATAAGCTCCATATTGATGGATCTTTGGACTCACTCGTTTTTGGAAAAGTTTGAGACATGCGAACCATGTCTATTGGTGTGCACGCATGAAGAAACCCCATGCAAATGGACCGTTTTGACTCACTTGATTTTGAATCACTTGGGACATGCAAATCATACCACATGGGCAAGATGACTGAAAAGCCTCGTTTTCAGTAAGATGGAACAAGATAGCAACTTGTTGGAAGTAACACATTTTGATGTGTGCAGTCCAATGAGTGCTGAGGCATGCAGTGAATATCGTTATGTTCTTACTTCACAGATGATTCGAGTAGATGTTGAGTATATTTACTTGATGAATCACGAGTCTGAATTATTGAAAGGTTCAAGTAATTTCAGGGTGAAGTTGAAAGATCGTCGTGACAAGAGGATAAAATATCTATGATATGATCATAGAGATGAATATCTGAATTACGAGTTTGGCACAGAATTAAGACATTGTGGAAATAGTTTCACAACTAATACAACCTGGAACACCATAGTGTGATGGTGTGTCCGAACATTATAGTTGCACCCTATTGGATATGGTGCGTCCCATGATGTCTCTTATTGAATTACCACTATTGTTCATGGGTTAGGCATTAGAGACAACCACATTCACTTTAAATAGGGCACCACGTAATTCCGTTGAGATGACACCATATGAATTATGGTTTAGAGAAACCTAAGTTGTCGTTTCTTGAAGGTTTGGGGCTGCGACGCTTATGTGAAAAAGTTTCAGGATTAAGCTCGAACCCAAAGCGGATAAAATGCATCTTCATAGGACACCCAAACAGTTGGGTATACCTCCTAATTCAGATCCGAAAGCAATATGGATTGTTTCTTGAATCGGGTCCTTTCTCGAGGAAAGGTTTCTCTCGAAAAGTTGAGTGGGAGGATGGTGGAGACTTGATGAGGTTATTGAACCGTCACTTCAACAAGTGTGTAGCAGGGCAGAAGAAGTTGTTCCTGTGGCACGTGCACCAACTGAAGTGGAAGCTTATGATAGTGATCATGAAACTTCGGATCGAGTCACTACCAAACCTCGTGGGATGACAAGGATGCGTACTACTTCAGAGTGGTACGTAATCCTGTCTTGGAAGTCATGTTGCTAGACAACAATGAACCTACGAGCTATGGAGAAGCGATGGTGGGCCCGGATTCCGATAAATGGCTCAAGGCCATAAAACCCGAGAGAGGATCCATGTATGAAAACAAAGTGTAGACTTTGGAAGAACTACTTGATGGTTGTAAGGCTGTTAGGTACATATGGATTTTGAAAGGAAGACAGACAATGATGGTAAGTGTCACCATTGAGAAAGCTCGACTTGTCGTTAAGATGTTTTTCGACAAGTTCAAGGAGTTGACTACGATGAGACTTTCTCACTCGTA
>NC_041382.1:134031971-134090970 GCF_002162155.2 Triticum dicoccoides | reverse complement strand
TTTGTCTATCCTGAAATATGCTAATAAGTATGCAAAGCTCCAGCAATCCTTCTGAGGACTGGAGTGAGCATCTCGGAGTTGGAATGTATGCTTTGATGATGATCAAAGATTTTGGGTGTATACAAAGTTTATGAGAAACTTGTATTTCCAAAGAAGTGAGTGGGAGCACTATAGAATTTCTGATGAGTATATGTTGTTGACATATTAATGATCAGAAATGACGTAGAATTTCTGGAAAGCATATAGGGTTATTTGGAAAGTGTTTTCAATGGAAAACCTGGATTAAGCTACTTGAACATTGAGCATCAAGATCTATAAGGATAGATCAAAACGCTTAATAGTACTTTCAAATGAGCACATGCCTTGACGTGATCTTGAAGGTGTTCAAGATGGATCAGTCAAAGAAGGAGTTCTTGCCTGAGTTGTAAGGTATGAAGTTAAGACTTAAAGCTCGACCATGGCAGAATAGAGAGAAATGAACGAAGGTCGTCCCCTATGCTTAAGACATAGGCTCTACAGTATGCTATGCTGTGTACCGCACCTGAAGTGTGCTTTACCATGAGTCAGTCAAGGGGTACAAGAGTGATCCAAGAATGGATCGCAGGACAGCGGTCAAAGTTATCCTTAGTAACTAGTGGACTAAGGAATTTTCTCAATTATGGAGGTGGTAAAAGAGTTTGTCGTAAAGGGTTACGTCGATGCAAGCTTAACACCTATCCGGATAGCTCTGAGTAGAGATACTGGATACGTATAATGGAGCAACAATTTAGAATAGCTCCAAGTAGAACAGTTATTTGGAATAGCTCCAAATAGAACGTGGTAGCTGCATCTAGGAGATGACATAGAGATTTGTAAAGCACACACGGATCTGAAAGGTTCAGACCCGTTGACTATAACCTCTCTCACAAGCATAACATGATCAAACCCAGAACTCATCGAGTGTTAATCACATGGTAAATGTGAACTAGATTATTGACTCTAGTAAACTCTTTGGGTGTTAGTCACATGGGGATGTGACCTTGAGTGTTAATCACATATCGATGTGAACTAGATTATTGATTCTAGTGCAAGTGGGAGACTGTTGGAAATATGCCCTAGAGGCAATAATAAATTGATTATTATTATATTTCCTTGTTCATGATAATCGTTTATTATCCATGCTAGAATTGTATTGATAGGAAACTCAGATACATGTGTGGATACATAGACAACACCATGTCCCTAGTAAGCCTCTAGTTGACTAGCTCGTTAATCAATAGATGGTTACGGTTTCCTGACCATGGACATTGGATGTCGTTGATAACGGGATCACATCATTAGGAGAATGATGTGATGGACAAGACCCAATCCTAAGCCTAGCACAAGATCATGTAGTTCGTATGCTAAAGCTTTTCTAATGTCAAGTATCATTTCCTTAGACCATGAGATTGTGCAACTCCCGGATACCGTAGGAGTGCTTTGGGTGTGCCAAACGTCACAACGTAACTGGGTGGCTATAAAGGTACACTACGGGTATCTCTGAAAGTGTCTGTTGGGTTGGCACGAATCGAGATTGGGATTTTGTCACTCCGTGTAAACGGAGAGGTATCTCTGGGCCCACTCAGTAGGACATCATCATAATGTGCACAATGTGACAAAGGGGTTGATCACGGGATGATGTGTTACGGAACGAGTAAAGAGACTTGCCAGTAACGAGATTGAACAAGGTATCGGTATACCGACGATCGAATCTCGGGCAAGTACCATACCGCTAGACAAAGGGAATTGTATACGGGATTGATTGAGTCCTTGACATCGTGGTTCATCCGATGAGATCATCGTGGAACATGTGGGAGCCAACATGGGTATCCAGATCCCGCTGTTGGTTATTGACCGGAGAACATCTCGGTCATGTCTGCATGTCTCCCGAACCCGTAGGGTCTACACACTTAAGGTTCGATGACGCTAGGGTTATAAAGGAAGCTTGTATGTGGTTACCGAATGTTGTTCGGAGTCCCGGATGAGATCCCGGACGTCACGAGGAGTTCCGGAATGGTCCGGAGGTAAATATTTATATATAGGAAGTCCTGTTTCGGCCATCGGGACAAGTTTCGGGGTCATCGGTATTGTACCGGGACCACCGGAAGGGTCCCGGGGGCCCACCGGGTGGGGCCACCTGCCCCGGGGGCCACATGGGCTGTAGGGGGTGCGCCTTGGCCTACATGGGCCAAGGGCACCAGCCCCAAGAGGCCCATGCGCCTGGGGAAACCCTAAAGGAAGAGTCCCAGCAGGGGAAGGCACCTCCTAGGTGCCTTGGGGGGGGGGGAGGACTCCTCCCCTGGCCGCCGCCCCCTTGGAGATTGGATCTCCTAGGGGCTGGCGCACCCCCCCTTGGGATCCCTATATATAGTGGGGTAGGAGGGCCTCCCAAACACACCTTATGCCTTTGGTGCAGCCCCTCTCTCTCTCTCCCAAGTTCTTCTCCTCTCCCGTGGTGCTTGGCGAAGCCCTGCGGGATTGCCACGCTCCTCCACCACCACCACGCCGTTGTGCTGCTGTTGGATGGAGTCTTCCTCAACCTCTCCCTCTCTCCTTGCTGGATCAAGGCATGGGAGACGTCACCGGGCTGTACGTGTGTTGAACGCGGAGGTGCCGTCCGTTCGGCACTAGGACCATCGGTGATCTGAATCACGACGAGTACGACTCCATCAACCCCGTTCACTTGAACGCTTCCGCTTAGCGATCTACAAGGGTATGTAGATGCACTCTCCTTTCTACTCGTTGCTGGTCTCTCCATAGATAGATCTTGGTGTTACGTAGGAAAATTTTTGAATTTCTGCTACGTTCCCCAACAGTGGACCCAGCTGTCAGCCTCTCCACGTACAGTCCACGTCCGATGGAAGTCGTTCCTTGACCACGTTGACCACGCCGCACCGAGAGCACCATGACGGTGGACGACGGCGAGGCCTAGGAAGGGGACGACATTGAGCCGGGGAAGACGCGGCAGTGGATGCCCACACGTAGAGGAGTACGAGGGTTCACCGGTTCGCTGCGGTGTGAGGCTGCCGTCGCCGCATAATAACAGGGGGTGTCGGTCGTTGACCATGTTGACCAGGCCGCGCCGAGAGCACCAGGGCGGTGGATGACGACGCGGCCTAGGAAGGGAACGACACGGAGGCAGGGAAGACTCGGCAGTTGTGTCCCACGTGGAGGGGAGTACGATTGTACGAGGGTTTACTGGTTCGTCTGCCGTCACCGGAGAATAATAGCAGGTGTGGGTGAGTAGAGGGATGGCTAGGCCAGTGATGGGAGTACAGTGGGGCGGTTAGGCCTGCGCGGTAGCACAGCCGGCTGCGGGAAGGAGGGAGCAGGCAGTCCCGCCGACGCTTGTTTGAGAGGCTGGAGCAGGAAGATCAGAGATTGAAGAAGCACGACGGCCGTTCGATGGACATCCAACAGTCACTGCTTGTGCGTCAACCTTTTTTAGGAAAGCCTCAAATCTGTGGAAAACCGCATACATCCCATCTACCATTATTTCTAATAATTTACAACCCATTTTCTAATTCTTAAGGTTTTTTTGGAGCCCATATTCTTTTTGTTAGCATTACAACCCATATTGTGGCCACGGTTAAAAAATTATACGAAATTTTGCATATTTCGGTGTAGTCCGAACTGTTTTTAATCCTGAAATTTCGACTCACATTCAAACTGATTTTAAAAATAAATGTATATCAATATTAAATCCAACAAATTCTCCACGCATAAAAATTAATGTAATTTAAAATCTCAAAATGAAAAAAAGATATTTGAAACTAATTGCCGGTTTGATGTGTTTTAAAAATGTACAACCCATTTCTCATTATTGATGGGCCATTTTCTCGGCCAGCCAAATGAAAGCTCTCCTCGTCTTGAAAGATTTGCAGCCCAACATGCCTGACAAAGCGACTTACTTGGCAAATCACAAAAAAACTGGGCTGTGGCCGTGGACCCAGCTGTCAGCCTCTCCACGCACAGTACTCTTTCGACGGAAGTCGTTCCTTGACCATGTTAACCATGCCGTGCGGAGAGCACCACGGCGGTGGACGATGGCGAGACCTAGGAAGGGGACGACGCGGAGCCGGGGAAGACGCGGTAGTGGAAGCCTGCGCGGAGAGGAGTACGAGGGTTCACTGGTTTGGCTGCGGTGTGAGGCTGCCGTCGCCGCAGGGCCTGGCCAGCGGTGGGAATAGTAGGGGGCGGTGAGGCCTCAGCGCCAGCACAGCCGGCCACGGGAGACAGGAGCATGCGGCACGACCGACGCTCCTTTGGGCGGCCGGAGCAAGAAGACCAGAGGTTGAAGAAGCACTACCGCCGTTGGATGGACATCATACGATCACTAGAGCTAGAATCGTTTATATTGACTAAGTTGACAAAGCCCTTCGTCCCTGTCAACTTAGTAGGCCCACAAGTCAGCCTCCCACCAAGGTGGGTCCCAGCTAGCCGGGGGAGTATTCATTTTTTTATGTGTAATAAGGAGGCACTTCCGGTGGGTCCGAGCTAACAACAGGGGGAACGTTTTTTTGCGAAATACTATGGCCCGTCAGGTGGGTCCCAGCAGTCAGGGGGCAAACTTTTTTTCGCAAAATACGGTGGCCCGTCCAGTGGGTCCCTGCTGTCAGTTGGAGGAATCATTATTTTCCGCGTAATATGGAGGCACTTACTTGCTGCGGCCGTGGACCCAGCTGAGACTCTCCACGTATAGTATACTTCTGATGGAAGTCATTCCTTGACCACGTTGACCTCGCCGCGTTCCGTTGCATGCATGCGTCCATGGGCGTGGTGCGTCCCCCACTGTCAGCCTCTCATGTACAGTCGTCTTCCGATGACTCTCGGTTGTTGACCACATTGACCACACCGTGCCGAGCGCACCCAGACGGGAACAACCCGGAGATGGGGAAGACGGGGCAGTGGAGTCGCAGATGGATAGGAGTGGGAAACTTCACTGGTTCGGGTGCGCGGCAGCACAACCGGGGTGCCGCCCACAGGAGACAGGAGCAAGAACAGAGGTTGAAGAAGGAGCACGGCTGTTGGATTAACATCCAACGGTCCAGCTGCTAGAATCATTTGTTGATTAAGTTGACAAAGCTGTGCGTACACGTCCACTTAGTAGGCCCACAAGTCAGTCACCAAATCTGACGGGTCCCAGCTGTCAACGGGATGAATAATTTTTTTCGCAAAACAAGGAGGCACTTCCTTCCGTGCGAAGATACAGCGGGTGGGTCCCAGCTGTCAGGTGGAGGAAACATTTTTTTCAGCTTAATAAGGAGGAACTTTCCTTGCGTGCGACCATGGACCTCATGGGTCCCAGCCATCAGGCTCTCCACATACAGTCCTCTTCCGATGACTCTCGTTTGTTGACCATGCCGAACCGAACGCAGCGAGGCGGTGGACGACGGCGAGGCCCCGGACGGGAACGACTCGGAGATGGGAAAACGTGGCAGTAGAGTCGCAGATTGAGAGGAGGAGAAGGGTTATAACTGGTTCTGTTGCGGCGTGGGGCTATAGTCTATGGAGAATAACAGGAGGTGTCGAGGGGTGGAGGGATAGCCTGGCCGGCGGTGGGGTAGCGCTTCGCAGCGATGCGTGCTAAGCAGAGCCGCTAGCCGCCGGAGGCCGGACCAGGCGGTCCCGGCGATGCTGGAGGAAGAAGACGAGAGATTGAAGGTGCATGCCGGCCGTTGGATATAAATCCTATGGCTCTGTATGACACAATCATTTGTTGACCAAGTTGACAACGCCCTGCGTAGGCTTCGACCTATTGGCCCACATGTCAGCGTGCAAAAATGTGGCATATATTTAACCCATGTTTTCTGGAATGTACAGTCCATTTGCTGGGCTGGGTGAACAAATAATTTTGCATCAATCAGGTCCATTTATATTTTCTAAGAAATCCCAGCCCATTTGCACTTCCTTGAAATGCACGTATTAGGTGGGCTCATTATATATATAATGTTATGTTAGAAGGAGCAATTAATATCAAAGAATAAACCAGAGAGGCACATTTTTTATATATACTAGCAAAAAGGCCCGTGCGTTGCAACGGGAAAAAAAGACCTAGCACCATAAGTAAGCATATCTCGAGGCCCCTTAGCAGACTTGCACGTACTAAATATGCAATACTCAACAGGGGGCTAACGCCCACAATTCCTACAAACACTGACAGTATGTATCATGTCCTACAACTCTTGAATCGCCAAGGTCCTTAGGCTAGGGCAAAAGTATATAGCAACATGAAAATTAAAACGAAATCAACATGCTAAAGCATAGGTCCTCCTGCATAATGGAAATGTAAATCTGGAAAAAGAAGATATTATACTGAAAGATGAGCAACATCAGATCAATTGTCTAAATTGTGATGAAACACTATAAAGATATATGATATGACAACAACACCGAGAATGTGATTATTGTGAAAGTTCAACGTGATTGTGCAGTACCTACTGAAGAACACCTTTGTGACATGGAAGTAACTACCATATATATGTGGCCATCCTTTTTCTATGTGAGCAAATCCAAATCAACCAAAGATATCTGAAACCACTCAGTATCTCGGTAGGCATATTTGTCATCGACATATTTATCATATCTTGATGCTTCACTCTTGATTCTATTGAATCCACCAGAATGTTCTTCTTGGCGCGGACTTTCTCCTTCATCTACTAAAAACCTGGTGTCACCAAAAAGACGAATCAGCTTGTACACAAAACATTACATCACTGACAAATTTCTAAGATCAATATATACTCCTCATTGTGAAGAGTTAGAGCATATCCAAACTGAGAACAGATAGAATATATCTAGCTAATCCTAACTGAGAAGAATTAGAACATATCCAAACTTCCTAGCGAGACGCATGTATTTCTAGGAAGCTTAGGCAGGGTTACAATTATGTATGGAATGCCTTAGGAAAATCAAATAAAACAACAGTAAGGGAGATAGCTACCTCACCCTTTGCTTCAAGGTTGCACAGTGTTGATGCCTGGGAGGAACATGCTGCCCAGAAACAAAAGTTTTGTTTTTGTAGAAAAAAACTTGTTTTTAGGCATGACTCAAAGTACTACCTCGGGTGCGGTATGGGCTGTCCTCATCCTAGTTTGCTAACGTGCTCAGCTTTGGTGGCTACTGGCAACGTAGTTGCGAGGCTTGGGGGCCATGGCGAGGACGTCGTCGAGGATGGCACACGAGACTATCAAGATCGAGGATAGGGGGCTTCGGGAGTGGCAAAAGGATGCATGTATGGATGCTCCCTTAGTAGGCGTCATTGTTGACCTGCTAGTCAACATTCTTCTCTTGCTCTGGTTCTGCTATTATGCGGGCATGTGTTGCTTAGTTTTAATTTCCCTATCGTTCTTGGACCATGACTGATCAGTCACCACCATACATTTATATGATCTATTACTCCGTACTTGTTACTCTTGTTTCTCTGCATTGTTTGCTGCAAAAATTAAAACTTTGAGGTGCAGATTCACAAGAATGTCAGGACATTATTCAAAATATTTTCTTTTGAGCCGTGTTCATATGAAAAGTGACATTGTAGGTTGGATTGCTAGCTCAAGGTGCATGAGAGATCTAAAAAAACGAAAATCTCCAAGGATCTTTTACCCACGTGCACACACAAATGGGCGCACAACCAAAACTTATATCCTTTTAGTCTGTTGGAAAATGAAGATACTAATATGCTGGAATTCTAACCTTCATAAAACTCCCAATCGTCATTCTGTGCGCACCTATACAGGGGCATTCTATGAACTTATCCCAATCATCAATCTGCCGGAAACTAATTATGGGCTGCATAAGCTACCAGATGCACAGAAATATGATGCACGTGTTGTTGGAGTTGCAACCAAAATAGTCATTCATGCCCATCTTCTCTGAAGTTTGAGGCAACGGTTCTGTGAAGTCTTGCTAGCTAGTATAAAATGCGAACTTATTATATTACCACTGCCAACCACTAATGCGAATTCTTGACCTTGTTTCCCTCAAAAACAATATTTCTCCACATGAAGTTATTTATAAAAAAGGGATAACTTTCATGGTTCTAAAGTTAAAAATACAAAAATAATATATAGCTCAAACTCATGCACACCTTCAGCTAAATAACTACAGAGACTCTGAGTTCAACCATCCATGCAGCACTGGTCTTACAAACAACTCAATTATAAACACACCTGGGTCTGGGACTCTTGCTCAATGGATCTACCAGCCTCAGCTTCCCCCTCTGTTGCTATCTTCCATATTTTAATCTCCTCTCCAGTAGCTGTGTTATGTCCATTATCAGACCCTCGACCTGAAGAATGCATCAAACACAGTTATGTGATGCCTTGTTGGCTCCGACCTTCTTAAGAGAAGCAGTATACTTTTTTCCGAGAAAACAGAGAAGTAGTATACTTGAAACATCATAACACACATGAGAACATTGCAATTTCGTACATTATAGACAACTAATGGCTTGACTAAACTAACCAAGCACATGTTATGTTTGGTGTTTTGACAGCAAGCCATACACAGAGTAAGAAGCACATGTTGTGGTTGGTGTTATGTTGGCTACTCTTCCAACTCAGTAGCATCCCTACCCGTATGGATCACCTAACCTTCTTCATAGGTGTCACTACCAGAAAAAACCTACACACATAAATCAACACCGCTACCGGGCCATGGCCGCTGCCATGTCCACGGAGTCATGCATGCTACGGATCTCAGGCTCGACCTCGCCTATCTCCTTAACCGTGTAGTTGCAGAGGCGGCCGGCCAGGCGGCATACTACTGCCAATGCCCCGCTGGTGATCAGCATCAGGGTGACCTTGGCGTAAATGAAACGGTCTTTCCCCTGCTCTTTCAGCGGGAGGTATACTTTCCCAAAACTAAACATATGGACTTGTCATGACAAAATATTTGAACCCACCCAAGGATTTGAACTTATTTGTAGCATGTATATATATTTTATTTTTTTGTTAAGTAGCTGGGGGGGTGATCTCCCTTTAATCTGAATAAGAAAAGTACAAAAGTTGTTTATCACTCTATCCAAAATTTTACCACTACTATATTGTTCCTATAGTTTCCGGTTTATTCCGAAAAACTGTAGCATCATTATTAGCAACGTTCAGTAGATCATTGCCTCTATATAAATTGGCCTTCTAGATTGTGATTCCACTCTTTTATAAATTATTCACTAAAGCCCTCATACAATGTGTGGGAAATCTGACAAAATATTTGTAGGCGTTGAAAAGCATATTAACAAAATAGGTGGCTAACACAAACTTGCAAGTAGAGCATGATGTATGAGAGAGAGAGAGGTGGGGCTGCACCGTGCGTTACACATGAATATTCTTGTGGACATTGTATCAAACAGATGTCCTACAATTTGATGCAAAAACAAATCTCTAATGGCTGGGCAGAACAACGAATCAAAGGAGCAGCCAGAGCTCTTACCAGCAGGCCACATGGAGGAGGAGTTGCGCTGGTCACTGGGACGGAGCTGGGAGGTGACGCGTCCCAGTCCCAACGTGGTCGGGGGCGGCGCGACTCAAGGGGAGTGGAGTAGGGAGGAGTCGCCGGGGCGCATGGCCGGGAAGAGGCTAGCGGCGCGTGGCCGGGAGCGCCGCACATTGCCGGCGGCACAGCAGCGAGGAGGCGCGGGGTGGGGCAATTGCTAGGAGCGGCTAGTGGGCTGGGATCGGGGCAGGAAGACGATGGGGTAGGTGGGGGTGGATGTGTCGGGATTTAGGTCGGCCTTTTCTTATTTTTATTATTAACGCTTTAGTACCACCTCGCGTATATGTTTTAAATCAAACTGAAAGCGTAAATTCACAGGAAGAAAGCGTATTGTGACAGTGAACCCATGGAGTCAATCCGTGCTTTATTATTAGGGATAGATAATTAAGAAATTAGCGAGTTATTGCTCAAAAAAATGAGCGCGTTATTATTAAATTGGTGCTTAAAATCTTCGCAAGCTTTTGTACGCAATCACCAGTATTTTCCTTGCCTGTGAGTCAAAAACAACCAGGATTTTCCTTGCCAACTTCCGTTAAACATTTACTTTTATAAGTTAATAACACGTGGGATGTTTTTATAATGTATATATAAGTCTCTATAAAATATACGATAATAGTAATAATATAAATCTTTCCCTAATAATAAAGCACGGATTGACTCTTTGGGTTAACCGTCACAATACGCTTCTTTCCGTGAATTTACGCTTTCAGTTTTTTTCCGTTAGTTTTGATCGATAGTCCGTCCAATTGCTGCGAGGCAGTACTAAAAACTTTGTCCATCCAATTGGTCCATGTCCACATTCTCTTATTGGGCCTGCACGCATGTTTCGGCCTGCATGCATGCTTCTGTATCTGTACCTTACCTGATTTTCACACATGTACTCGGAGTAATCCCACCTTGATTGCTTACATGAAAGTCTACTACTTTATATACCTAGGAAAATTTCATATCAACAACGAGCCTCTTGAATCAACAAACACAGAATGAGAACGAAGGGAAATTGTACAACAAAACGGCAGTCCAGCGCGAAGCTGTTTAGTCCGGCGCTCGCCGGGGTGAGGAAGTGGAGGTGCAGCGCGCAGACACCTGCGACGCAGCCTGTTACACACGCTGGCCACCTCTACACCATGCACAAAATGGACACGAGCGCGGCGGCAGGGTGGCTTGAGGCTTGTGGTGGACCAGATCCAGTGAGGGGAAGGTCGGATCCGTCGGCTTGGAGAGGGAGGTATGGAGGAGCACGCGGGACAGAGGGCGGAGGAGGATGGAGGTGGAATGCCGAGGTCGGGCTGTGGACTCAGAGTGGAGGAGCCACAGAGAGGCCCGGGAGCCACCACGGCAGCCACGAGAGCGAGATGGGCCTGGCCATGCTCGGCGGTCGTCAGCCGACTTCGTGTTTCTCTGCTGATGATCCCTGACCACCTGCTGCCCGGGTTCGGCTACATGCTATTATCTCAGTTTGCTTGGTAGTTTCATTCTTGCTTAAGATTAGACCTAGCCGTGTAGATGCAGATGGACATTGGAGGTACAGTGTTGGCACTGACGACTTGGATAAAAATATTTTTGTATGCACTCCGAGTGGGTCAGTCTATATACACTTAAATTTTCACATTCAGTTTCCTTCAGTTAGACGACAGCAAGGAGATAATGCACTCCTTTTTTCTGAAAAATATCATAAGGGACATCTTTTGGAAGAATGACGAGCCATGTTGGCCGTAGTTGGAGTGAAAGAATTACAACTTTTTTGTGCCAAATAATCAAATATAGCACTGGTTTAGAAAAAAAACCGAAACCATGAGAAATGTTGTTGTTGGATGTCAGTGCGCATCATATATCCTCTTGGCCATGCTGGTCATAACAGCAACAACTTTCTTCAGGCTGGTGATGCTCATATTGTCAATCATTCTCAACGTGGTGCCTGAGACAAAAACTCCTAAGGCAGTTTGGTAATTTATGATGTTATTACACCGGAGCACATGTAATGACAGACCCGGTAAAGAAGAATAGAACGTAAGTGTGTGCCATATTTTTTTCCCGTTGCAACGCACATGCCCTTTTGCTAGTATATATAATGTGGTTACAAGGGAAAACATAAATTGGACACAACATTACTTTTATAAGAGTCCTGCGTTTTATACCCCACAGTAGGCATACTAAAAAGTTCACACACAAATACAACAAAAAGGGTAAACATTCATATCAAACTCAGGTTCACAGGACACATTCATATTCATAGCCAACATTCACTATCAACAACTCAAAAGATTCATATATACACAAGCTCGGCATATCTATGCATCCAAATGATTGATAGATCACACGACAATATTCATACATAATTCACAAAAAGATTCAGATATACATGTTGGGGAACGTTGCAGAAAACAAAAAAAATTCTCTATGTTTCAGCAAGATCTATCTATGGAGTCATCTAGCAACGAGAGGGGAGTGCATATACATACCCTTGTAGATCGCGAGCGGAAGCATTCAAGAGAACGGGGATGATGGAGTCGTACTCGCCGTGATCCAAATCACCGATGACCAAGTGCCGAACGGACGGCACCTCCGCGTTCAACACACATACGGAGCGGATGGCATCTCCTCCTTCTTGATCCAGCAAGGGGGAAGGAGAGGTTGACGGAGATCCAGCAGCACGACGGCGTGGTGGTGGATGCAGCAGTGATCGCAGCAGGGCTTCGCCGAGCTTCTGCGAGAGGGAGAGGTGTAACAGGGGAGAGGGAGGCGCCAACGCTTCAGGTGCGGCTGCCCTCCCTCCCCCCTTTATATAGGCCCCCTAGGGGGTGCGCCGGCCCTAGGAGATGGGATATCCTAGGGGGGGCGGCGGCCAAGGGGGTGGAGTGCCCCCCAAGGCAAGTGGAGGCGCCCCTCCCCTAGGGTTCCCAACCCTAGGCGCATGGGGGGCCCAGGGGGGGGGGGGGCGCACCAGCCCACTATGGGCTGGTTCCCTCCCCACTTCAGCCCATGAGGCCCTCCGGAATGGGTGGCCCCACCCGGTGGACCCCCGGGACCCTTCCGGTGGTCCCGGTATAATACCGCTGACCCTCGAAACTCTCCCGATGGCCGAAACTGCACTTCCTATATATAATTCTTCACCTCCGGACCATTCCGGAACTCCTCGTGATGTCGAGGATTTCATCCGGGACTCCGAACAACTTTCGGGTTACTGCATACTCATATCTCTACAACCCTAGCGTCACCGAACCTTAAGTGTGTAGACCCTATGGGTTCGGGAGACATGTAGACATGACCGAGACGACTCTCCGGTCAATAACCAACAGCGGGATCTGGATACCCATGTTGGCTCCCACATGATCCTCGATGATCTCATCGGATGAACCACGACGTCGAGGATTCAAGCAACCCCGTAAACAATTCCCTTTGTCAATCGGTACGTTACTTGCCCGAGATTCGATCGTCGGTATCCCAATACCTCGTTCAATCTCGTTACCGGCAAGTCACTTTACTCGTACCGTAATGCATGATCCCGTGACCAGACACTTGGTCACTTTGAGCTCATTATGATGATGCATTACCGAGTGGGCCCAGAGATACCTCTCCATCATATGGAGTGACAAATCCCAGTCTTGATCCGTGTCAACCCAACAAATACTTTCGGAGATACCCGTAGTATACCTTTATAGTCACCCAGTTACGTTGTGACGTTTGGTACACCCAAAGCACTCCTACGGTATCCGGGAGTTACATGATCTCATGGTCTAAGGAAAAGATACTTGACATTGGAAAAACTCTAGCAAACGAACTATACGATCTTGTGCTATATTTAGGATTGGGTCTTGTCCATCACATCATTCTCCTAATGATGTGATCTCGTTATCAATGACATCCAATGTCCATAGTCAGGAAACCATGACTATCTGTTGATCAACGAGCTAGTCAACTAGAGGCTTACTAGGGACATGTTGGTGTCTATGTAATCACACATGTATTACGATTTCCGAATAACACAATTATAGCATGAATAAAAGACAATTATCATGAACAAGGAAATATAATAATAATCCTTTTATTATTGCCTCTAGGGCATATTTCCAACAGTCTCCCACTTGCACTAGAGTCAATAATCTAGTTACATTGTGATGAATCGAACACCCATAGAGTTCTGGTGTTGATCATGTTTTGCCCTAGGGAGAGGTTTAGTCAATGGATCTGCGACATTCAGATCCGTATGTACTTTACAAATATCTATGTCTCCATCTTGAACATTTTCACGAATGGAGTTGAAGCGACGCCTGATGTGCCTGGTCTTCTTGTGAAACCTGGGCTCCTTGGCAAGTGCAATAGCTCTAGTGTTGTCATAGAAGAGTTTGATCGGCCCCGACGCATTGGGTATGACTCCTAGGTCAGTGATGAACTCCTTCACCTAAATTGCTTCACGCGCTGCCTCCGAGGCTGCCATGTACTCCGCTTCACATGTAGATCCCACCACGACACTCTGCTTGCAGCTGCACCAGCTTACTGTTCCACCATTCAACATATACACGTATCCGGTTTGTGACTTAGAGTCATCCAGATCTGTGTCGAAGCTAGCGTCGACGTAACCCTTTACGACGAGCTTTTCGTCACCTCCATAAACGAGAAACATGTCCTTAGTCCTTTTCAGGTACTTCAGGATATTCTTGACCGCTGTCCAGTGTTCCTTGCCGGGATTACTTTGGTACCTACCTACCAAACTTACGGCAAGGTTTAAATCAGGTCTGGTACACAGCATGGCATACATAATAGACCCTATGGCTGAGGCACAGGGGATGACACTCATCTCTTCTATATCTTCTACCGTGGTCGGACACTGAGCTGAGCTCAATTTCACACCTTGCAACACAGGCAAGAACCCCTTCTTAGACTGATCCATATTGAACTTCTTCAATATCTTATCAAGGTATGTTCTTTGTGAAAGACCTATGAGGCGTCTTGATCTATCTCTATAGATCTTGATGCCTAATATATAAGCAGCTTCTCCAAGGTCCTTCATTGAAAAACTCTTATTCAAGTAGGCCTTAATGCTGTCCAAAAGTTCTATATCATTTCCCATCAAAAGTATGTCATCTACATATAATATGAGAAATGCTACAGAGCTCCCACTCACTTTCTTGTAAACACAGGCTTCTCCATAAGTCTGCATAAACCCAAACGCTTTGATCATCTCATCGAAGCGAATGTTCCAACTCCGAGATGCTTGCACCAGCCCATAAATCGAGCATTGGAGCTTGCACACCTTGTCTGCATTCTTAGGATCGACAAAACCTTCCGGCTGCATCATATACAATTCTTCCTTAAGGAAACCATTAAGGAATGCCGTTTTGACATCCATTTGCCATATCTCATAATCATAGAATGCGGCAATTGCTAACATGATTCGGACGGAATTCAGCTTCACTACGGGTGAGAAAGTCTCATCGTAGTCAACCCCTTGAACTTTTCGATAACCCTTAGCGACAAGCCGAGCTTTATAGATGGTCACATTACCATCCACGTCTGTCTTCTTCTTAAAGATCCATTTATTTTCTATGGCTCGCCGCTCAACGGGCAAGTCAGTCAAAGTCCATACTTCATTTTCATACATGGATCCTATCTCGGATTTCATGGCTTCCAGCCATTTGTCGAAATCCGGGCCCGCCATTGCTTCTTCATAGTTCGAAGGTTCACCCTTGTCTAACAACATGATTTCCAACATAGGGTTGCCGTACCACTCTGGTGCGGAACGTGTCCTTGTGGACCTACGAAGTTCAGTAGCAACTTGATATGAAGTTTCATGATCATCATCATTAACTTCCTCTATAGTCGGTGCAGGCACCTCAGGAACATTTTCTTGAGTTGCGCCACTTTCCGGTTCAAGAGGTAATACTTCATCAAGTTCTACTTTCCTCCCACTTACTTCTTTCGAGAGAAACTCTTTCTCTAGAAAGGATCCATTCTTGGCAACAAAGATCTTGCCTTCGGATCTGAGGTAGAAGGTATACCCAATAGTTTCTTTAGGGTATCCTATGAAGACGCATTTTTCTGACTTGGGTTCGAGCTTTTTAGGTTGAAGTTTCTTGACATAAGCATCGCATCCCCAAACTTTTAGAAACGACAGCTTAGGTTTCTTCCCAAACCATAATTCATATGGTGTCGTCTCAACGGATTTCGACGGAGCCCCATTTAAAGTGAATGCGGCAGTCTCTAAAGCATAGCCCCAAAATGATAGCGGTAAATCGGTAAGAGACATCATAGCTCGCACCATATCTAATAGAGTGCGATTACGACGTTCGGACACACCATTACGCCGAGGTGTTCCAGGTGGCGTGAGTTGTGAAACTATTCCACATTTTCTTAAGTGTGTGCCAAATTCGTGACTCAAGTATTCTCCCCCACAATCTGATCGCAAGAACTTGATTTTCCTGTCACGTTGATTCTCAACCTCACTCTGAAATTCCTTGAACTTTTCAAAGGTCTCAGACTTGTGTTTCATTAAGTAGACATACCCATATCTACTCAAGTCATCAGTGAGGGTGAGAACATAACGATAGCCACCGCGAGCCTCAACACTCATTGGACCGCACACATAAGTACAACACTCATTGGACCGCACACATCAGTATGTATGATTTCCAATAAGTTGGTTGCTCGCTCCATTGTTCCTGAGAACGGAGTCTTGGTCATTTTACCCATGAGGCATGGTTCGCACGTGTCAAATGATTCGTAATCAAGAGACTCTAAAAGTCCATCTGCATGGAGCTTCTTCATGCGTTTGACACCTATGTGAGCAAGGCGGCAGTGCCACAAGTATGTGGGACTATCATTATCAACCTTACATCTTTTGGTATTCACACTATGAATATGTGTAGCATTACGCTCGAGATTCATTAACAATAAACCATTCACCATCGGAGCATGACCATAAAACATATCTCTCATATAAATAGAACAACCGTTATTCTCGGATTTAAATGAGTAGCCATCTCGAATTAAACGAGATCCTGATACAATGTTCATGCTGAAAGCAGGCACTAAATAACAATTATTGAGGTTTAAAACTAATCCCGTAGGTAAATGTAGAGGTAACGTGCCGACGGCGATCACATCGACCTTGGAACCATTCCCGACGCGCATCGTCACCTCGTCCTTCGCCAGTCTCCGCTTATTCCGCAACTCCTGCTTTGAGTTACAAATGTGAGCAACTGCACCTGTATCAAATACCCAGGAGCTACTACGAGCACTGGTAAGGTACACATCAATTACATGTATATCACATATACCTTTAGTGTTGCCGGCCTTCTTGCCCGCTAAGTATTTGGGGCAGTTCCGCTTCCAGTGACCCTTCCCTTTGCAATAAAAGCACTCAGTCTCAGGCTTGGGTCCATTCTTTGACTTCTTCCCGGCAACTGGCTTACCGGGCGCGACAACATCCTTGCCGTCCTTCTTGAAGTTCCTCTTACCCTTGCCTTTCTTGAACTTGGTGGTTTTATTGACCATCAACACTTGATGTTCCTTTTTGATTTCTACCTCCGCTGATTTCAGCATTGAAAATACTTCAGGAATGGTCTTTTCCATCCCCTGCATATTGAAGTTCATCACAAAGCTCTTGTAGCTCGGTGGAAGCGACTGAAGGATTCTGTCAATGACCGCGTCATCTGGGAGATTAACTCCCAGCCGAGTCAAGCGGTTATGTAACCCAGACATAGTGAGTATGTGCTCACTGACAGAACTGTGTTCCTCCATCTTACAGCTGAAGAAATTGTCGGAGACTTCATATCTCTCGACCCGGGCATGAGCTTGAAAAACCATTTTCAGCTCTTCGAACATCTCATATGCTTCGTGTCTCTCAAAACGCTTTTGGAGCCCCGGTTCTAAGCTGTAAAGCATGCCGCACTGAACGAGGGAGTAATCATCAGCACGTGTCTGCCAAGCGTTCATAACGTCTTGTTCTGCAGGGAGAGCAGGTGCTTCACCTAGCGGTGCTTGTAGGACATAATCTTTCTTGGCAGCTATGAGGACGATCCTCAGGTTCCGGACCCAGTCCGTATAGTTGCTGCCATCGTCTTTCAGCTTGGTTTTCTCTAGGAACGCGTTGAAGTTGAGGACAATGTTGGCCATTTGATCTACAATACATGTTGTAAAGATTTTAGACTAAGTTCATGATAATCAAGTTCATCTAATCAAATTATTCAATGAACTCCCACTCAGATAGACATCCCTCCAGTCATCTAAGTATAACATGATCCGAGTTAACTAGGCTGTGTCCGATCATCACGTGAGACGGACTAGTCAACATCGGTGAACATCTTCATGTTGATCGTATCTTCTATACGACTCATGCTCGACCTTTCGGTCTTCTGTGTTCCGAGGCCATGTCTGTACATGCTAGGCTCGTCAAGTCAAACTAAGTGTTTGCATGTATAAATCTGTCTTACACCCGTTGTATGTGAACGTTGGAATCTATCACACCCGATCATCACGTGGTGCTTCAAAACAACGAACTGTCGCAACGGTGCACAGTTAGGGGGAACACTTTCTTGAAATTATTATGAGGGATCATCTTATTTACCACCGTCGTTCTAAGTAAACAAGATGCAAAAACATGATAAACATCACATGCAATCAAACAATAGTGACATGATATGGCCAGTATCATATAGCTTCCTTTGATCTCCATCTTGGGGCTCCATGATCATCTTGTCACCGGCATGACACCATGATCTCCATCATCATGATCTCCATCATCGTGTCTCCATGAAGTTGCTCGCCAACTATTACTTCTACTACTATGGCTAACACGTTTAGCAATAAAGTAAAGTAATTTACATGGCGTTTCTCAATGACACGCAGGTCATACAAAAAATAAAGACAACTCCTATGGCTCCTGCCGGTTTTCATACTCATCGACATGCAAGTCGTGATTCCTATTACAAGAACATGATATCATACATCACATATATATCATTCATCATTCATCACAACTTTGGCCATATCACATCACAAAACACTTGCTGCAAAAACAAGTTAGACGTCCTCTAATTGTTGTTGCAAGTTTTTTACGTGGCTGCAATAGGGTTCTAGCAAGAACGTTTTCTTACCTACGCCAAAACCACAACGTGAATTGCCAATTTTTATTTACCCTTCATAAGGACCTTGTTCGTCGAATCCGATCCGACTAAAGTGGGAGAGACAGACACCCGCCAGCCACCTTATGCAACTAGTGCATGTCAGTCGGTGGAACCGGTCTCACGTAAGCGTACGTGTAAGGTTGGTCCGGGCCACTTCATCCCACGATGCCGCCGAATCAAGATAAGACTAGTAACGGCAAGCAAATTGGCAATATCGACGCCCACAACTACTTTGTGTTCTACTCGTGCATAGTAACTACGCATAGACCTAGCTCTGATACCACTATTGGGGAACGTTGTAGAAAACAAATTTTTTTCTCTACGTTTCACCAAGATCTATCTATGGAGTCATCTAGCAACGAGAGGGGAGTGCATCTACATACCCTTGTAGATCGCGAGCGGAAGCGTTCAAGAGAACGGGGATGATGGAGTCATACTCGCCGTGATCCACATCACCGATGACCAAGTGCCGAACGGACGGCACCTCCGCGTTCAACACACGTACGGAGCGGATGACGTCTTCTCCATCTTGATCTAGCAAGGGGGAAGGAGAGGTTGACAGAGATCCAGCAGCATGACGGCGTGGTGGTGGATGCAGCAGTGATCGCAGTAGGGCTTCGCCGAGCTTCTGCGAGAGGGAGAGGTGTAACAGGGGAGAGGGAGGCGCCAAGGCTTCAGGTGCGCCTGCCCTCCCTCCCCCCTTTATATAGGCCCCCTAGGGGGTGCGCCGTCCCTAGGAGATGGGATCTCCTAGGGGGGGGGCGGCGGCCAAGGGGGTGGAGTGCCCCCCAAGACAAGTGGAGGCGCCCCCTCCCCTAGGGTTCCCAACCCTAGGCGCATGGGGGGCCCAAGGGGGGGCCACCAGCCCACTATGGGCTGGTTCCCTCCCCACTTCAGCCCATGAGGCCCTCCGGAATGGGTGGCCCCACCCGGGGGACCCCCGGGACCCTTCCGGTGGTCCCGATACAATACCGCTGACCCCCGAAACTCTCCCGATGGCCGAAACTGCACTTCCTATATATAATTCTTCACCTCTGGACCATTCCAGAACACCTCGTGACGTCCGGGATCTCATCCGGGACTCCGAACAACTTTCGGGTTACTGCATACTCATATCTCTACAACCCTAGCGTCACCGAACCTTAAGTGTGTAGACCCTACGGGTTCGGGAGACATGTAGACATGACCGACACGACTCTCCGGTCAATAACCAATAGCGGGATCTGGATACCCATGTTGGCTCCCACATTCTCCTCGATGATCTCATCGGATGAACCACGACGTCGAGGATTCAAGCAACCCCGTCTACAATTCCCTTTGTCAATCGGTACGTTACTTGCCCGAGATTCGATCGTCGGTATCCCAATACCTCGTTCAATCTCGTTACCGGCAAGTCACTTTACTCGTACCGTAATGCATGATCCCGTGACCAGACACTTGGTCACTTTCAGCTCATTATGATGATGCATTACCGAGTGGGCCCAGAGATACCTCTCCGTCATATGGAGTGACAAATCCCAGTCTTGATCCGTGTCAACCCAACAATTACTTTCGGAGATACCCGTAGTATACCTTTATAGTCACCTAGTTATGTTGTGAAGTTTGGTACACCCAAAGCACTCCTACGGTATCCGGGAGTTACACGATCTCATGGTCTAAGGAAAAGATACTTGACATTGGAAAAACTCTAGTTAACAAACTATACGATCTTGTGCTATGTTTAGGATTGGGTCTTGTCCATCACATCATTCTCCTAATGATGTGATCTCGTTATCAATGACATCCAATGTCCATAGTCAGGAAACCATGACTATCTGTTGATCAACGAGCTAGTCAACTAGAGGCTTACTAGGGACATGTTGGTGTCTATGTATTCACACATGTATTACGATTTCCGGATAACACAATTATAGCATGAATAAAAGACAATTATCATGAACAAGGAAATATAATAATAATCCTTTTATTATTGCCTCTAGGGCATATTTCCAACAATACACTTGTTCAGTATGTTTATGCATCCAAATGATTGAGATCACAGCCAATATGATCCATGGACGAATTTTAATTACCTAGGGTACAGACTGGTAAATGGTGTTCAATCGGAGGTACTTCTTGCTAAAATTAGTTCTTGTACGAGTAAACTTTCGAGTACATAAGAGGCAGCATAGACAATCTGAACTTTGCTTGTAGGTTTATCCTCAAATAGTGCCCTCGTGCCGAGGGAGGTTTGAGCAACTTGGCCACTACTTTCATCCAACTACTTTATTGGCTCATCTTGGTCCCGTATCTCGCCAAAATTCTACATTGCAGACGAGAAAGGAGGCGGTTGAGAAAATGAACCACCCAAATTTTTTGTGCAGTTCAACTGAAATGGAGTATCCTTGGCATGCAGACTGATTAAGTGCCAGATGAATATACACGTCAACCAACTTGTCTGGAATCTTTAGACTCCATGCCATATAGTCCGCTACCATATGTGCCGATAACCAAAAGGCACAAGTTGGGACCAAAGACTGGACTGCATTTTTCTAGGCTATGCACCAAGCAATATTTTTGGCGTTCACTCTCCTAATACTTGGAGTTTGACAATTGGTTGACGCCGGTTGATACTTGAATGACTATAGGCACTTCTTGTCAACATCAATGCTTGTCTGAGTGAACTTTGGAGTACATAGTAGCGGCATAAGTACCTATCCATCTAATCATTTTGTGCAGTTCTACTGAAATCACCCGATGTAATGATTTGCCTGCGAGTTCAGGCTCCAAATTACTCCTTTATGAAATCGACAAACAGTAGCACAATACCAAATTGCCAATACATATGACAGGCACAATGATCAGGATAAAGACTAGTACCAACCTGTGTGAGGTAGGATATCAATTACTATTTCCTTTGACTGGAAGCCGAGATAAGCCAAGCGACTGATAGCAAAGGAAGAAAGCAAGCGGAGATTAGCGACTGACAGGAAAGGACGGAAGCTGTCGAGGCAATGAAGCACCCAAAGTTTTTGTGCAGTTCCACCAAAATCGAGCATCCCTATTGCACATATATTGAGAGAGTGAGATTACTATAATAGTGGGACTAGTTGATGAAACATACACTAACAAATAGAAGCACCCTCATTATCTTAATGGGTAAAGTTAGCAACATAGTAATCTTGCTTAAAGAGAGGTATTAGTTTATTTAATCGATGCCAATTAGCTCAACTCAACACTCAAAGCATTGCCATTTATCATAGGTTGCAAAACTTTAACGTGCAAAGATAAAGGAGTTTCTCATGACAGTAGCACGATACAAATAGAGATGGCAGCAAACTAATATGGATGAAGGCCTTAGGCCCGTACCAACCTGAGAAAAAAGATTATTCATGTAGTCCCATAAGAGATGATAAAGCACTCATTGGAATCACACAATAGTATATACTTTTGTGCACTTCAAATGTATGGTTGAAATCACTCTTGTTTACCAGTGCTGAGATTATATCGAAAGATTATCAAGAACTTCCAGCAGAGTTAAAGCACCGTCTAGGATACAGTTCATTGTATTGTCTTGTGTAGTTCCACTAAAATGTATGATTGTCACAACATGATCCCTGTTTGCACAAGTAGGAACATGGTGAAACCTTCATTAGCTTAGTGAGAAAGGATAGGAAGACATTAGCATATTACTCAAACAGTAGCATCAAATTCATGACGGACAATACGCAAAACATTGCCTCATTGAACCAATGGCAATAAATTGACATGCAAAACAATAGCACTATTATGTCATGACACTAATAATATTCCCTCCCTGCTCCACCACATGATTCACCTCCATAAACAAACATACACACGTACATGATTCATCATATGGTCCTACTAAAGATTTGTTTAACTCCAACAGGAAAATTAGGCAATAATAAATTAGTGGTACTTAAGTACTCCTAGTTAATTAAGTGAGACAGCAGAAGTGGAAGGGATCCCTGGAGGATCGTCTCACATGTAAGGTAGTCGTTGCCGGAGCCCTTGAATGGCCTCGACCGAGACCTCTGGCTTTAGCAAGATCGCCTTGGCACTGTTTATTCTTCTTCTTCTTCCTCTTCATGCTCTATTTCTCTTTTGCCTCACCAGTTGGTGAAACCAAGTACATGATTGTCCTTCTAATTCAGAATCGGTTTTATCTGTGAGGGAGTACAAGTGTACTAGTAAAAAACAACATTATTTTCTCATGGTAGTCGGAAAATAGCGATGAACACATGGATTAAATATCATTCTTACCTAAAGGAAGGTTATGACGCAAATATGGATGATGAGGATTGGAACACAGATCTCCCTTTGTGCAGTTCCACCAAAATGAACCAACTGTTCCATTCGAACATTCCAGTTAAACAACACAAAAGTCACTTCTTTTAAGAAGAGTTTTGTGCAGTGCACCAAAAGGTCACAACAGCAACCAGGTGAATTGGATATCCCTGTTTGCACAAAAAGGCACAGAGGGAAGAGTCAGAGTCTCAAACAATTACAGGCAAAAACATTTGGCTAAACTTGTCATAGCTTATAACAATGGCATGGCTTCATTTTTACTAGGGACATTAGATTAAGAACAGCTAAGGATGTGTTCGGTTCACAGGTTTGGTGCAGGATTTTCGTAGGAACACAATTCCTACGGTATTCTTTCCCTTCCAACCGTTCGGAACACGGGAAAGGTGAATAGTGATTCATAGGAAAGCTGGTCTGGTAGTACTGATTCCATAGGATTAGAAACATCCACGCGTTGCTCATTTTTTGGGCGGAAGCCCGAGGCAGGCGCTCGCTGCCATGCGTTAGACAGGTTGCTGTGCTGTGTTGCCGGAATAAAAAGAATCAACCTATGTGTGGCACGTGAGGTGAGGACAAGAGTAGTCACTATGCAGCTGAATAAACAAATAGCATCTCATACTGCCAAGCATGCTACTCTAAAAAAAACAAATATGTACATTTCATAGTCCATCCGAACACATTCTCTTGAGAGTTTCCTCCGGTTCGCTGTTCCATAGTTTTATACCTACATTACTTTCCTATTCCTCTATTTTCATCAAGACCTATGTTTTCTGCCCCTTTATTTCGAACGGAGCCTAAATATTTGGTATAAGGGCATGGGATAGTGGGTGCACTAGCAGTCCAACACCATGTACGTAAACAGGGGCATAAAGTGGTGATTCATAGTTTGTTGCCCCGAGAAACAAACATCCAAGAAACATATCTGGGTTGGTCCCATTTTTGTTCACTCTAGCCACCTACTCCTATGTGTGGATAGCAAATCTAGTCCTGGTCATACCACTGTGTACAACGTTACCCCTATATTTCCCTTTTCGACCAAGAGACCGGTTGGATGACCAGTCTGTACTACTTTCACCCCTTTCCTTCCTGTTTGTACCAAGTCCGATGTACATACTAAATTCCCCCACCCCCACTTTATTTCTTGTTTGAACCAAGTACTCCCTCCGTCCGGAATTACTTGTAATCAAAATGGATGTGTCTAGAACTAAAATACATCTAGATACATCCATTTCAATGACAAGTATTTTTGGACGGAGGGAGTACAAGATTCGACTCGATGAAGTAGCTTTACCTCTAACAATAGAAGAAAAAAAATGTGACGTTGGACCATCCGATCGAGAGGGGCTAAGAGGTAGAAAATGATGCACATGCAGCGACGTAGCGAGCTGGGGAAGTAGAGCTAAGGCGGTTTCGAACGAAGATATACCTGAAGGTCGTCGGGATGTGGATAGGTGGGCGGCGGGAGGCCGGATCCGCCCACAGGCAACGACGAAGGGATCGGAGGACCTCCCGCGCCGGTGTTCGGCCAGAGATAACGGTGCGGCCGGCAGTGGGTCTCCTCCCTCGCTGTCGACGACGGCCTAAATGCTACCCCTCCTCCCCTTCACCGGCAGAGGGGGATACGTCCGGATCTGTAACCAGCGGTGAGGATAGAAAGCCAGTGCTTTTTGAAGGGAGAAAGACAGTGTTACTACCCCTATCTTGTTTAGATCTGGAGAGGATGAGAGTGTGTGAATAGAGCAACCCTAGCAAGCAAGCGCGGAGGTTCCAGCCTATATATACGTAGTGGGGTAGTTTTCCTTTTTCACTCCATCAAAACAATCATTTAAAATTGTGTACTACTACATGCCAGGTCGCGGTTTTTTTAGTTGTTGATTGTTTTTTGAGATAGCTACCCGCTTGTTCCAAGTGGTGTTACGGTGTGCCAGCTCGCACTTTGTATCATTCAAGTCTGGTACTACAAGTACCTCCATTAAATGAACAACCACCCCCTCGTAAAAATTGTGAACAAGCCCACGGCTAAAATTAGCGGAAACGTGGGTTTCCCCAACATTCATTATTATTTATATTTTCTACTCCCTCCGTTCCTAAATATAAGTCTTTTTTATTAGCCACACCTAAGACAAGAATTTTTTATTAGCAGTGAACCCCACATGTCATAGACACAAAAATTGTGGCAAGATTCCCTTAGGCGTGTGCCTAACAATTTGAGCAACTCAGGTTAGGCAAGTGTGGCAAGTGTGGGAAAAATAATGTGGCAACACAAGACAAACATAGTCACAATCCAAACAGCCCCGTAATTTTTTGTGACGTGCATGAAAATTTGGTTAGTTAAATTTATAGTCAAAATTTGGCAAGGTGCATCAAATCAACACATGCAAGTATCAAAAGGAAAGTCATGGCATGCATGCATGCGTTGTACTCCCTCCGTTTCCAAATATAAGTCTGTTTAGAGATTGCAACAAGTGACTACATACGAAGCAGAATATGTCTACTCCTACATATGAAGTAGCCCATTTGAAATGTGTAAAAAGACTTATATCAAGTGTAGTGCTTTGATGTGTCGCGTCAACTCGTAGAAGACCGAGAAATTTGATTACTACAACGCCCTCTCCCTCGCGGACTGAGCTCCGGTGCCTTAACTGCACCTGCCTTTGGCTGCATGACAGGAGGGCCAACCACCTGTTGGGCCCACCTGTCATAGACGTAAAGGCAGGAGCAGTAAGTAGAAGCTTTCGCTACACACTATCCCTCCCGCACGAGGTGGACAGACATGCAGCAGTGGATTCGATACTGTAGAAGTAGGAGTAACATCATTGTTCGTCTTCTCGAAGAGGCGAAGAGCCAAGCGCAACCCGTACGTGGCAGTTGCGAACGCTCGCGTGGTGCGGTTCCTTGGAGTACTAGCCAAGCTCTTGCATGAGACAAAATTGCTATTGTTCAACAATTAAACTCCATTATCCATTGGTTGATACTCATTCTGCATAGGTCCACGCGCTTAGCACCGTTTCCTCCTAGGGTCACCAATGTTTATTTGCTAATTAATAGCATTGCATGCAATGAACTAGCCTTGCAAGTCATTAAAAGCATGCACACCTCTCATCTCTTATTGGTTGATATGTCAAGAAACAAGAAACAAGGTAGAAGTTAATGCACCGCGCCTAAGTGTTTTGGGACTATTTGGTTTTCGTAAGATGACTTACACACCTAGACCGAGGGAGTAGTATAGCCCTGTAAACCGGAAAGGAGTATTTTCCTTTCTAGAGATTTCAACAAGTGACTAGACTACACCGTGTGTAGTACTCCCCCTTCTGGTTTATAGGGCTCAAATCTCAAATCTCATGAACCAAGGAATTTTGCGATTGGAGGAATGTATCTCGTACTTTACAAAACTACCCTAATTAAACTCATGCATTAATTACGTAGTTCTCTCGTTTTCCTCTGCGCCTTGGTCACGGTGCACATGCGGGACATTTCAAAGCATCCGGGCCCGCGTGCCATCCACCAAATCACAGCGAGGTGCTACAGTCGAGACTCACCTGTCACCCCGGTGTGGTCGTCATGACCCGTCATATCACAAAACCCACACCTTTACCAGCAGTGGTAAGGTGGCCTCCAAGTTGGACTGGACGAAGCAACCATCATTTCACTAGAATGCTCGTTCAAGCCCTTTCTTCCCTTTCTTGAAGAAAACCTCACTTCAGTCTACTCACTTCTTCGATTTTTCTTCTGTACCGACGAAGGAAAGGTGGGTGAATCAGTTATGCCGCTATATTCATTCCAAGAATCTTCTTTTTGCGAAGCACCGACCGATTCTCACATCCTATTCTTTTCCCATTTTCATTGCGATTGTGGTTTCCTTTCGATTGCTTTTTGTTTGTCAGTTCATTGATGGATCCTGGAGCACTAGGCAAAGAGTTGCCGGCGGACAACCCACTAGAGACAGCGATCTCCAGGAAGCGAGCACTGACCAACGAGTTGACCATGTTGGCGGGCCAACCCATGGATACGAAGAACTCCAAGAAACAAGCACTGGCCAAAGAGTTGAGGACATTGGCGAACGAACTCCTCAAAGAAAGTTGGAAGAATAGCAAGGGCCCCACCGTGCCTACCCCAAGAACTCTGATTGCCACCTATGTGAGGCTCAAGACCGAGTTTGAGGAGATAGTCGCCGTTGAGAAGCAGTATTCCCCTGGCAAGGTGATGGCCCCCATCGAGGACGAGGAGATGGCCCCCAGAGGGATGAGATCCCCCGGTGAGCTGCACAAGGTAAAAAATATGGCTTATTACCATAGTTGTGGTTTTTGATTATTTGCAATGTGCTTGCTAATATGTTAGGGTTGTGCAGGTGCCGGTCGACGTCCTTGATGATTCCGATGTCGTGGCCCGTCCTGTTGGCATCGCCCCGGAGATCGATTTCGATGCCGCTGTCCATCCTGTGGACATCGCCCCAGAGACCGATTCCGATGTCGTGGTCAGTCCTGTGGACATCGCCCCAAAAATCGATTCCCATGCCGCTGTCCGTGCTGTGGTCATTGCCCGAGAGATCGATGAGAAGAAATAGTTGGTCGCGCCAATCCTTTAGGGTAGTTTGCATTGCCCTGTGTTTAATTACCAGAACGATGCGTGTTATCAAACCATCTTAGGGCTAGTGCACTGTCTTGTGTGGGTGGATCTTGCTACTTTTGTTTGATAGTGTATCATGCGATGAATCATGCGAACCCTCTCCGAGTTATGGAAACAGATGTATCCTCACCAGCTTTTGATGTAATATATGGCATGCTTAGATGTAAGTTTGAACTATTTATCATATCAGTAGGGCTTGTTTGATGATTCTTGGTGTTAGTAGGCTAGCTACTGTGCGAGCTATAGTACTTGCAAAACACTCACCAAAGAGAAACGTTGGGGCTGATGAGCTCGTGGTACGCTTATACTTATCCCTCGTCGATCGACCAATAGCCCTAGCTCCTAAAATTGTAGGCTTAGCGATCGATCAGACAATAGTCGACATACATTCATGCCTCATTTGGTTCATAGGGTAGGAAAATTGTAGCAAAAGTACAGAGAACGTGCAACACAAAATCATAGCAGTGCAGAGACGTACTCCCTCCGTTCCAAAATAGATGATCTAGGCGGGCTAGTTTGGCCTAGTGGGTTTCAGTGATATGACGTGGTACAATGCCGTCTAGTCTTCGCGTGTGGTAGCAGTATTGCGGGTATAGTAAGTTTTCTTGAAGAAGCGGAATTCAACAAAGTCATGATGGTTCCTTCGTCCGAACAACTTACAGTGGGAAAGGTTGGGCCTGCGATACAACCGGGGTAGACCAGGATAATTTTGTGCATGGCAGGTGGACCAGGATGGTCGACGTCCCACATGTCGGCGAATGAAAGTATTATTTCTGATATAGAGGATGAGGAACGAGTATTCATTGTTTATTTTTGATGAATGCTATTGTCTCCACTATTACGACGGAGGAGTGTGAAACACGGCAACCCTGTGAACTTGGCATGTGCACTACTCCCTCCTTCCTCATGTAATGCCCATGTTACAGCGTTTTCTCACTTTCTCTCTATCTATTTCCTCTCAAATGTTTTTTTACCTTTCTTTTTTAAGACACAATTGTGTTTTATACCTTTTTTTAGAATTATTTTTTTATACCTAGGAGCACATGTAGAGACGGGCTCTTGCAGAGCCCACTCCTTGACTTTGTCAATGCCTCTCTCTCCTCCACATAAGGAGTACTACTTGCTATGCATGCATGCGGCGGGCAGCTGGCGTCTTGAGGGGCCAGGGCGGTGAGAGCGGGCTCCGGAAGCGGTCCGGACTCCAGCATGGCCCACCTCACATTATCACCATATATTTCTTGGAGTCCGTGCGCGGCGGGCGGGCGGGCGATCTCTTCTCCCTCCCCCGTTTTTCTCTTCTCAGCCGACGCCCGCTGAGCAATTAGATTTCGGCTATCGACGGCTTATTCAATTATGGTCCCACATGTCAGTGAAATCGCAAGACAACACGTGTCCCCTCTGGTGAGTGGCGTGCGAGCCGGACTGTCGGGTTGCGACGCGTACGAGTCGTAAGTGTGCCGCCTTTTCCTTTAGAACTTGCGAAGCGTAACATTTTCGCGCGATCGATCGATAGAAATCCAAAACAAAATGACAAGGGCGGTGCTTTCCCGCTCGTTAGGCGGGCTAGTTCGAGTGATGTGACGTGCTACAGTGCCGTCCACTTGCTCCATTTTTATGTAAGCAAGAGTTTACACTCTTACGCGGGAGGAGTGCGAAACACCGTGGATCTGATTTTGATCGAGGGATAACTGTTCCCTGCCAAATAATGGAGGATTGTTAGCGATTATAGCATGATAGTTAGGGTACCTCCAGCGCTGGCCCACAAATTTACACCGGCATCTATCCGAGGACACTGATGGATGCCATCCGATGCTGCCCGCATACCTTTCGACAACTATATGAACTAACCGGACGAAATTCGTGCAAACAAAGAAAATTTCAAATTAACCGGATGAAATTCATTACATTTCGAAAACTTTTCGTACAAACTGGACGAAATTCATTACATATTTCGCACAAACCATACTAAAACCTACTGTAAACCTAATCTAAACGATCGCCGGCGCCCGACCACCATGTCCGGCCATGAACCCGAGAAAGCCGGCCATTGCCTTTGCCTCCTCCTCATCCACCTCGATAACCTCCTCCTCCGGAGCACAAGGTTCTGAAGATTTCCGCCTCCACATCGCCGTCAAGCGGCTAATCGGCCGCCGATGTTTACCCCACCAAGCTTGGTGTCGACTGAGTGGAGTAGAGGTGGCCTTCCCGGGACCAGAGCGGCGCCGACCTACCGTGTACTACTCTTCCTCGCCGCCGGCTACGCCCGCGCCCGCGCGCCGGCTTCGTGGTCGTGGTGGCGGAGGGCGGCCGGGGGGGGGGGGGTGTGCCGGCGATCTCCTTCATTTGCTCCTGCGACAGTACGTCAAAGAGAGCTTTGGAGCGCGCTGAGCGGAGCCGCCGATGTCCCTCGTCTGCTCCTACGATAGTACGTCCAAGAAAGCTTCGGAGCGCCAGGAGGCCATGGTTGAAGTGGTGCCGACAGGAGGAAGGGACCGGAGGAGAATAAGTGTGGGTCTTTGATTATGGCTAGGAGCTGGGGCTCAAGTTAATATAGCGGGCGAATGGCAATGAGCCGCGATAGACAGATGGACAACTGGCGCCGAAGTAGGTTCGTCGGGCGTGAATGCGGACGCTGCTTCAGTGACTTAACTGTAGATGCGTTTGGGTTACTGACATGTGGGCCCAACGGGCATCTGGCCTGCATGTCAGTGACACACCAATTGCACCTGCAGTTAAGTCCGGTGAATGCGGCATTGACATTCTGGAGAGACGGTGACTGTTTCAGGCGGGAAGCGCGCGCTAGCGATGGAAGGGGTTTCGGTGTGCAGTGGCACTAAGATCGGTCGCTCACGATAGTACATACTCCATACCATACTACCATAGTACCCTCTCTAGCTTAGGCTGTTTTATAGATTGTCATTGTGATGGACGATATACATGAGCAAGGCGGTCCGAGTATGACCGTTGGTGTTGAGCCAGGTGAATACATGCTCGGCGTTCGTGTAGGCCTCCATCAAACGTCTAAACAGTAATGTCAGGCACCGCTGGGGCGCGCAGGTGATGGGTTTGCTGTTTGCGTTGCGCCATGAGCAAGACTTTGATTTAGAGGGAGACGTGCATGCATTAGCATGCTTTGACAGCGTGAGTGTGAGTGTCTGACGCGAAGTATTTCATTTTCATTTGGCTGGCGAGGGTGCGTTGCAGCGACGAGTGCGTGGTTTGATTCCCCACATACGCATAATTTTGGCTTTTACAGTATTTCTTTCTTCATTGACAGGTAGGCCCGCGTAGATAGATAAAGAACACAAGTTGATGAGGCGCATGCGGACTGTTTGACTGGTCAACCAGACAAATACGGAGCTATATGCTGAGCCAGTGACCGTATAATCACCATATCTCATATACAATGATCAAAGTGAGCTATCAAGACAAGTTCGATGACCACCAATGCATTTTACTCGGTAATAAATGACCAGGATTGAAGGGGAATCCAAATTTGCTTCGTCTTCTGTCCTTGAGCTCTTGACAAACCAATGCACTATACGGTTATCCGGCCACTCCACCCCAGAGCTCTCACCAAGCGTCGTTCATGCCACCGCACCGCACACTAACTGGTAAGGCAGCGATGGCGTCCCGCCGCGCTGAGTTCCTCGCCGCCCACGACCGCACACAAAATGCTAGGGAAGCGATGGCATCCCGCCATGCCGAGTTCATCGCCGCTCGCGACCTCACAACTATGTGGGAGGAATTTGAAGATGCCAAGGCCGAATGGGCGGTAGAGCAAGAGGCGGCCAAAGCCGCACAGAGGGACCTGAAAAGTTAGAAAGCACTCAAGAAAAGAGAGGCCCGCCGCCGCGAGAAAGAAAAGGACGCACGCACTGCTGCGGAGAGGTCGGCGGAGATCCAAGCATGGTGGGGTGTCGCCGACAAAGCCAGGAAGGAGAACGACGGTGTCTGGCCAGCATGTGAGAAGTAGTAGTGCTAGTAGTTACTGTGTGTGTCTGTGTCTGAGTACAAGCATGTACCAATACTACTAGTTACTACTGTAGTTTTTAGAGCAAATTACCAGTACATTAGCCTAGACTAAATGGAAAATTCCTATCCTAAGCATCAAATGGCATCTCTTTCTCTATAGGAATTGAGATGCATGTCATCTCACTTCCTATGATTTTCATATTCCTATCCTATGAACGAAAGGAGGCCTCTGTTGGAGTAACTACTGTAGCTAGCAGTACTGCTGGTACAGTAGTTTTCTTCAAGAAGCAGAATTCAACGAAGTCATGATGGTTCCTTCGTCCGAGCAACTTCAAAGTGGGAAGTGGGCCTATGATTTGACGGCTCATTAGTCATTGTTACTGCGACGCGACGACCTAGGTGACTCTCCCTTGGAGTTCTGCGTGGATGGCAAGTGGACCAGGATGGTCGACGTCCCACATATTGGCGAACGGAAGTATTCTTTCCGATATCAAGGAGCAAGGAAACCGTGTGGTATAGTATCACTGCTGATTGGTTCGCAAAAAAATAGTATCACTGCCGATTTATAATTATTTTTTATTTCTGATGAATTCCAGCGTTTCAACTCTTACGACCAAGGATGCCAAACACGGCACGTGCTGGATGTCCCACACGTCAGTGAAAGGAGTGGGACATGAACATCGTGGTAGAGCCCAGCGTAAAAAAACAGCATGGTAGAGCATCTCCGCTTCTTCCACTTCTGGGTCGGAGACCACACGTAGTAGTACTTAGTGGTATGAACGATACAAAGTGCGACCTGGAGAGAAAGACATGTCTAGTTGGAAGGTCTCGGGGCATACACGTAAACAAAAATAAAAGTTAATATGTGCCTCCAACTAATATAGTAGTAGTAGAGTACTTAGGACGTACTACATAACATCACCGTGCATTGCACGTACAACATTTAGTGGTAGTACGTAGTAAGAGACAAATGCCACCCAAGAGTTCCCTTCTCGACCTACTTTTGGGCGTTTGGTAGAGTGTATGGAGGGTGCATGAGTCCACACTAGTTTAGCACAAATACACTAGAAGCATGCATGAAGAGAGCATGCATGAAGAGGGGTGTTGAGTTGAGCATGCATGAAGAGGGAACAACTATGCTGAGACGAGAACGCAACCAAACACACCCTATATGCCACGCATGTTCATACCATTTGTGCATTTCTACTTCACTTACTGCCCTACATTACTCAGGTTCGTACGTCCACTCCTGGGTACATGTCCGTCTCGTAGTTCCAGTCCCACGTGTTCTTCATATAGATAGAACGATCCTTGCATGACATGTGCACCTTGATGCTAGATGTCTCGCGTGTTGGCAAAAGGATGAAGAAAGCTCACGTAAAAAAATAGAGTGGAAGAACATAGATTCCGGACGACCAAGGAGCAAGGAACCTCGTGGTGGAGCGTCTGCACTCATAATATTTAATATTATTCAGCGATATAAAATTAACCAATCAACTCCACAGTGGACTGGAAGAGTACGAAACACGGCAGCCCAGTGTAGTTACATCATACTAGTACATGGCTAACCCACGCTATCACCATATTTCTTGGCTTCCGTGCGACACCTATCTCTAGTAATCCAGCAACCTGTATCGCTTCTCCCTCCTCGTCTCTATCAAAGTGCGGCGGGCTGGCGTTTCTGCCGTCTATTGAGGTCGGTTAACTATCACATGTTAGCGACATGCCAAGAGCATTCTAAAAAAACTTCCTTTCACGTTCCATTTTCAAAAAGAAAAAAAATCCTTTCACGTACGAATTTGCCTGTATGCTTTGAGCAACTTGCATATCCTATACTGCTCCTATTTGACACTCTAACTTAGCTAGAGGTTAGACTAACTCATGACTAACCCTGAACTAAAGAGGTGTTTGGGTGACATGGTTAGATTGACAATAAATGCACTTCATGGAGAGAGAAAAGTGATTTTTCAGTGGTCCTAATGAGAACTATCTCCAGTTAGCACCTCTTGGGTGGGATAGTTTTTTTTGGTGGGTTCGGTGCAACTTGCTCCAATTTAAACCCTCATGCTTGGATACTTTAGGGCTATTTGAGCGCCAACTAGCTCAAACTAACTCTAACCCATGGATCTAAACAGGGCCTATGGCCAGTCTCAACGCTAAGCAGTCGCGTGCACCGGGAATCGACGCTCTCTCGGCCGTCGCGCCACTTCAAAGCCGGAGCCAGTGAGAGGTCACCTCCGCTCTGGCCGGGCATTAATGCGGCACTAACGCTCCAGGGCGACGCTGACCGTTTCATGCGGGAAGCGCGCGCTGGCAAGGGAGTATAGGTTTTGAACCGTTTCAGGTGTAGTACTGGTAGTTTGCAAAACTACTCAATTATTGCACTCAGTTTCCTAAGAAATTGTGGTAAAACACGTTACTCCACAGCCCGCTTCCCTTCACCTTCCTCTTCCACCGCCCGCGCACGTCCGCGGGAAGCGACTGGTCAACCCTTATATAGGAGTGCTAGCACAAAAAGATGCATGCATGACCACTAAAATTTCCATATTAAAGCGCCGCTCCGGCGGGAGTATAGCGTATGTTGTTACCTTCGGCCGACCCATGGCTACCAGGCAACGGCGACCAGAGAAGAGGCGGCGGGAGGGGAATGAATGCAGCTACTGTTTGGGTTCGCCTTTCGACTTAAATAAATGCGCAGCATCACGCGTACCCGCGGGTGCACAAATTGTAACATACGTGTCTGCTTAAGTGGGCGTCACGTAACTGGTTTGTGTGTGAGAGAGATTCTGAGAGACAGAGTGCGTGTGTGCGACTCTACTCTTCGGACATGTACTCAACCTTTTGCATCGGGATATAAGTATAATGGTATTTACTTTAGCTAGTGATTTACGTGGCCATGTTAATGTGGTTGTGTCAAAAAATGGCACTTCCTGCTCGTGATTTGCGTTATATAATTACAAGCAAGATTCTCGTGCATTGCAGGGAACATCAATATGCATTTTTTTTACAAAACACCTGTTGTGATTGACCCATGCAGGAGTAATCCCATGTGTAAAAACTAATGATATCTCGAGAATTTTATCGGAAAACTGGTATCTCGAGAATGTCATCGAAGAAATGAAAGATGAGAGATAAGGCGAGGAGGAGTGGAGCGTGGTGGTGACTGGTGGTCGGAATGGGCGGAGGCATGGGGATGGACGGCGCCGGCAGGCGGCAGCGACCACCATGCATGCTAGATTGTTCCAGAGACTTATTCCTTTTTTAATTGCTGAGCAATGAGGTTGCTGGAGATAATGATGTGGAGAGAGGTGCGAGTATCTTTTGTAAAATTATCATAGTTTGCTTTCTATCCTCAGATATAGATCATACGATCTGTATTACAAGATGACAGACACACCATCACCGCCAACTCGTTTTTTATAAGGGTACAAATGATAAGTTTGCTGACTACTAAAGTAAAGTGGAATTTGTCCATGTTATGCAAGTAAATAAAGGTGATTGTTTATCATACGGGTAAGGTTGGATTAAGGGTGGTAGGAACAAATGCTCCGCCTAGAGCATGTGTGTGTGATATGGAGTCTTAGTGTGTGTGTGTGTGTGTGTGAGAGAGAGAGAGAGAGAGATGGAGTCTTAGTGTGTGTGTGTGTGGGGGGGTGTGCATGTGTGTTTGTGTGTGTGTGTGAGAGAGAGAGATGGAGTCTTAGTGTGTGTGGGGGGGTGCGTGTGTGTGTGTGTGTGCGTGTGTGTCGCGGGGTCCTCTGTGGCGGATGTAATTTATGTGTGCATGGCTTCATCATAGAGAGGTGATGTGTGTGGCAGAGGCCACCAACGATGGGGTGCGAGAGAGAAAATGCCCGTAGAGAGGGAAGAGAAGGTGTGTGCGCGTGAGAGGAGTCAACATCGAGAGAACGTGTTTGTTCGAGAGACACCGAGGAAGACTACTATATATCGATGGTGCATGTAGGCGGGAATTAAACAAAGGGATGGTCTTATTGGTTTTGGGGATATAGGGGAAGAGTGAGAGGCGGGGAGGGGGGTAGCTAGAAGGAGATTGTTAAGTGTGAGTGTGTGTTTTACCCATCCAGGCGGAAGTTATGTGCACAAAAGAGGAGAATGATTCGATGTGGCGTTAGGATTGAGGGTAATTAACTATGTATGGGATGTGTGTGTGTGTGCGCGCACGCGCATGATTGAGATAAAAGAAAGAAGACATAAGTCATAAGATCAACGACATGGGAGAGACGAATCGGTATGACAATATGCATGCATGTGAGAATGCAGGGAAGAAGGCCCGACAATTGAGCATGTGTTTTTGTCTTTAAGAGATAGTGGCGTGGGCTGGAGCATGCATCTATGGCGAGCAGAGGGAGTGAGGCGCAACGATTATGCAAAAGAGACCAACCTATAAATGCATATGTATGGAGAGACATATATAGTGTGGGTGATAGGAAGCAAGACTCCGTACGAGAAAGAAATGTTGATGGAGAAACTACAGATAGATACAGAGATGGATATGCTAGCTAGAGGGACATCCGCTAGTTTGGGTGTTGGAGATGACCGTCGGGTGGTTCAAAGGGTGAAGTTATATATGTGTGTGAGAGGGCACTTGACTACATGTAGAGAGAAACATATGTAGTGTGCGTGATAGGAATCAAGAGTGAGGGCGAGAAAGAAGGTTGATGGAGAAACAGATAAATAGAAAGATAAAGATGCTAGCTAGTGTGTGTTAGAGATAGGAGTCGAGTGGATCAGAAGGCTGGGTTATGTGTGTGGGTGTGAGAGAGATAGAGAGAGGGTGCATGTGAGTCACATACAAACAGATATCAGAGAGAAATGAGATCCAGAGAGACGGAGTTTTGTGTCTGTGAGAGAGAAAGATATTTCACAACGAGAGTGATAGCTAGAGAGACATACGAGGGAACACAAGATATCTCTAGGGAGAGAGGGTGTGTGTGAGCGACATACAAGAGAACAATGGAGAAATATGAGACCCTGGGAGACAGAGTTTGTGTTTGTGTGTGAGAAAGAGATATTGAAGAGGAAGAGTTGTATGTTCTCATATCTAAGGAGTGAAAGACATCTCTGTATGAGGGGTGTGCGAGTGGCACACATGGGAATAGTAGAGAGAAATGAGACCCCGGGAGACAAAGTTTTGTGTTTGTGTGAGAGAAAGAGATTCCACATGGAGAATCATAGTTAGAGACACATAGCAGGGAGCGAGATATACTTAGAGAGAGATAGAGTGATGAAGGTCGAGGGAGAGAGTACCGTTAGTGTGTTTCGAAGATAAAAGATCATTGTCGACATACAGGTAGCACGAGAGATACCTGAGAGACGATGAACGCATATAGGTCCAGAGAGATAGTCCTATATAAGCATGAGTGATAGCTATATGAGACGAATATCTGGATTAAAGGGGATTCAAATATTTAAACTGGAGATCACGACATCGATAATATCATAACGCAAATTGGTGTATCAAACATGCATATTCATTTGAATTTGGGCACACGTGTAATGTTATATAGTTTATCAATATTGGTGATCCATAGATTCTTCAATTACAAACAATGCATGGTTTATATGCAATTAATGTCTAAATGGGATTACACTATATGTTGCATGTGTGAAACACATTGTACATGTTTGAGAAGTAAAAAAAACCCCGCATGAAACACACATTAATTGGAGACAATTAGCGAGGAATGCATACATTGGATTTCAACATAAAGTGGTTTAAAATATTTGAAAATCCAAATTGATGGAGACAACCTTATGAATCTGAGATCATGCCAGTTTTAAACCATATTTATGTATAAATGGTGTTGTGCTTTTGAAAGTATATATAAAAAATGATGTATATAGAATGTAATTCCAATTGAAAATGGATCCCGCCCAAAAAAAATAGAATACAAACGAGATTCGAATTGAGTTGGCATGGTAAATGTGCACTCTGCAAAATTTGAACGAAGCGGGGAAAGTCGCAGTAATCGCCCGAAACCAAAATCTGCGATATGGAAATCACTACTGCCTATCCCTGCCACGCAAAGCCTATCTACTGGATTTCTATAGGTTTTGATAGGGGTAGGTTTGTAATTTCACCCAAACGTGGCGTAACCGCCTCTCACCCGGATTCATACACGGTGGGTGCCAAAACACAGTGTGTCCTCGGCCGAAATCGACTCCCTCCCCGATTCATATTCATACACGGTGGGCGCCAAAAACAAACTCTCGTCGGCAAATATTCGGTGTATGCGAGATTACCGTCCTATCCCCAACCGACTAATGTTGCTGTGATGTAGTAGAAATTTGAAACGGGGGTAAGTTTGTAAATTTCCTCGCATTTGAGACAAGCGCGCCCTGTACATGGTTCCCCCTTCCTCTCTACCTCCCTTTTCCCCATTCGTACTCCGTGGGCGCCAAAACACCCTCTCCACCCCACCCTCCTCTGTCCGCCGCCGTCCGCCACCCCATCCACCGCCGTCCTCCTCCACCATGCCGGAGCTGATACCCCGACGCCGCCGTCCATTACAAGAGATCGACCTCGCTCATCCACGGCTTCGGACCGGGATCCTTGCATCCCGTCCTCTCGCTTCTTCCCCGTCGTCGTCCACCTTGTCGGCGCTGCTCCTACGACCGTCTCGTCCACCGCGCCCCGCCGCCACCGTCTACCCTCCTAGATCTGCTTCCACGCTGCCGACAACCATCGCTACCGCAGCACCATCAAATTCTCAGCAGATGCGTACACGGCGCCGCACTAGAGGCGGTACTCTTTCGTATCTGCTCAACTTACTTATCATAGCAAGAAAATAGATCGCCACTGCTTTACTCTGATTTCTTGTCTTGGTTGCAAAGTTGCCTTTGTCCGGTTTGCACCTTCAGATCCACCATGACATGCTCAACACTATACTCCCAATGCTTATGTTTTTCCCCTTTTATATTCCACACTAGTTAAATCACAGTAGACTAAATTTCAAAATTGGGTCAGTCGATTTTTTAGAGCTCGCCGGAGTTCGCCGGTGCAATTGAAGGGGCTCGGGTGGTTGTGGGGCCTCGCCGAACGAAGAAAACTCGACGCAGGTGGGGGTTGGGGCAGGGGTGGGGGTGGGGGTGGCGGAGGAACACAGGCGATGGGGGCCGGTGGTCCGGCCGGCGGCCCGTGCGGTGTTTTGTATGGGAAGAATCAGAGACGAGGAAGAAGAAGGGTTAGGAGACGTAGGATCTTCATCCAACCGCCTAAAATGGTCGAGAGACAACTGGGAGTTGCATTCTTAATGCGCTCTGGTTCATCATGTGTGGGCACTGCGCAACCAACATTTTATTATCCAAAATCTGCTTGCTCTTCTTTACCATGTTCCTCTTCCGTTCTTCTTTAATATGTACTCTCTCCGTTCCTAAATACAAGTCTTTGTATAGATTCCACCATGGACTACATATGGAGAAAAATGAGTGAATCTACACTCTAAAATGTATCTGGATACATCTGTATGTGATCCATAGTGGAAATCTCTACCAAGACTTATATTTTGGAACGGAGGGAGTATGATAGCAGTACAATATGTTCCTTGTACTGAAGATGAGCAGGGACATTTGTAGTGTAGAGGTCTATACGGTCGGTTGTGATGGACACTTTGAGCCTCTTTGATTCGTAGGATCTTGTAAACATAGGAATAGGATTTGTAGTGGCCTGCCCACTTGAATCCTATAAGAATAGCAAGGAAATGCGGGGAGCTGTGTCGCCTTTGAGAGTTACACTGATATTAACAGTACCGCACCTTCACTTGAAGAGAGCTGCTATCCGAAGCCTTTCTAGCCGTACCAGCAATACTAGCACATATATTCCAGCAAGTTCCACTTTGCTGATTTTACTCTGATGCTTAAGGTTTTCCCATTATATCTACACTATGATATGTGTAGCTGCTTTGTGTCGCACTAGCAGCAGTCCACTCTTGAAGCTAAACACTGCAATGACTTACAAAATTGGCACCAAGGCATTGAGTGCCATTTTGGATGGAATGAAACTCATATGCTCCCCACCTGTTGATTCTTGTTTAGAATATGATCCTAATGACTATTCTAACCTCGAGGAGTCAAAGGCAAATGGCCTGTCTTGTTCACCCATCAAGGTGCCTGTTCTAATTTGGCAATGTTTTATTGATTGTGGGTATCTTGCATATGTTGTCTTGCATTTATTCTACTTTGTTGCACCGCCATCTGCTTAGTTTACTCATCATATATGTCGAGATGCCATGCCCATCCATTATCAATACATATTCCATCTGTCATCATACCATGTTTTTCCACTCAAATGTTGTTCTTGTGCATCAGACATCAAAAAGGAAGAGGGTGATTGCCGAACCTAACGGAGCACCAACAAAGTCCTTGAAAAACATGGTGGTGCCGGAGAAATCAGACAACACCCCACTTATATTGGCTGTACAACCAGTGACAGAAAACGTAGGACTGACTCCAGCAAACTATACCCATACTTCACTGGCCACACCACTAGCCCCACCACACAGGATCTGCACTCCAGCAAAAGGTATACCGACTTCATTTGCCATAGCACCAGCTGTACCACAGAAAAATCCCACTCCAGCAAAAAGTACAGCAAGTCCACCGGCCGAAGAACTATCCCAACTGCAGAGACGGCCAATTCCTGCAGATTGGAACCCCATTCCATTTATTCCCAGTTTAAAAGACAATGCTTTTAATGTTGTTAGGGACTATGTGCATATATTCCCATCATGGGAAGATTATTGTGAAGACAAACACCATTTTCACATCTTCCTGTCCAACTTACGTGTAAGTGCTATTATTCATGGTTATTATTTTCCTTTTTTCTACTGATTGAACACATCAATGATTTACATTACATTGTTGTAACTAGGCGAGGGTCAATCTGGATAGTCATGACGAGCAAAGCTTGCTTGTGCTTTTCAAGGAAGCATTGTAGTAGTATAGGTGTTACCTGAGGAAATAACACTTTGATGGCAAGTCTATAAACGAATTTCTGGTGAAGTCTCTTGTGCTAAATTTAGAAGACATTGAATGGAAAAACCTTTATATGCACTGGTCTCGTTCCCAGGATGAGGTACTGTCTATGAAATCACATGACAATTTGAACTTCTACTTTTCCGCATGTGCCTTACGGATCTTTTTTGCAGGAAATCTGCTTGAAGAAGAATTCCGATTTGACAAGAACGACATGATATCGCAAATATGCTGCCCTCTACTTTGCTCTTGTTAGTACCTGTTGTCCTGTATCACTGTACTTGCATACATACCTAGTTCATTATGTGACAGCAGTATGCATGATAGCTTGCTTATCAATTGTTCGCTCCAAATTATCTGATCTGTATGAATGGTTACATTAGTGTAGAATATATCCAATGCCAATATTTTTTTAGCTTTGCATTGTTCTTGTAAGTACATGCTGTCCTTTATCAGTGTACTTAGAATGACATGTAGTTGTTCATGTACCATCACTCTGCAGCTTATTTTCCTTTGCCCTCCATTTTCTACACATTAGATCTATATTTACTCTTACCATAAGGTTGATACTAAAGAAGTTTAGCTGTGCATTGCTCTTGGTTGTACCTTTTGCCTGTATCGCTCCACTTACATTTATAGCTACTTGGTTATGTAGCATCACTCTTCATCTTATCTTAAATATTCTCCATTTTTTCTTATATTATCACATCTATATTTACCCTTAACAAAATGTAGAATAAAGGCAATGCTTTTGAAGAAGATTATGTGGTAAACTTCTTGAATTGCCCCCCCATCAGCATGGACAAGGCCTTTATAGAGCCTGTCTTCACCAATAATGTAAGTTTGTCCATCTCAAGCCTTCAAACTTTGTTGTATATATTTGGTTAGGCATGACTGCAACATCTGTTTATTTTTGGTGTTTGCATCAAATTGCTTGTTTAAAGTTTATTATGTAGTTCATAAACAAAAGTTTGTCCTTTCTCAATTTAAGTTTTTAGTTGTACAACCAAGTTCCTTCTTCATACCATGTAAATTAAACTATACAGAGCAAGTGATCTTCTTTTGCACTGCATGTATGCTTCTGTTCTTCATCCGTAATCCAGTGGTGTGGTGAACCTACCCACTACAGCACAATGTCATATTCTGCAATGTCTTAACTATGAACAATGTCATATCATTCTACTATTATTTAAACCGTCTCTTTATTTGCCAATCTGAAATGGTATAAATTGACAGCACACTAACCATTGATACTTATGAGTTCTTGATCTGTAATCCAGTGGTGTTGTGAAGCTGCCAACTCCTTCACAATGTCATTTCCTGCCATGTCTTGACCTGAACAATACCATATTGTGTTAATGCAATTTTAAACTGTGTCACTTTATTAGTCAGTAAGAAATGTGATGAATTGTCAACACTGATACTTTTATGTGCAAAACCTGTCATTTGTCTGCTTGTTTATCTTTCAGAGTGAGGAATATATAAGTGTTGAACCAGCATAGTCTCATCATCTTGCTCAGCTCCTTGCGCTGCAGCTCCCCAGCAGGGCTAACCTTTCTTGAACTCTATTAAAGTGCTGTCGGTTTTGTATATTATTTTGTCAGCGTGTTTATTTGTATTGGTGGCGATCTTTGATGCCCAGTGTATGTAATCTGCTGTCTTCTTGTGCTTTATTATCATAGTGGTGAACTTTGATGCCCAGTGGATGTAATATGCCGTAATTTCTTTATTGTATAGTCTAGGTTTTTTCTTATTCATGATGCTGCAGTTATTTTACTGTATATATATCCTGTCTTCGCAGTAAACCGGCCAAACCGTAAATTACGGTACATAATTGGGCCATCATGCATCATGATGTAGGTTGGGCCTGAAACGTGCCGAACAGCTCATGGGCCGACAGCAGCCCGAAATGAACCCCGACCCATGATTGTGCGAATCAATTCCCGGGCTTTTAACTGGCCAAAATTGTCTCAGTCCTTGTTTGGCCCAATCAGATATTGATGAAGCTGTGTACCTAGGGTAGGGTCATGGACCTGTCCAAACTGACCTACCCAAGGACATCTCTAGAAGAAATCATCTTTCAATCGACTTGAAGGTGTCTCACTCGATAGACTTGAAGATACTCGACCAAGAAGCAATCACTCGACCAAGACCAAGCCACTCGACGGTCAGGTGACCTAAAGGCGCTCCGCATGCTAACGGTCGGTTATTAAGTAGCTTTTATGGTCATCATAGCACTTTATTACTAGCGTTACCAGTAACGCCCTGCCTTAATGTACATTGAACCCTTTGTATCATGGCTGGCTGGGGTCTTGGCGCACTCTATATAAGCCACCCCCTCCTCCGAAACAAGGGTTCGCACGCCTGTAATTCACACACGCATAATCCAGTCGACCGCCTCCGGGCTCCGAGACATAGGGCTATTACTTCCTCCGAGAAGGGCCTGAACTTGTAAATCTTGCGTTCCTACAACTCCTCTATAGCTAAGATCTTGCCTCTCCATACTTACCCCCCTACATCACTGTCAGACTTAGAACCACGACAGTTGGCGCGCACCGTGGGGCAGGTGTTTTAGCGTTTTGTTGGAGGAGTTGCGATCTTTTCCGACCCGAATCATCATGGTTTTCGGCGGAGTTTTGGTGGAGGGCCGCGAGATCCGTCTCGGCGCGCTCACGTTCATCACCGACGACTCCGCGTGGCTTCAGGAGGCTCCACTCGACGTGGACGCACTCCCTGTCCGCGGGGCAATGCACTTTAGCGCGTGCGTCCGTGGCGTTCTCCTGCGGCAACCGTCGACCCCCTATCGGTCGGCTCGTGTGTTGTCCTCCCTCCCAGTTTCCCGCCGGCGCAAGCGCTCTGGTCGGTCGAGACTCCAGTGGTGGGTGAGACACGCGGTGGCACGGCAGTCAGCCACCCCTCAAGTCGCGGCGATCGAGCCCGACGAATCCCTCTACGGCCTGTTTGACCTGTCGACCGGCTCCGCAGAGACGGCATCCGAGTGCGACAGCAGCGATCCGGCGGTGGAGGTTCTGATGGTCGATGGACCTCCCAGTCCTCCCGGTTTTCCCCGCACTGATGGAGGCGCGGGTGGAGGCGACCCGTCGCGTCCTCATGAGGAATATCTTCCCGAGCCTCTCACGTCGCTGTAGAGAGAAAAACTTCGCCGCCGGAACATGGATGCATTACACACTCCTATCATTGGAGAAACCCCCGAGGCTCGTGCCTTGGAGGATGTGCGCCTGGCAAACTTGGCCGAGCACACTCGACTGGAGAACCTCCAGCGAGCACTTGACGAGCGTGCGCAACAACGGGTTCCCGAATCCAGTCGACGTCAGTTCTTACCGCCCCCGTAGGTATATCGAACTCCGATTCAGAATTTAGCAGCTGCGGCCCGCATAGCAGAGTCGATTCAGCCTTCCCAGTCGGAGGCCGGCAGAGGCTTGCTGCAGATCAGAGCGTTGCTCCGGGCAGCAGGAGACCAGAATTCCGCTGTTTCTCAGTCGTGGAACAGGATTCACAGTAGATCCGTTGCTGCAGACATAGTCCAGTCGGCTCATAGCCCAAGATCGCCCCTGAGGCGTGAAGGACATGGGGACTGGCGTAATCAGCATGGTAACCGTGAGCAATATGATCACCGATTCGATCGTGATGATCGACATCGAGTTCCCACCCCTCCCCCGAAGAGCGGGTCATATGCGCCTCGACAACAGGATGATTGGCGCCCTCGTAGTGTTGGGCGAAGGATTCCAGTTGACTCCAGGGAGCCAGGCTTCGATGCGAGATCCATTCTCGTTCAAGGTTTGGTTGACAGGAACAGAGCTCACCGGGAAGGACATGACAGAGATGCGCCTACCAGCAGCAGAGCACATGTTTTGGGGCCAGAGTGCTTTAGTAGAGCCATCAGGGCCGCTGTGATTCCTCCCAACTTCAGGTTGGCGACTGGAGTCAGCAAGTTCACTAGCGAGTCCAAGCCCGATACTTGGCTTGAAGACTACCGAGTGGCCGTCCATATTGGCGGTGGCAATGATGAGGTGGCCATGAAGCACCTGCCTCTCATGTTGGAGGGCTCGGCCAGAGCGTGGCTGAACCAGTTAGCACCCAGCAGCATTTACACTTGGGAAGATCTTGCCCGAGTGTTTTTCACCACATTCGAAGGAACATGCAAACGACCGGCAGGGTTGACGGAACTGCGGTCCTGCGTGCAGAAGCCGAATGAAACCTTGAGGGATTACATCCAGAGATGGATCACGTTGCACCACACAGTAGAGAATGTGCCTGACCACCAAGCAGTCCGTGCCTTCAAAGAAGGCGTCAAGTACAGAGAACTGAATCTGAAATTCGGTCAAACCGGTGATATGTCTCTGAACCGAATGATGGAGATTGCCACCAAGTACACTAATGGAGAAGATGAGGATCGACTCCGGAGTGGCAAGCTGAAGTCAGTCGCCCAAGAAACCGGAGGAAATTCCAATCGGAAACAGAAGCGGAAAGTCAAGCCAGCTGCTCCTGGGGAAGTGTAGGATCTAGAAGTAGATGTGTCTAAAGGGGGGGGGGGTGATTAGACACTTAGTGCTAAAGTTGCAATTTTTAAGCTTTTTCGGTTTAAGTGGGGTTTAGGCACAATTTCAGCACACACAATACATATCAAGCAAGCATGCAAAGAGTATATGAGCAGCGGAATGTAAAGCATGCAACTTGCAAGAATGTAAAGGGAAGGGTTTGGAGAGATCAAACGCAATTGGAGACACGGATGTTTATCCCGTGGTTCGGATAGGTGGTGCTATCCTACATCCACGTTGATGGAGACTTCAACCCACGAAGGGTAACGGTTGCGCGAGTCCACACAGGGCTCCACCCAAGGGCAACGGTTGCGCGAGTCCACACAGGGCTCCACCCACGAAGGGTCCACGAAGAAGCAACCACCCACAAAGGGTCCACGAAGAAGCAACCTTGTCTATCCCACCATGGCCATCGCCCACGAAGGACTTGCCTCACTAGCGGTAGATCTTCATGAAGTAGGCGATCTCCTTGCCCTTACAAACTCCTTGGTTCAACTCCACAATCTTGTCGGAGGCTCCCAAGTGACACCTAGCCAATCTAGGAGACACCACTCTCCAAGAAGTAACAAATGGTGTGTAGGTAATGAACTCCTTGCTCTTGTGCTTCAAATGATAGTCTCCCCAACACTCAACTCTCTCTCATAGGATTTGGATTTGGTGGAAAGAAGATTTGAGTGGAAAGCAACTTGGGAAGGCTAGAGATCAAGATTCATATGGTAGGAATGGAATATCTTGGTCTCAACACATGAGTAGGTGGTTCTCTCTCAGAACATATGAGTTGGAATGGTGTGTGTGTTCTGATGGCTCTCTGAATGAGAAGGAGGTGGAGGGGTATATATAGCCTCCACACAAAATCCAACCGTTACACAGTTTTCCAATCTCGGTGGGACCGAATCAATAAACTCGGTCAGACCGAAAATGTAAACCTAGTGATCGTTAGTGATTTCGGTGGGACCGACTGGATCAACTCGGTGGGACCGATGTGCTAGGGTTAGGGTAAATCCAAAACTCGGTTTGACCGATTACTCAAACTCGGTGGGACCAATTTGGGTAATAAGTGAAACTAAGATTTGGTCAAGCAAACTCGGTGGGACCAATTGCATATCTCGGTGGGACCGAGAATATTGCAATGGGTAACAGAGAGTTTGCAAGCCCATCTCGGTGAGACCGAGATCTCATCGGTGATACCGAGCTGATTAGGGTTTGGCAGTGGCTTATGATAAGTGAAACTCGGTGGCGCCGGATAGGAAGAATCGGTAGGACCGAGTTTGGCTTAGGGTCTAGGTCATATGTGGATATGGGAAAGTAGTTGACGATTTTGGAGCATATCATTAAGCACATGAAGCAAGAGGCTCATTAAGCAACACCTCATCCCTCCTTGATAGTATTGGCTTTTCCTATGGACTCAATGTGATCTTGGATCACCAAAATGTAAAAGTGAAGAGTCTTGAGCTTGAAGCTTTAGCCAATCCCTTGTCCTTAGCATCTTGAAGGAGTTCCCACAACCTTTAGTCCATGCCACTCCATTGTTGAACTTATCTGAAACATGCTAGATAGAAGTGTTAGTCCAACGAGAGATATGTTGTCATCAATTATCAAAACCACCTAGGGAGCACTTGCGCTTTCAATCTCCCCCTTTTTGGTAATTGATGGCAACATACATCAAAGCTTTAGATAAAGATATACAGAATAGCAAGTAAAGCTTTGGAAGAACATGTAGCAAGCATAGGCTCCCTACATGTATGCACTCATGTAAATATGAAATATAGAGGCATGTGAGAGCATAATCATGACAGAGTAGGCAATGTGTTACATGTATCTTGGCCATATGCATCAGAGCAAAAGATTATTAAGGAAAAATACCTTCATGCTCACGAGTCCTTCTTGCAAACAGTATGTACATAAGCAAGAACTCCTCATACTCATGATTTTGATGCATATACTTACCTTGTGGTCTCGAGTTGGCTTAGGATGGAATGAACCTGCACAAACAAGGTTAGATAACACAGGTACGTCCACTAGCCAGAGCAAACAAAGGAAACCACAAGAATGCCAAGACTGGGATGACATGCAGAGAGTGAGTACAAGGTACCACATTTGATTCAACATGTCCCCAAGAATAAAATCAGAGCTGAATAGAACTTAATTCAAATGAGTTCATATGAACATGTCTTTCCCCCAGAAGGACATGTGGCATCTCTCCTCTTGAACATCAAGCATCTGGGATCCTTGAGTATTTCTCTCCCCCTTGAGGTCTCTCTCTCCCCCTTAATACTTTCTCTCTTGTAGGTTTGGTCCTTGAGACTGTTTTTCTCCCTTGATGTGATCTCTCTCTCCTACAAGCTTTGATGTGAACTCTCTCTCCCCCTTTGACATCAATTTCCAAGAAGGTTTTTCCTGGAATCCGTCGAATAGGTTTGGTCCTTGAGATTTAGTACAAAGCAGAGGATAAAATTGTGATGCTTGTGGAGAACAAGATTCATTGAGTGGAGCTGGATCAGAAGAAATGTAGAACAAGTGGCAAAGTGGTTTTCTGATTGCAAAGTCGGTGGCACCGAGTGGCATATTTCGGTGGTACCGAAAAGATTCGGTTTGACCGAAATTTGCAAGTCGGTGAAACCGAGTTTACACAGAGAAAAACACTTGTCACATCAGCTCATTAGTCAAGTAAGATCTCACAAAGATTTGCAAAGAATTAGCTGAAGGATTTGCAAGGAATTTGATGCAGAAATATGCAGAACAAGAACAAAAAGGAAAAGAGTGAGAGTTTCTAGATGAAGTTTTTTTTGTTTAAGAGAGAAGGAAAGAAATATGCTAGGAACAAATGCAATAACTCAGAAAAGGACACAAGAGAACTTCATCTAGAATTGGGCGGTGACATAGTCACCTATGTTAGAGTATATTGACTTAGGAGTCAAGTGAGGACACTTGATCATAGGTCATACTCATCGTTTAAGCTCAAAATGGGGTTACCATTTTTTGTTTAAGCATCTTGATGTATTCACATCTTGTTGAGTTGCTTTGACTCATGTCTTGGAGTAAAGCTTCTCTAAGATGGAATGACATACCTTGGGTGGTGATGTGGTTCTTGCTCATGTAGTTGAACTTGTGTGGGTGCTCAGGGTTGATGTAGTTCATCAGGAGTTGGGAGCACCACTTGGAGTTTGAGTTCATCTACCTACATGGGTTAGTTCTTGCAAGGAAGAGCACTTGTGTATCCAAAAATGACAATCATGAAGCTTAACATAGAATTTGTCAAAGGATATGTTTGAATGGTTTTGTGCTTCCTTGTCTTCAACCACTATTGTGTAGAGTCTTGGTCTTGTAGAGATTGCTCAAGATGTGAGTGAGTCGCAATCTCATGGAATTAGATTCAACCAAGCACCTACATGGGTTAGACAACATGCAAGGTGCAAATATATCCAAGACATAAGATAGTTATCATAAGAGATACATCATGGATTAGTTATAAGCTCATGTCTTGCATGTATCCAATGGAGTTTCTACTCCAAGTTCGAAGCATCAATGATGTTCAATTCTCCTCTCAACCTGCAAAACACTTTCTCATCAAGCGGTTTAGTGAATATATCAGCTAATTGCTTATCAGTGCGAACATGCTTAAGGTTGATGTCACCCTTAGCAACATGATCTCGAATGAAATGATGACGAACTTCAATATGCTTAGTTCGAGAATGTTGTACAAGATTATGACCAATTTTGATAGCACTTTCATTGTCACAAAGCAGTGGAACATGTTTCACATAAATCCCATAATCTTTAAGAGTTTGGGTCATCCAAAGTAATTGAGCACAACATGAACCAGCGGCAATGTATTCCGCTTCGGCGGTGGATAAGGATACCGAGTTTTGTTTCTTGGAAGACCAAGACACAAGAGATCTACCAAGAAATTGACAAGTACCCGAAGTGGACTTTCTATCAACCTTGTCTCCGGCATAATCTGAGTTGGAATAGCCAACAAGATCAAAAGAAGACCTCTTAGGATACCAAATGCCAAAATTTGGTGTATGGATTAAATATCTCACTATCCTTTTCACAGCCTTAAGATGACAATCTTTAGGAGCAACTTGATATCGTGCACACATGCACACACTTAGCATAATATCGGGACGTGAAGCACATAGGTATAACAATGAACCAATCATAGAGCGATAAACCTTTTGATCAACAGGTTCACCATCTTTGGTCAAATCATTATGTCCACTAGTAGGCATGGGTGTAGACATACCTTTGCATTCTTGCATATTGAACTTCTTGAATAAGTCCTTGGTGTACTTTGTTTGAGAGACAAATGTACCTTCCTTAGTTTGCTTGATTTGCAACCCAAGAAAGAATTTGAGTTCACTCATCATAGACATCTCAAACTTCTCTGACATTAGCTTTCCAAACTTTTCACTAAAGAGAGGGTTAGTTGAACCAAATATGATGTCATCAACATAAATTTGGCATACAAATAGTTCTCCATTAACCCTTTTAGTAAAAAGAGTAGAATCAATTTTACCAATTTCAAAACCACTTGTAGTAAGGAATTTGGTCAAGCATTTATACCATGCTCTAGGAGCTTGTTTAAGACCATAAAGAGCTTTGTGAAGTTTGTAAACATGATTTGGTTTCTTAGGATTGACAAAGCCGGGAGGTTGTTTGACATAAACTTCCTCCTCTATTTCTCCATTTAGAAAAGCACTTTTAATGTCCATTTGGTACAAGGTGATATTATGGTGATTAGCATAGGCAAGTAAGATGCGAATGGACTCAAGTCTACCAACGGGAGCATACGTCTCACCATAGTCCATACCTTCGACTTGTGTGTAACCTTGGGCGATGAGACGTGCTTTGTTGCGGACCACTTGTCCATCTTCATCTTGCTTGTTGCGAAACACCCATTTGGTACCAATGATGTTGTGGTTGTTGTCGGGCTTCTCAACTAATGTCCAAACTTGGTTTCTCTCAAAATTATGTAGCTCTTCATGCATAGCATTTATCCAATCCGGATCTTCCAATGCTTCTTCAACCTTCATTGGTTCAATGCTAGAGATGAATGAATAGTTTTCACAAAAGTTAGCTAAACGAGTTTTTGAGCGAGTGATTCTCCCGGTTTGTATATCATTGAGGATTTTCTCGACGGGATGATCTTTGGCAATTCAGCTCGAACTCGTGAGAGCTTTTGCTTGGGTCTTCGTTGAACATCTTCTTATTCTTCTTCTTCTTGGCCTTCTTCATTGTTGACGTCGTCGTTCTCTTGTCGTGGTGGAGAAGGAGGTTGTTGATGTTCATCTTGACGTACTTCCTCGTTTTCTTCATCTTGGTGTGTCCCACTTGTGGATGCTTCCGTGTCGATTCTTGGTTCACCTTGTTGTGAAGTAGAAGCTTCCACTTGGACGAATGAAGTACTCTCCTTCACCTCTGTTGGACGAATTTTGCCAATGGAAAAATCTTGAATTGCTTCTGAAGGGTCTTTGTCTCCTACATCAATTGGCAATTGCTCTACTTGCGAGCCATTAGATTCATCAAACTTCACATCTACCGTCTCTTCAACCTTTCGGGTGAAATTGTTGTAGACACGGTAAGTGTGAGAGTTTGATCCATAACCAAGTAGAAAACCTTCATGAGATTTAGGAGCAAACTTTGAACGACGATGCTTATCAAGAATGTAGCACTTTGAGCCGAATACTCGAAAGTATCCAACTTGAGGCTTGTTACCGGTGAGGAGCTCGTATGCCGTCTTGCCGAGTAGCTTGTGAAGATATAAGCGATTTGTTGCGTGACAAGCTGTCTCAACCGCTTCTGCCCAAAAGTGCTTTGGCGTCTTGTATTCATCAAGCATTGTTCTTGCCATTTCGATGAGCGTCCGGTTCTTCCTCTCAACAACTCCATTTTGTTGAGGTGTGTATGTAGCCGAGAACTCGTGTGAAATCCCTTCTTCGTCAAGAAAGGTGTCCACATTTGCGTTCTTGAACTCCGTTCCGTTGTCACTCCGAACCTTCTTGATCTTCACATCAAACTGATTTTGGGCTTTCCTAGCGAAGTTTCTGAAGATCTTCTGGACCTGCGACTTGTCATTAAGAAAGAACACCCACGTAAATCTTGAAAAATCATCAACTATAACTAGACCAAAAGAATTTCCACCGAGACTCTTGTAGGCATTGGGACCAAAATGATCCATGTGAAGCAGCTCGAGTGGCCTCCTTGTGGTCATGATGTTCTTCACGGGATGTCTTCCTCCAACCTGTTTACCTGCTTGACAAGCACTGCAAAGTCTATCCTTATCAAATATGACATCGTTAACTCCAAGGATATGATTTCCTTTAATAAGCTTGTCAAGGTTTCTCATGCCAACATGACCTAGTCGTCTATGCCACAACCAGCCTTTTGAGGATTTAGCAACAAAGCAAGTTTTAGGTTGTGCCTTTTTAGAGAAATCGACAATGTAAAGATCACCTCTACGCATACCCGTAGAGACCATTTTATGATTGTCTCGACGAAATACTTGGCAATCTACCTCAGTAAATAGGACATTCAAACTAAAATCAGCAAGTCTAGATACTGAATGTAAGTTGTAGCCAAGAGATTCAACGAGCATGACATTTTGAATGGAACTATCATGTGAGATGGCTACCTTACCAAGGCCAACCACTTTACCCTTTGAATTATCACCAAAGGTGACATATTTTCGAGGGCCATTGTTTTCAGCAAGTTCACGGAACATCTCTTCATCTCCGGTCATATGATCAGTGCATCCACTATCAAGAACCCATTCCTTTCCTCCTGATTCATATCCCCGAAGATTTGCCATAAGACCAAAATGTCTCATTGCATTATCAAGATCGGAGTCACTATCATCATCATCATAATATTCATGTTCATCATGATCTCGTGACTCATCATTTCCTAGAGAGGGTAATTCATTAGATAAATGATCAAAGTGGTTACTTTTATGAATTCTTATAGCTTTGAGTATGATATCATTAATGATTCCAACATCTCCTTTAGCATGCTTAAGATTGGCAAGTTCAAGAAGACATTTGCCAAAACTAGGATCACTAGAGTTCATCTTACTCAAGGCAATAGATTTATGGAGAATTTCATCCAAAGTTTTCAAGGAGTGATTGGGAAACCGTTCCTCAAGAAATTTCCATATAGTATAGGCGCAATTTTGAGTAGGCAAACTAGCAATCAAATCTTTGGGCAATCCTCTAATGATGAGCTCAATAGTTCTAAGATTGCGAATCATGTCAATATCTTCATCTAGGGTAGGATGCAAGGGATCAATATGGGGTGCACAAGGGCTAGCAATATACTTGTTCAAATGATATTGATTGAAGATTACAAGCATCTCATTTTTCCACTCATGAAAATACTTTCCATCAAGAATAGGCACTCTATGTCTAAGACTCCCTAGAGTAGACACATCCATCTTCCTCCAATGGTGATTAAACCAAGGCAATGGAAACAAAGCTCTGATACCACTTGTAGGATCTAGAAGTAGATGTGTCTAAAGGGGGGGGGGGTGATTAGACACTTAGTGCTAAAGTTGCAATTTTTAAGCTTTTTCGGTTTAAGTGGGGTTTAGGCACAATTTCAGCACACACAATACATATCAAGCAAGCATGCAAAGAGTATATGAGCAGCGGAATGTAAAGCATGCAACTTGCAAGAATGTAAAGGGAAGGGTTTGGAGAGATCAAATGCAATTGGAGACACGGATGTTTTTCCCGTGGTTCGGATAGGTGGTGCTATCCTACATCCATGTTGATGGAGACTTCAACCCACGAAGGGTAACGGTTGCGCAAGTCCACACAGGGCTCCACCCAAGGGCAACGGTTGCACGAGTCCACACAGGGCTCCACCCAAGGGCAACGGTTGCGCGAGTCCACACAGGGCTCCACCCACGAAGCGTCCATGAAGAAGCAACCACCCACAAAGGGTCCACGAAGAAGCAACCTTGTCTATCCCACCATGGCCATCGCCCACGAAGGACTTGCCTCACTAGCAGTAGATCTTCACGAAGTAGGCGATCTCCTTTCCCTTACAAACTCCTTGGTTCAACTCCACAATCTTGTCGGAGGCTCCCAAGTGACACCTAGCCAATCTAGGAGACACCACTCTCCAAGAAGTAACAAATGGTGTGTAGGTAATGAACTCCTTGCTCTTGTGCTTCAAATGATAGTCTCCCCAACACTCAACTCTCTCTCATAGGATTTGTATTTGGTGGAAAGAAGATTTGAGTGGAAAGCAACTTGGGAAGGCTAGAGATCAAGATTCATATGGTAGGAATGGAATATCTTGGTCTCAACACATGAGTAGGTGGTTCTCTCTCAGAACATATGAGCTGGAATGGTGTGTGTGTTCTGATGGCTCTCTCATCGAATGAGAAGGAGGTGGAGGGGTATATATAGCCTCCACACAAAATCCAACCGTTACACAGTTTTCCAATCTCGATGGGACCGAATCAATAAACCTGGTCGGACCGAAAATGTAAACCTAGTGACCGTTAGTGATTTCGGTGGGACTGACTGGATCAACTCGGTGGGACCGATGTGCTAGGGTTAGGGTAAATCCAAAACTCGGTTTGACCGATTACTCAAACTCGGTGGGACCGATTTGGGTAATAAGTGAAACTGAGATTTGGTCAAGCAAACTCGGTGGGACCGATTGCATATCTCAGTGGGACCGAGAATATTGCAATGGGTAACAGAGAGTTTGCAAGCCCATCTCGGTGAGACCGAGATCCCATCGGTGATACCGAGCTGATTAGGGTTTGGCAGTGGCTTATGACAAGTGAAACTCGGTGGCGCCGGATAGGAAGAATCGGTAGGACCGAGTTTGGCTTAGGGTCTAGGTCATATGTGGATATGGGAAAGTAGTTGAGGATTTTGGAGCATATCATTAAGCACATGAAGCAAGAGGCTCATTAAGCAACACCTCATCCCTCCTTGATAGTATTGGCTTTTCCTATGGACTCAATGTGATCTTGGATCACCAAAATGTAAAAGTGAAGAGTCTTGAGCTTGAAGCTTTAGCCAATCCCTTGTCCTTAGCATCTTGAAGGAGTTCCCACAACCTTTAGTCCATGACACTCCATTGTTGAACTTATCTGAAACATGCTAGATAGAAGTGTTAGTCCAACAAGAGATATGTTGTCATCAATTATCAAAACCACCTAGGGAGCACTTGCGCTTTCAGGAAGCCTTGGCTGTGACTCAAGGAAAGTTTAAGGGGAAACCCAAAGGACCTTGGAACCCCATGAAAGTTAAAGACCAGGACGGAAATGATGTGTTGGATTTGCCGTGCCTCATCCACACCAAGAAAGATGAAGAGGGTAATTTTATTTACCCAAAACATACCACTCGACAAAGTTGAGGACAAGGAAGATAGCGACGATGGATACCCCCAAGTCAATTCCACCCTGATGATTTTTGCTGATGTTGAGAGCAAAAGTCGACTGAAAGTCATCAACCGAGAGGTGAATATGGTTGCTCCGGCGACACCAAGTTATTTGAAATGGTCTCAGACTGCCATCACGTTCGACTAGTCCGATCACCCAACGCATATTGCCACCCCTGGGAGGCAAGCTCTTGTGGTCGACCCAGTGGTTGAAGGCACTTGACTGACCAAAGTCTTGATGGATGGTGGCAGTGGTTTGAACATATTGTATGCTGAGATGTTGAAAGGGATGGGCATTCCGATGTCCAGACTCAGTGCCAGCAACATGAGTTTCCATGGAGTCATTCCTAGCAAGAAGGCTGAATCACTCGACCAGATTGCTCTTGATGTGGTTTTCAATGATTCCAAGAATTACCGCAAAGAAAAGTTGACATTTGAAGTTGTAGACTTCCAGAGTGCCTACCACGCTATTTTGGGTAGGCCGGCTTATGCACGCTTCATGGCCCGACCATGTTATGTGTATCTCAAATTGAAGATGCCTGGCCCCAAAGGTGTGATCACTATTACGGGCAATCAGAAGAAAGCGGAAGAATGTTTTCAGAAAGGTTCGAAGATCGCTGATGCTCAGATGGCAGTGGTGGAGTTGCAGGAATGCCAGAAGACTGCAGACCCGAGTGATTTGTTGCGAGCCAAGAAGCGCGCCACAGAATCGGCTTTTCAGTTGACTGGCGATACGAAGACAGCTCACATCCACCCGACTGATCCCAGCGCTGCTCCGACTCATATCTCGACAACACTCGACTCCAAATAGGAAGAAGCGCTCATCCAGTTCCTCCGTGAGAACTGGGACATTTTTGCATGGAAGCCTTCTAACATGCCAGGTGTTCCCAGGGAGCTGGCTGAGCATCGCCTGAGAGTCAACTCAAAAGTAAAACCTCTCAAGGAACATCTCCGGCGGTCCGCCGTCCAGAAGAGAAAGGCCATTGGCGAGGAGGTGGCTCGGCTCTTAGCAGCGGAGTTCATCCGAGAAATTTACCACTCCGAGTGGCTTGCCAACATTGTTATGGTCCCCAAGAAGGACAAGTCACTTCGCATGTGCATTGACTTTAAACATATCAATCAGGCCTGCCTAAAATATCATTTTCCTCTCCCCTGCATCGATCAGATAGTCGACTCAACTGCGGGATGTGAGCGATTGTCTTTTTTAGACGCCTATTCTGGGTACCATCAAATCTATCTGTATGGACCTGACGAGATCAAAACAGCTTTCGTCACTCCATTCGGGTGCTTCTGTTATGTTACCATGTTGTTCGGCCTCAAGAATGCCGGGGCCACATTCATGAGGATGATTCAGAAGTGTTTGCTCACTCAAATCAGTCGGAATGTGGAAGCGTATATGGATGATATTGTGGTCAAGTCGCAGAAGGGTTCCGACCTACTGGCTGACCTTGCTGAAACCTTTGCCAACCTCAGGAGGTATGATATCAAGCTTAATCCATCAAAGTGCACATTTGGAGTTCCTGGCAGAAAATTACTCGGTTTTCTCATTTCCGAACGGGGATTCGACGCCAATCCAGAAAAAGTCGGCACTATACTCCGAATGAAAAGTCCTGTGCGAGTGCACGACGTCCAGAAGCTTACTGGTTGCTTGGCCGCTTTAAGTCGATTCATATCTCGTCTCGGTGAAAAGGCATTGCCCCTTTACCGATTGATGAAGAAGTCCGACAAGTTCGAGTGGACTCCTGAAGCTGATGCAGCGTTTGCAGAGCTCAAAGCTCTGCTCTCCACCCAGCCGGTGCTTGCTGCCCCAATCAGTAAGGAGCCTTTGCTGCTTTACATTGCAGCCACGGGACAAGACGTCAGTACGGTACTTACGGTCGAGCGGGAAGAAGAAGGAAAGGCCTTCAAAGTTCAGCGCCCAGTATATTATATTTCTGAAGTTTTGACCCCGTCGAAGCAAAGATATCCTCATTATCAGAAGCTTGTATACAGGATTTATATGACCACAAAGAAAGTTGCTCATTACTTCTCTGATCATTCCATTATAGTCGTCAGCGACGCTCCATTGTCAGAGATCCTGCATAACAGGGATGCAACCGGTAGAGTGGCAAAATGGGCGATGGAACTCCTTCCTCTATATATCAAGTTTGAGGCAAAGAAAGCTATTAAGTCCCAGGCAATCGCAGATTTCGTCGCCGAGTGGATTGAACAGCAGCTGCCGACTCAGGTTCACTCGGAGCATTGGACCATGTTCTTCGACGGTTCCAAGATGCTGAATGGTTCTGGTGCCGGAGTAGTGTTGGTCTCCCCCAGAGGAGATACACTCAGTTATGTTCTTCAAATCCACTTTGATTCCTCCAACAATGAGACAGAATACGAAGCACTTTTGTATGGGTTGAGCATGGTCATTTCACTCGGCGTCCGTCGCCTCATGGTCTATGGCGACTCAGATTTGGTGGTTAATCAGGTGATGAAGGAGTGGGACGTCAGAAGTCCAGCCATGACTGGTTATTGCAATGAAGTGAGAAAGCTGGAGAAGAAATTTGAGGGGTTAGAGCTTCATCACATACCCCGACTGAAAAATCAAGCAGCTGATGATCTGGCAAAAATAGGTTCCAAAAGAGAAGCCATCCCCAGCAATGTGTTTTTGGAACACATTCACATACCATCAGTTTAGGAGGATCCCTTCAGTGAAGAGGCCCCGCAGCCAAAAAGCGCCACGGATTCAACTGAAGTTGAAATTCCAGCTGTAGTCGACCTGATCATGGAAGTCTTGGTCATCACTCCCGACTGGACAGTACCGTACATTGCATACATCCTAAGGAAAGAGCTCCGAGAGGACGAAGAAGAGGCTCGACAGATCATCCGACGATCCAAGGCCTTTACAGTCATAAAAGGACATTTATATAAAGAAAGCGCGACTGGAGTCAGTCAGAGGTGTATTACACGAGAAGAAGGTCAGATGATCCTTGATGATGTCCACTCGGGGACCTGTGGTCAACATGCATCCTCTCGGACCATTGTGGATAAAGCATACGGAGCGGGATTCTACTGGCCAAGAGCCAATGAAATGGCAAAAGAGATAGTCGACAAGTGTGAAGGATGTCAGTATTACTCCAATATGTCGCACAAGCTTGCGTCAGCCCTGAAAACCATTCCACTCGTCTGGCCCTTCGCTGTTTGGGGGCTGGACATGGTTGGACCACTGAGAACAGGCAGGAGCGGCTTCACTCATGTGCTAGTAGCAGTCGACAAGTTCACCAAATGGATTGAAGCCAAGCCTATCAAGAATCTTGACGCTTGCACTGCTATCAGTTTTGTCAGAGGGTTGATATTCAGATATGGAGTTCCGCACAGCATCATCATTGACAATGGGTCAAACTTCGATTCTGACCAATTCAGGGCCTTTTGCGCCTCTCAGGGTACCCGAGTCGACTATGCTTCGGTCGCTCACCCCCAGTCGAATGGGCAAGAAGAAAGGGCAAACGGCCTAATTCTCAAAGGACTGAAACCCCAGTTGATGCCCGATCTCAAGCACGCAGCAGGTGCATGGGTCGATGAGCTTCCATCAGTCCTTTGGGGATTGAGGACAACCCCGAACCGATCGACCGGAAGAATCCCATTCTTTTTGGTCTACGGAGCCGAGGCAGTCTTGCCAAGTGACCCGCTTCACAACGCTCCTCGAGTCGAGCTCTACTCTGAAGATGAAGCAGAACAAGCCCGGCAGGATGCAGTCGACCTCCTGGAAGAAGAAAGAGAAATGGCCATGATCCGATCGACCGTCTACCAACAAGACTTGCGTCGATTCCATGCCAGAAATGTGAAGGGTCGAGCCTTCCAAGAGGGAGACTTAGTCCTCCGAGTGGATCAGCAGAAACCACACAAACTCGCCCCTACTTGGGAAGGTCCCTTCATAGTCACCAAAGTCCTTCGCAATGGAGCATACCACCTCTACAATGTCGATCGCCAGATTGATGAGCCGCGAGCCTGGAATGCGGAGCTACTCCGCCCCTTTTATACTTGAATTCTCACTAGGATGAGATGTAATAAGAAAAAACTCCTGTAGTTTATTTTTCAAAGACAAGAGCGTTATAATTTTCCCAGTGATTGTTATTGTTTTTTGTTTGCGAATGAAATCCCCCAGTGGGTGGCTTAGCTGCGAATCCGTTTCGCCTAAGTTTGAAAAAAATCCTACCGAGTGGAGAGCAGTCCTCCCACTCGGGGGCTTAGCTGCAGTCCAGTGCTTGCCTAAGTTCTCTCACTTGAGGACTTAGCTGCAGTCAGGCACTCGCCTAACTTCGAAAAAAATCCTACCGAGTGGAGAGCAGTCCTCCCACTCGGGGGGCTTAGCTGCAGTCCAGTACTTGCCTAAGTTCTCTCACTTGAGGACTTAGCTACAGTCAGGCACTCGCCTAAGTTTGAAAAAAATCCTATCGAGTGGAGAGCAGTCCTCCCACTCGGGGGCTTAGCTGCAGTCTAGTACTCGCCTAAGTTCTCTCACTT
>NC_041382.1:134001510-134031485 GCF_002162155.2 Triticum dicoccoides | reverse complement strand
GCACTCGCCTAAGTTTGAAAAAATCCTACCGAGTGGAGAGCAGTCCTCCCACTCGGGGGCTTAGCTGCAGTCCAGTACTCGCCTAAGTTCTCTCACTTGAGGACTTAGCTGCAGTCAGGCACTCGCCTAAGTTTGAAAAAATCCTACCGAGTGGAGAGCAGTCCTCCCACTCGGGGGCTTAGCTGCAGTCCAGTACTCGCATAAGTTCTCTCACTTGAGGACTTAGCTGCAGTCAGGCACTCGCCTAAGTTTGAAAAAATCCTACCGAGTGGAGAGCAGCCCTCCCACTCGAGGACTTAGCTGCAGTCCAGCACTCGCCTAAATTTGAAACACATCCTGCTCTGCAGCAACAAGGGGCAGGTCGACTACCGCCTCCTCCTTGGAGAGCTTCGCCACAAATACAACATGTGATCCACCGCCGACCCGCAAGGACAACAAGGTGTAGGTCGACTGCCACCTCCTCCTTAGGGAGCTTCGCCACAAATACAACGCGCACTTCATCCTGCTCTGCAGTAACAAGGGGCAGGTCGACTGCCACCTCCTCCTTAGGGAGCTTCGCCACAAATACAACATGCACTTCATCCTGCTCTGCAGTAACAAGGGGCAGGTCGACTGCCGCCTCCTCCTTGGCGAGCTTCGCCACAAATACAATGTATGATCCATCGCTGACCCGCAAAGACGACGAGGTGCAGGTCGACTGCTACCGTCTCCTCCGGAGCTGCGCCACAAATACAAAGGTTGTCTCGAATAAAGAACGATTTCCACTCGACAGGGAATGCATAAAGATATTCGACGATAAACCAAGTTCGGATAAATTCTAAAGGTTTTTGGACCATAGGTCAAAGTGCTCGAGCATTCCGCCCGAAAGAGTTTAACGGTTACAAAAACCACTCGGCATTCCGAGGCGAATTTAAAGTGAGGCATAAAAGTTTGTTCACTCCGCAGGAGGAGGGCTGGCAGGCTCGACGAACTCATCCAGGTCAACGCCGTCGGCTATCCGAGTGGTTGCAGCGATGAAAGTCTCCATAAAAGTCCGGAAGTCATGTTTCTGGGTGTTGGCGACCTTGATTGCTACCAGTTTGTCTTGTCGCACCTCCTTGCAGTGGACACGAACCAAAGACAGAGCCACATCAGCGCCACACCGAGCAGCAGACTTCTTCCACTCCTGCGCTCGGTCAGGGATTTCATTTAGTCGAGTCATCAGGGACTCAAGATCATTTTGGAGCACAGCCTCTGGCCAAAGTGCCGGGTCGATCCGCGACATGGCGACCTTCAGTCGAGCCAAGTAGTCCACGACACCGTCAATGCGGGATTCCAGTCGGAGCAGATTCATGGCAGTTTCATCTTTCACAGGAGAATTAATTGGATCCAAACCAGGTTCCGCCCAGTCTCCTCCTCGAAGTTCTGGAAAAACTCTGCATCACGATCCAAGGATAAGTCAATTTACATACGCCGAGTTGACACAAAAAAAATTAGATGGAACAAGATGTGCACCTTCAAGCTTGATGAACAACTTTTTGGCAAGACTCCTCAGGTAGCTCTCCAGATTGTCCCTCCTGCGAGCAATGCTTTCCATCTTCTCGCCCAGGATGAGATTCTCCTTCTTCCAGCGCGAGCACTCCTTGTTGGCGTCATTCATAGCAGACTTCAGCCTGGTATTCTCTTCTTCCAACTGGCCGACCGAAGCCAGTTTCTGTGCAGCTAGAGCGGTTTTGTCGTCAGCCTCCTTTCGAGCAGCATCCAAATCCTGGTCCTTCTTCGCCAGAGCTTCTCTCAGTTTTTCTACAAAGAAATGATGCCTGATTCAGAAAGAGCAGAAGGGAACTCAAGCTTAAGACAGACCAGTTAACAAATTCGTCTTACTAGTGGCATCGTCCTTGACCCTTTGCAGCTCTGTCTTGGCCAGCTCCAAGTCAAGGTTCAATTGGATCTGCTGTTTCTCCAAGTCAGCAAAGCGAGCTCCAAGATCACAAGATTTCTGAAATCAAAGGGGAGAAGTTATTTTTATAGCAAAAAAAAGTTACTAAGGCTACGGTCGACTGCCCGCAGTCCACCATAGCCTCGGGGACTACACCCAGCGGGTGCACTTTGCGTGCCCCCACCGGTTCTGATCCCACTCGACCGGCCCGCCAGAGTCGAGTGTAGGGAGTAAAAAAAAGGGGGGGGACAGAAAGAGCTCAGACCACAGTCGACTGCCAGCAGTCGACCGCGGTCTCGGGGACTACACCCAGTGGGTGCACTTGGCGTGCCCCCACCGGTTCCGAGCCCACTCGACCAGACCGAGTGGAAGAGACAAACTATCAATTCGGTTTACACTCGACAAGATACAAAGACTACAGTCGACTGCCCGCAGTCCACCGCAGTCTCGGGGACTACAGCCAGTGGGTGCACTCAGCGTGCCCCCACTAATTCAAAGTTCAAGAAACGCACCCAGTGGGTGTACTAACGCAAAGATTTTCAGAAAGGAGTCTTCAGATATCATATCCTAACAGAACAAGCGGCGATTAACTAACCTGAACGTTGCTTTGGAGAGCTGAGCTGGCGTCGTAGGCAGCCTGACTGGCATCTCGCACCATCTTCATCTTGTCCATCACGACACCCGCCTGGCGTATAGCTTCCCTGGCAGCATTCACTTCGTCTTCTGGGACATGATGGGTCGCAAAAACCGAAGGTGGGTCGACAGGGGCCTGAGCAGTCGATGAAGAAGGCAAGGCACTCGACAGTGGCATGGCGAAGGTAACAGAACCCCAATTGGCGTCGCCAGCGTCCTGAACGACTGGTTTCGCCCTCGGTGTCGACTGTAGCGCCTCGCTTGTAGGAGCTTGCCTACTCTTCCTCGTCAAAGGCCTCTCGGGCTCTTCATCATCATCAGGGAGGTCAATAATGTTGGGAGCTGTGCAGGGTGCAATTGCCAAAGTCACATCACCCAATGATGCACATTGCAATTGGATCGACCAAACAAAGACAGTACGTCAGAAATCATACCCAGATTAGAAGTGACCGCATCCTCCATCACCTCGTCCTCGTCCCTGTAAGCTGAGGTCCCGGAAGTGGCAGCATTGACAATCCCAAAGTCCGTCCAGTTAAAACAAGAAAAACAAACAACATGAAGCATCGAGTGAATATGAAAGGAGACACTCACGCGGAAGCAACGGGGATGTCAATCTTAATCTTCGGCAACCCCTTCCGAGTCTTCAGCTCTGCAACTTTGGGGTGCTTTGGCGCTTTCTCAGTCGGGGTTGGTGAAGAGACCCGAGGACACTTCGAAGACTGACCAGCCTGAGCAGTTACCTTTTCACGGGTCATTCTTGGTCGAGCTTGGATCGCCTCTCCCGGCGAGGAGGTGACTCAACTTCTTCTCCATCACTTGAGTTGTCGCTTCCTCCACCCCCTTCACCGTCGGAAGTCCACTCGCCACTGTCGCCGCCGCTCGCCTCGCCTTCCAGAGCTTGCTCTTGCTCTCTGTTGGGCATTGAATACATTTCAATAATGGCCTGAAAGAAAGTAGGGAGAACAAAGTCAGTCGATGCAGTGTATGCAGGAGCGAATTCAAATTACAAAGCAAAAACTCAGAATCAGACCTTCTCTGGTGCACGAGACTGGTCGAATGGAGGGACTCTCCTGGCTCCCCTGGGGTTGTCCTTGTTCCCGGTAATGCCCGACAGCCACTTCTCCAGTGTGTCGTCGTGGACCTCCTCCGGGTGGATCCGAGTGGAGTCTTTAAGACCCGAATACATCCACATCGGATGGTCCGGGCTTGAAGAGGCTGGATACGCCGCTGAAGGAAGACCTCCAAGAGATCCATACCGGTGACCCCGTCACGGATAAGCTGGACCACTCGATCGACTAGCACCCTCACCTACGCCTTCTCCTCCGGGAGCACCTTCAAAGGGGAGGGTTTCCTCACTCGGTCCATGGTAAAGGGAGGGAGGCCAGTCGACTGCCCTGGCGTCGACTGGTCCTTACAGTAAAACCAGGTCGACTGCCATCCGCGGACTGAGTCGGGAAGAATCATGGCCGGAAAAGAACTTTTCCCTCTCATCTGGATACCAAGACCCCCACACATCTGAATCACTTGCGTCCTCTCGTCACTCGGGTTAGCCTTTTTCACCCTCTGGGAGCGACAAGTGAAAATGTGCTTGAAAAGACCCAAGTGAGGCCGGCAACCCAGGAAGTTCTCACACAAAGAAATGAAAGCGGCGAGATAAACGATTGTGTTGGGAGTAAAGTGGTGGAGTTGGCCCCAAAGAAGTTCAGAAACCCTCGAAAGAAAGGGTGAGGAGGCAAGGAAAATCCACGGTCAACGTGGGTGGCAAGAAGAACACGCTCACCCTCCCGAGGTTGCGGCTCAGATTCCTTCCCCGGAAGCCGCGCCGAGTCATAGGGGATCAGCCCCCCTTCGGCCAGGTCATCGAGGTCTTCTTGGGTGATCCTCGAGTGGATCCAGTCGCCTTGGATCCAGCCCTTCGGCAGGCCGGTTCGCGAGAAAGATCCGCCCCAGCTGGTCGCCTTCCCGTTCGACCTCGCCGTCGCCTTCTTTGCCCGCTCCAGAGCCGCCGTCTTCTCCTTCCCCATTGTCGCCGGCGAGACGCATACGGAGCGGTGGCGCTGGGGCGAGAGCGAGCGCAGCAGAGGGGCGTGAAGAGGAGAAGAGGTAATGGGAACGCACTGTTCGGGAGACTCCGGTCCAACGCCTTATATGAGGCCGCTTCCGAGTGGCTGACGGGTAGGCCCAGGCGGCTCTGTCAAATCCCGTAACAATCGCGGGCGTGATACGTGGCAAAAAAGGTGGTGCAGGGATCGAGGCGGCTCCGCTCTATCCCATCCGATTACTGCGGCCTCCCCCGTCCTGCGCGCTTCCCAAAATTTGGATCCCACGAAATCCGCGGACACCAGAACAACTTGTCAAACCAAAGATCTCCTCTGCACCGTCACCCGGAGCCTTTCGAGTAAAGAAACTCACTCGACGAAGAATTAAGAATGGATCAAGGCGACTGGAAAGGAAGTCGCTGTCAACACTCGGGTTCATTGATCCGAAACAAGGTATGCTCGCGGCATGAAAAACGAGTCGGAAAAATGCTCAAACCCTGTCCCACTCAAACCTCGATCCATTCGGGGGCTAATGATGAAGCTGTGTACCTAGGGTAGGGTCATGGACCTGTCCAAACTGACCTACCCAAGGACATCTCCAGAAGAAATCATCTTTCAATCGACTTGAAGGTGTCTCACTCGACAGACTTGAAGATACTCGACCAAGAAGCAATCACTCGACCAAGACCAAGCCACTCGATGGTCAGGTGATCTAAAGGCGCTCCGCATGCTAACGGTCGGTTATTAAGTAGCTTTTATGGTCATCATAGCACTTTATTACTAGCGTTACCAGTAACGCCCTGCCTTAATGTACATTGAACCCTTTGTATTGTGGGCTGGCTGGGGTCTTGGCGCACTCTATATAAGCCACCCCTCCTCCGAAACAAGGGTTCGCACGCCTGTAATTCACACACGCATAATCCAGTCGACCGCCTTCGGGCTCCGAGACGTAGGGCTATTACTTCCTCCGAGAAGGCCTGAACTCGTAAATCTTGCGTTCCTACAACTCCTCTATAGCTAAGATCTTGCCTCTCCATACTTACTCCCCTACATCACTGTCAGACTTAGAACCACGACAGATATCGGCTGCGAGCAGGCCGGATGCAAACCATGCCGTAGTTAGGCCCAACTATATAACGGGCTTTTAACAGGCCGAAATTAATATAGGGCCGATATGTTAAATGGGCCCTTTACAGGCCAAAACTAATATCAGGCCAAATTACTAAGTGGGCCTTTAGCAAGTGGGCCCAAAAGCGTAGTGTCAAGTTGGCGGGCCAAATCTGATATGGGCCATAATTGAGCCCAAAGCCTCTTAAAGGGCCAGACCTGATTTGGGCCGTAATTTGGCCCAGAACATGGTAGGCTTTTAACGGGCCGGATCTCTTATGGGCCACTATTAGGCCCGGAGCGTGGCAGGCCATTAATGGACTGGATCAAATATGGGCCAACATTTGGCCCAAAACATGGTAGCCAGTTAATGGGCCGGCCTACTAGGGTCCTCAAAATCTTGTGGGCCTACAACTGGGCCGGCCCATTAATGTCGGCGAAATCTCGTGGGCCTCTAGCCGGGCCGGCCCATTATGATCCTCAAGAATCTTGTGGGCCTTTACCTGGGCCAACCCATTATGGCACACAAAAATCCTGTGGGCCTTTACTTGGGACGGCCCATTATGGCCCGCAAAATCTTGTGGGCCTTTAGCTGGGCCAGCCCATTATGGTCCTCAAAATCTCGTGGGCCTTTAGATGGGCCGGCCCATTATGGTCCGCAAAATCTTGTGGGCCTTCAGTTGGGCCGGCCCATTTAAACTTGATGGGCCGGTCCACGTGTCAACATATCATAGGCGCGTCTCGCCCATTGGATGAGTGACACCTATGCCAACGCGGACCTGACACGTGTCTCCTCCAGCCAATGATGATTTTACATGTGGAAAATCCCCATTGGTCGGGGCTGTTAACGGGTTATCGGATCCAAAACCCGACCCGATAGCTTAACGGCGTTCCGTTACGGTGGATGCCATGTGTCGGTCACCCTTGACGAAAGCACTTCTGTGACGTGCGATTTATCGTCATGGAAGTGGACACTTCCGTGTTGATAATTTTGGTAATGTCATGGAACACTTCTACGACATCACAGGTATGACTATCTTGATTCTGTCATAAAATCGTCATGGATGTACATGCATGACAGAAAATGTGACCTACTGTGACAAACACGTATCATCACGGAAGTGTATTTTTTGTAGTGATGGTTGTGCACGAGGAGGGTGAGATCATGCAGACGGAACATGACCCGACGATGGATCTCTCTATGGTCTCGATGGACCTCACCTTGCTCCACTGCCCCTTGTGCCTCCGCCCCTTGAAGCCTCCAGTGTATGAGGCTCGAATGCACCTCGTCCGTTCGGCTGATCGAGCAAGGTGCAGGTTTCTTGATTGATGTGCTGTTTGATTGATTTGCGCAGTGCAAGGGAGGGCACCTAGCAAGGTGCAGATTATCTATGAACAATAATTGAATCTTCTTTGAATTCTTTTATGAATGATTGGTTATCTTTGCAAGTCTCCTGGAATTATCAGTTTGGTTTGGCCTACTAGATTGATCTTTCTTGCAATGGGAGAAGTGCTTAGCTTTGGGTTCAATCTTGCGGTGCTCGATCCCAGTGACGGTAGGGGAAACGACACGTATTGTATTGTTGCCATCGAGGATAAAAAGATGGGGTTTATATCATATTGCATGAGTTTATCCCTCTACATCATGTCATCTTGCTTAAAGCGTTACTCCGTTCTTATGAACTTAATACTCTAGATGCATGCTGGATAGCGGTCGATGTGTGGAGTAATAGTAGTAGATGCAGGAAGTAGTCGGTCTACTTGTCACGGACGTGATGCCTATATACATGATCATGCCTAGATATTCTCATAATTATTCTCTTTTCTATAAATTGCTGGACAGTAATTTGTTCACCCACTGTAATACTTATGCTATCTTCCATCATATTAGTCTCTCGTTAACTAGCTATTTCTGTCACCGTTTATTTTGCAATCTTTACTTTCAATCTTTGTCATAAAAATACCAAAAATATTTATATTATTATTATTATCTCTATCAGATCTCACTCTCATAAGTGACCGTGAAGAGATTGACAACCCCTTTATCGCATTGGTTGCGAGGTTCTTATTTGTTTGTGTAGGTATGAGGTGACTCGCGCGTGGTCTCCTACTGCATTGATACCTTGGTTCTCAAAAACTGAGGGAAATACTTACTCTGCTTTGCTGCATCACCCTTTCCTCTTCAAGGGAAAACCAACGCATGCTCAAGAGGTAGCAAGAAGGATTTCTGGCTCCGTTGCCGGGGAGATCTACGCCAAGTCAAGACATACCAAGTACCCATCACAAACTCTTATCCCTCACATTACACTACTTTCCATTTGCCTCTCGTTTTCCTCTCCCCCACTTCACCGTTGCCGTTTTATTCGCCCTCTCTTCCTGTTCGCCTTTTTTTCGCTTGCTTCATAGTTATGGCTAGTCCTTTATCTACTCCTTTGTCTCCCGAGTTTGAGGTTCTTCACTTCAAACAAAGACAAGGAGAAAACTTAAAAGATGCTTGGTTTAGGATGATGGAATCTTATCGTAATTGCACCCTAGAGGTGAATTTTAGAATTTTTCTTCACAATTTTTATGTTGGACTAAATATGTCCCATAGAAAACTCTTGGACTGCGTTGCCAAAGGAAATTTTATCGAAATTGATCCTAGTATTGCGCATGAAATTATAGAGGGAATAGTGGGAACACTACCTCAACAAAGGGGCCTCATCATGCCAAGGAAGAAACTCAAGTTTTTGAGAAAATTTGCGAAGTAAGGAAAATATTACAAAAATCTCTCGAACCTCTTAAGAGTGTTAGCGGGAATCTTCACCGCATGAATATGTTGGTCACTCTTTGTAATAAGCGGTTAGACTCTTTAGATCTAAAAATTTCCAAATATGAAGGGAAATGTAAAGAACCTCCCAGATTCGAGCATGAGTCCGCTAAAAATTAAAAATCAAAGATGGCAATACCTAGATCCATCCTTGCTTTTATGCCTAGCTGGGGGCGTTAAACGATAGCGCTTGTTGGGAGGCAACCCAATTTTATTTTTTGTTTCTTGCTTTTTGATTCCATTTAGTAATAAATAATTCATCTAGCCTCTGTTTAGATTTGGTTTTATGCCTTTAATTAGTGTTTGTGCCAAGTAGAACCTTTGGGAAGACTTGGGGAAAGTCTTTGCGATCTTGCTGTAAAAAGCAGAAACTTTAGCGCTCACGAGTTTTGCTGCCTTTTTTACTGGAGAGTCCTATTTAGTTAATTCTTTTTGCATATGATTAATAGATAAATTCCTCAAGTCCAGAAATTTATTTTAGAATTTTTGGGGTTCCAGAAGTAGTCGAAACCTACAGATTACTACAGACTGTTCTGTTTTTGACAGATTCTGTTTTTCGTGTGTTGTTTGCTTATTTTGATGAATCTATGGCTAGTAATGGAGTTTATAAACCATAGAGAAGTTGGAATACAGTAGGTTTAACACCAATATAAATAAAGAATGAGTTAATTATAGTACCTTGAAGTGGTAGTTTGTTTTCTTTACTAACGGAGCTCATGAGATTTTCTATTTGACTTTTGTGTTGTGAAGTTTTCAAGTTTTGGGTAAAGATTTGATGGATTATGGAACAAGGATTGGCAAGAGCCTAAGCTTGGGGATGCCCAAGGAACCCCAAGGTAAAATCCAAGGATACCAAAAAGCCTAAGCTTGGGGATGCCCCGGAAGGCATCCCCTCTTTTGTCTTCGTTCACCGGTAACTTTACTTGGAGCTATATTTTTATTCACCACATGATATGTGTTTTGCTTGGAGCGTCTTGTATGATTTGAGTATTTGCTTTTTAGTTTACCACAATCATCCTTGCTGCACACACCTTTTGAGAGAGAGACACATGAATTGGAATTTTTTAGAATACTCTATGTGCTTCACTTATATCTTTTGAGCTATATAGTTTTTGCTCTAGTGCTTCACTTATATCTTTTAGAGCACGGTGGTGGTTTTATTTTATAGAAATAATTGATCTCTCATGCTTCACTTATATTATTTTGAGAGTCACTTAGAACATCATGGTAATTTGCTTTTGCTATAATAATAAAAACTTTCATATAAGTGTATTGAATACTAAGAGAAGTTTGATACTTGATGATTGTTTTGAGATATGGAGATAGTGATGTTAAAATTGTGCTAGTTGAGTAGTTGTGAATTTGAGAAATAATTGGGTTGAAGTTTGCAGGTCCCGTAGCATGCATGTATGGTAAATGTTGTGTAACAAATTTGAAACATGAGGTGTTATTTGATTGTCTTCCTTATGAGTGGTGGTCAGGGACGAGCGATGGTTTTTTCCTACCAATCTATCTCCCTAGGAGCATACCCGTAGTACTTGGTTTTTGATGACTTGTAGACTTTTGCAATAAGTATGTGAGTTCTTTATGACTAATGTTGAGTCCATGGATTATACGCACTCTCACCCTTATATCATTGCTAGCCTCTTCGGTACCGTGCATTGCCCTTTCTCACCTTCAGAGTTGGTGCAAACTTCGTCGGTGCAACAAACCCCGTGATACGATATGCTGTATCACACATAAACCTCCTTATATCTTCCTCAAAACAGCCACCATACCTACCTATTATGGCATTTCCATAGCCATTCCGAGATATATTGCCATGCAACTTTCCACTATCCCGTTTATTATGACATGCATCATCATTGTCATATTGCCTTGCATGATCCTGTAGTTGACATCGTATTTGTGGCAAAGCCACCGTTCATAATTCTTTCATACATGTCACTCATGAGTCATTTTCCGGTACACCGCCGGAGGCATTCATATAGAGTCATATCTTGTTCTAGTATCGAGTTGTAATCATTGAGTTGTAAATAAATAGAAGTGTGATGATCGTTATTAATAGAGCATTGTCCCCCCAAAAAGGAGAAAGGCCAAATAAAAAAGGAAGGCCCAAAAAAAGGGGCAATGCTACTATCCTTTTTTTCTACACTTGTGCTTCAAAGTAGCACCATGATCTTTATGATAGAGAGTCTCTTGTTTTGTCACTTTCATATACTAGTGGGAATTTTTCATTATAGAACTTGGCTTGTATATTCCAACAATGGGCCTCCTCAAGTGCCCTAGCTCTTCGTGAGCAAGCAAGTTGGATGCACATCCACTTAGTTTCTTTTGTTGAGCTTTCATACATTTATAGCTCTAGTGCATCCGTTGCATGACAATCCCTACTCCTTGCATTGACATCAATTGATGGGCATCTCCCTAGCCCATTGATTAGCCGCATCAATGTGAGACTTTCTCCTTTTTGTCTTATCCACATAACCCCCTTTCATTATATTCTATTCCACCCAAAGTGCTATGTCCATGGCTCACGCTCATGTATTGCATGAAACTTGAAAAAAGTTTGAGATTACTAAAGTATGAAACAATTGCTTTGCTTGTCATCGGGGTTGTGCATGATGAGAGAATTCTTGTGTGACGAAAATGGAGCATGACCAAACTATATGATTTTGTAGGGATGAACTTTCTTTGGCCATGTTATTTTGAGAAGACACGAGTTAGTATGCTTGAAGTATTATTATTTTTATGTCAATATTAAACTTTTATCTTGAATCTTTCGGATCTGAATATTCATGCCACAATAAATAAAGTCACATTGAGAAATATGTTAGGACGCATTCCACATCAAAAATTCTGTTTTTATCATTTACCTACTCGAGGACGAGCAGGAATTAAGCTTGGGGATGTTTGATACGTGTCCAATGTATCTATAATTTTTGATTGCTCCATGCTATTATATATTGTGTTTTGGATGTTTAATCGGCTTTATTATACACTTCTATATTATTTTTGGGACTAACCTATTAACCCAAGGCCCAGTCCAAATTGTTGTTTTTTGCCTATTTCAGTGTTTTGCAGAAAAGGGATATCAAACGGAGTCCAAATGGAATGAAACCTTCGGGAGCGTGATTTTTGGAACAAACGTGATTCGGAGGACTTGGAGTGGACGTCAAGCAACCAACGAGGAGGCCACAAGGCAGGGGCGTGCCTACCCCCCCTCAGCGTGCCCTCTACCCTCGTGGGCCCCTCGTGGCTCCACCGACCTACTTCTTCCTCCTATATATACCTACGTACCCTGAAACCATCGAGGAGCACCACGAAAACCTAATTCCACCGCCGCAACCTTCTGTACCCGTGAGATCCCATCTTGGGGCCTTTTTCGGTGCTCCACCGGAGTGGGCATCGATAGCGGAGGGCTTCTACATCAACACCCTAGCCTCTCCGATGATGTGCGAGTAGTTTACCTCAGACCTTCGGGTCCATAGTCATTAGCTAGAGGGCTTCTTCTCTCTCTTTGGATCTCAATACAAAGTTCTCCTCGATTCTCTTGGAGATCTATTCGATGTAATCTTCTTTTGCGGTGTGTTTGTCGAGATTCGATGAATTGTGGGTTTATGATCAAGATTATCTATGAACAATATTTGAATCTTCTCTGAATTCTTTTATGTATGATTGGTTATCTTTGCAAGTCTCTTCGAATTATTAGTTTGGTTTGGCCTACTAGATTGATCTTTCTTGCAATGGGAGAAGTGCTTAGCTTTGGGTTCAATCTTGCGGTGCTCGATCCTAGTGACAGTAGGGGAAACGACACGTATTGTATTGTTGCCATCGAGGATAAAAAGATGGGGTTTATATCATATTGCATGAGTTTATCCCTCTACATCATGTCATATTGCTTAAAGCGTTACTCCGTTCTTATGAACTTAATACTCTAGATGCATGCTGGATAGCGGTCGATCTGTGGAGTAATAGTAGTAGATGCAGGCAGGAGTCGGTCTACTTGTCACGGACGTGATGCCTATATACATGATCATGCCTAGATATTCTCATAATTATTCGCTTTTCTATCAATTGCTCGATAGTAATTTGTTCACCCACCGTAATACTTATGCTATCTTGAGACAAGCCACTAGTGAAATCTATGGCCCCCGAGTCTATCTTCCATCATATTAATATCCCGTTAACTAGCTATTTGTGTCACCGTTTATTTTGCAATCTTTACTTTCAATCTTTATCATAAAAATAACAAAAATATTTATATTATTGTTATTTTCTCTATCATATCTCACTCTCGTAAGTGATCGTGAAGGGATTGACAACCCCTTTATCGCGTTGGTTGCGAGGTTCTTATTTGTTTGTGTAGGTATGAGGTGACTCGCACGTGGTCTCCTACTGGATCGATACCTTGGTTCTCAAAAACTGATGGAAATACTTACGCTGCTTTGTTGCATCACCCTTTCCTCTTCAAGGGAAAACCAACGCATGCTCAAGAGGTAGCAGTGCTCTCCCACCACATCAGCACCATGCATCCCATGCCCGTGCACAGGATCCAGTACGGCAAGGTGCTCCAACTGCAAGTGCCGCTGTCGGAGCGACAGCTCTTGCTGTTCGCAAAGGAGGACGGCCATGTGTTTTTCTTGGTCGGCTGCGTGCTTGACATCGGCGCACCTATCACCGTGTCGGTCGTCTGCATCAGAGCAGGGTCGTCCCACTGCCACACTACATGGCCAAGCTGTGGGCGAACGGCCCGCTGGGGGATCCCAAAGGCAGGACCGACGCCGTCAAGGTGGAAATGGATGTGTCAAGCAGCAAGGATCCCGGCGATGTCGCCGTGCAGAGCTGATCTTCTTCACAGTTCCACCCAAGCTGCTGGTCGGGGCTAAGATGGTGTCCCTCCACATTCAGATTGACAAGCTCACGTCCTAAATGATTCTACAATGCCTTCTGTTTATCTTGGTAATATGCTAATATAGGGGTTAGCTCGGTCTACTTTAACTTAAGAGATGGTGGGTGTCGGTGTCAAAACCGGCGGATCTCGGGTAGGGGGTCCCGAACTGTGCGTCTAAGGCGGATGGTAATAGGAGGCAGGGGACACGATATTTTACCCAGGTTTGGGCCCTCATGATGGAGGTAAAACCCTACGTCCTGCTTGATTATTCTTGATAATATGAGTAGTACAAGAGTTGATCTACCACGAGATCGGAGAGGCTAAACCCTAGAAGCTAGCCTACGGTATGATTGTATGTTGTCCTACGGACTAAAACCCTTCGGTTTATATAGACACCGGAGGGGGCTAGGGTTACACAAGGTCGGTTACAAAGGAGGACATATACATATCCGTATTGCCTAGCTTGCCTTCGACGCCAAGTAGAGTCCCATCCGGACACGGGACGAAGTCTTCAATCTTGTATCTTCATAGTCCAACAGTCCGGCTGTCCGGAGACCTGCTAATCCAGGACTCCCTCAGTAGCCCCCGAACTAGGCTTCAATGACGATGAGTCCAGCACACAGTGTTGTCTTCGGCATTGCAAGGAGGGTTCTTCTCCAAATTTCGAACATTTGTTAAACAGTGTCCGGTCCCATAAATGTTGAACCTCTTGGCTTCTGCGCCCAATAAGGGCTATCTTCCACGCGTCGAATGAATGCGAGGCGCCAGGGCATTTTTACATTCGTCCCCCTAGCCAGATAAATAAATTGTCTATTAAAGGGATGGAGATTCTTAGATCCAATCCATACCATCCTCCCCCAACGAGAATCCATCGGAGCGTGCTTCAGAAAGATCCACTCTAGCATGGCCGACCTCCGCAGCTCTTCCTCCCGCCCCCGTAGTCCTAAGCCCGGTGATTGGGAGAGGTGTTCAACCCCACACAGTCGATTAGTCGAACTGCAGACTAAGGGATTTCTCCCTCCGGCGTATATGGTGCCCGTCCGAGCCGGGCTTGCCACCTACAATGGTGGGGAGCAAGCGGAGAGCTTCCCCAACCCCTCTACAGGGGAGCGGGTATGCCTTGTCCCTTATTTATTAAGGGGACTCGCATTTCCGATTCATCCGTTCCTCCGCGGGCTCGTGGAGTTTTACGGCCTCCAACTGCATAATTTCACCCCTGCTTCCATTTTACACATCACCGGCTATGTTGCCCTTTGCGAGTTATTCCTGGGCTGCGAGGCTCATTTTGAGCTGTGGAAAAGGTTATTTTTCCTCGTCCCTCACACACAGAAGGGGTCACTTTATCAAGTGGGCAGAGCGGAAATATGGCGCATCGCCGAAACCGGATACCTGTCCGGTACTCCGAAGAAGACATCCGAAGACTGGCCTTCGGAATGGTTTTATATGGAGGACGTCCCCCTTCCGGACCCTGTTCGGCGGGGTCTTCCTGAGTTCAGCAATGCTCCTCTGAAGAAACGCCGAAGTTGGCGCCCATGGAGCCCCCAGGAGGAAGACAACGAAGAAGTCCTTTACCTGATGAACCGGATTAAAGTGTTGGCTCAATCAGGATTGACAGTAATCGAGGTTATGTCAATATGCATAATGCGGGGAGTGCAACCACTTCAATATCGAGGGCACCCCGTGTGGTGTTTTAACGGGGAAGATGACGCCACCCGTTGCGGGCGTAAGGGTCCGGACAATGCTGCCGCTTTAGCAAAAATTCTGTCCGAATTGTTCAAGGGAGAGGAAGAGGAGTTCATCCGCATCAAGCCACGGGATGGATTCTCCATGTACAACACCCAAGCTGGGTGAGTTATATCTCCTTACTCTGGTTCTTCCCGCATTCTTTGCCGTAGGTACTCACCTTGCCATTCTGCAGCAGGAACAACGAAAAGCCATAAGGGACGTCAGCAGCCCATCTCCACAACCAGAGGACCCTGACCGGGCTCTCGGTGCCGGACTCGAAGAAGATCCGGTCATATTCGTGGAGCTGATAGACCAGCAGTTCTATCAATTAAGCTGTGACGACGCCATGGTGGCCATTACGACCGACTATCCCGGACTGTTTCCTGCGTCGCACGTAAGAAAAACCAAAAATCCCAACTCCAAAAACTAGGATCCCCTTTTAGACACTTCACCTACCATATATATATGGTGTTTTTACAGGGAAGGCATTCAGGACGCCATGCCGAACCCGCAGCAACTCGCCAACAAGAGGCACCGAGGCCGGGCAGGCCAAAAAGGAAGGCGGTCAGGACGGAGACGTTGGCGCAGAGGTATGACAGAAACCCCGCTCCATGGTTGTCATCTTTCTTGAAATGTAATGACGTCCATGTTTCTTTAACAGAAAAACGCTCGCCGGAATATGTTCGGTGAGGCTGCCGATCATGCTTCCACCAGTCAGGCTCCAGGACCGAACATAGAGGCGGAAGCCGACATGGGGCGAACGCCGGATAGTCCCCCTACAGAGGATGCGGATAGGCTATCCGCCACACATTCAGAAGTGGAGAGCACCATGAATCATAGGCGTCGCCGGGCCGTACTCCGTGACGCTTGCTTCTCACCAGAGGCATTTGATGCCTTCAATTCTGGAGAGGCGTACCTCCGTGCTGCTCAAAATGGTCTAGCCAGAGCCATGGACCAGTATGTAAAGGATGTACGGGTAAGAAAATCTGACGATTATATGTATCAGTAGCCCCTGAGACTTGAAATAGTTAGCAGAACTGATTTAAGGATCATCTTATTGTGCAGGTTCTCATAGAGAAGAATAGTCGACTGTCACAGGAGCTGGAGGAATGCAAGACCCAACTTCGGGCCGCTGTTGCCGCATTGAAGGAACCTAAAAAGTCCCCAGCCGGTAACATTTCTTTCAAAGAATGATAGGTACCATATAGCGTGCGACATGGCTGCAGATCTAATAATAGATGTTGCAGATGAATCCAGAGAGAATCCGGAGGAGCAGCACGCCGTACGACAGCTAAAGGCTGGTGAACACGTGTTGACTGAGGTCAGGCAGGAGAAAAACAATCTCCAAGATGCCAATACCAAGCTGATCGTGGAACTGAAAGATGTTCGAGCCCAGCTTGCGGACTCCGAGAAGGAGAATAAGCGGCTTCGACGCGGCATATTTAGTAAGTGCTTGAACGAACCCTTAATAAAGGGGACGACAGAGAAGCCGACTAACAGAGTTGTGTCTATAGGTATGCTGACGGGTCGTCCCGCGGAGGAGATGCCCGGGTTTGCGGGTGATCTTCTATCCAAGCTCTCACAATTGCATGAACAAGTTCGGCAGGTGATGCAAGGTATTTCCCAGGCCTTGTGGCCATCCGTCTCCCTGCCAGAAGGCGTTGGAGAGCTTGTGGAGAAGCTGAAGGGAGCACGGCGGCGCTTCCGATTATGGAAGATATCTGCCTGCCGTCAAGGTGCCAGGGAAGCCTGGGCCATGGTGAAGACGCAGTATACCAAGGCTGACCCAAATCACATGGCTGAGGTCGGACCTGTGGGGCCCAACGGGAAAGAGATCCCCATTAGCTTAGTCTATGGGCAAGTGGAATTAGTTGCAAAGTATTCCCAACAGGATTGTAGGCTAGACCGCCTGTTGGATGGTATAGAAGAGGAATTTAGTTAGTCTACATGACTATGTAATTAAAGTGACATGTATAATGCCTTCTAGCCGGTTTGTAGATTATTTGTCATGGCGGACCTTTTCGCTTCAACCTCGGGACCCGATAGTCCGGAGTGTATACGAATACCCATCAGGGGAGACTAGGCGTAGGGGTCGTTAGTGCTTGAACAGACAAGTGCCCAACTAGTTATGTTATATTACATGGGTAGTAAGAAACATCTTCCAGGGAGAATAGTTCCATTAAGGGTTCCTTTCCCTGGGTACGCATGCCCTAAAGTGCATGTCCGGACTACGAGAGGAAACGCAGGAAAAAAACATCTGGGGGCACATATGGAAAATAAATAAATAAAAATCATCTTTTGTTCACCAACCGAATATTCCCTGAAGAACGCTAGCTTTCGGCTTCACCCAGTCTGAGGTACACATCCAGCTGACCCGGCAGTAACAATCACAGAGGTGCTCCCCTTATGCCCTAGGCAAATTAACGGGAACGTAGGGCATAAATACAAGAGCCAGGCAACCCAGCTTGGCCAAAACTTAAGTCATATCGATGCATATAATGGCGAAGAAAAGGTACATGTGGAAGAATAACACATGTGCTCGGCATGAAGCCCAGATGGATAATTAAGCTTCTTTGTAAGAAGCCCCCAGGTATAATGAGCGCGGTTAGCGCATCTATAATGTGAAAGCGAGGCACAAGTTTGCCCTTCAAGGCTTTGAGAAAGAATAAAAGAAAGAAAGAGAAAAAAGACAGATAATATATATATATATTCAAAAAATGGACAGAGGAAGGAGACAAACATAGAGTCCGGTGCTAGGCATAGAATCTTCGGAGCCTGGCTGCGTTCCATGGGTTCGGCTCAAGTCGATTATTCGATGCATCCCGCAGACGGTACGCTCCACCGGTCAGAACTTGGTCAATAATGAAGGGACCTTCCCATTTGGGCTCGAGCTTGGACTTTTTCTTCTCCGGCAGGCGTAGAACTTACTCACCGACGTTATAAGTTTTGGCCCGTATTTCTCTGCTTTGGTATCTGCGAGCCTGTTGCTGACAAAATGCGGAACGGGCTTTTGCCATGTCGCCCTCCTCCTCCAGGGTGTCCAGACTGTCCTGCCGATCGAGCTCGGCTTCTCTTTCTTCGTACATGCGCACTCGAGGTGAGTCATGAATTATGTCGCAGGGCAGGACTGCCTCTGCGTCGTACACCATAAAGAAGGGTGTATATCCGGTACTATGATTCGGCGTGGCCGTAGCCCCCAGAGTACGGAGTCGAGCTCCTCTACCTAGTGCGTGTTAGACTCCATTAAGGACCGCTCTAATCTGGGTTTAATTCCGCTCATGATAAGACCATTTGCTCGCTCAACTTGGTCGTGGTTTGTGGGTGATAGACGAAAGCATAATCGAGCTTGATGCCCATGTTGCTGCACCAGAGTTTTACCTCGTTGGCCATGAAGTTCGTGCCGTTGTTAGTGATGATGCTGTGGGGGACGCCATAACGGTGTACAACTCGGATATGAAGTCTATCATTGGTCCGGATTCGGCTGTTTTAACAGGTTTGGCTTCTATCCATTTGGTGAATTTATCCACCATGACCAGTAAGTATTTTTTCTTGTGCGTTCCCCCCTTAAGGGGTCCGACCATGTCAAGCACCCAGACCACGAAGGGCCAGGTAATGGGGATTGTTTGGAGGGCGGTGGGTGGCATATGGCTTTGGTTTGCAAAAAGCTAGCAACCGGCGCAGCGTTGGACCAAGTCCTGTGTGTCTGCCCGGGCCGTCGGCCAATAAAAACCTGTACGGAAGGCCTTGCTTACAAGGGCCCGGGCTGCGGTGTGGTGGCCGCCGAGTCCGGCGTGAATTTCTGCCAAAAGCTTCCGCCCTTCTTCTTCGGAGATGCACCTTTGAAGGACTCCGGTAGTGCTTTTCTTATATAGCTCTCCCTTGTGGACCCTGTAGACTTTAGATCGCCGCACTATGCAGCGTGCCTCATTTTGGTCCTCGGGAAGTTCCTGCCTAGTTAGGTAGGCCAGGAATGGTTCTGTCCACGGGGCGATGACGGCCATTATTACGTGGGCTGAAGGTGTTATTTCGATGGCAGAGCCTCCGATTTTGTCAGAGTGTTCGGTATCGGGCGATTTGGCCGGGTCCAGACTATTGTTACCGGTGTCCCCTTCCCATACCACCGGTGTCTTAAACAACCTCTCCAAAAAGATGTTGGGGGGGGGGGACCACATCGCGTTTTGCACCGATGAGGGCGAGGATATCCGCCGCCTGATTGTTTTCCCGAGCCACATGGTGAAATTCGAGCCCCTCAATCCGGGCTGACATCTTTAGAACGGAGTTTCGATAGGCCGCCATCTTCGGATCCTTGGCGTCGAAGTCTCCATTTATTTGGGATATTGCAAGGTTTGAATCCCCACGCACCTCCAGGCGTTGAATGCCCATGGAGACTGCCATCCGAAGACCATGCAACAGAGCTTTGTATTCGGCCGCGTTGTTGGAGTCTGTATACAGTATCTGCAGTACGTACTGAACGGTATCTCCGGTTGGGGACGTCAGGACGACGCCAACCCCTAGACCAGCCAGCATTTTAGAGCCGTCGAAGTGCATGATCTAATTGGAGTATGCGCCGTACTCTTTAGGGAGTTCGGCCTTCGTCCATTCGGCGACAAAGTCGGCCAATACTTGCGATTTAATGGCTCGTTGAGGTTTGTATGTTATGTCGAACGGGAGGAGCTCACTGGCCCATTTGGCAATCCGGCCCGTAGCGTCGCGGTTGTTTATAATATCATTAAGTGGCACTTCCGAGGCTACTGTAATCGAACACTCCTGAAAGTAGTGCCGCAGCTTCCGGGATGCCATGAATACCGCATAGGCTATCTTTTGGTAATGTGGGTACCGTGATTTGCATGGAGTGAGGATGGTGGATACATAGTATACCCGCTTTTGAAGAGGGAATTTATGTCCGTCAGCTTCTCGTTCGACGACGAGCACTGCGCTTACAACTTGATGAGTTTCCGCAATGTACAACAGCATTGGTTCACCGATGTTTGGAGCGGCCAGGATTGGGTTGGTTGCCAGTATGGCTTTTATTTCTTCCAATCCGGCCGTGGCGGCGTCCGTCCACTCAAAGTTTTCGGTGCGCCGAAGGAGGCGATAAAGGGGTAATGCCTTTTCTCCTAAGCTGGAGATAAAGCGGCTTAGAGCCGCCACACATCCAGTTAATTTCTGGATTTTCTTGAGGTCTGTTGGGGTAGCCAACTGTGACAAAGCTCGAATTTTGGCCGGATTAGCTTGAATTCCTCTACTGGAGACAATGAAACCCAGGAGCTTTCCGGCTGGCACGCCAAAAACGCATTTTTCCGGATTGAGCTTGATGTCTTATGTTCGGAGGTTGTTGAATGTGAGCCTCAAGTCGTCTATTAGAGAGTCGACGTGTTTGGTTTTGATGACCACATCATCTACGTATGCCACTACTGTTTTGCCGATCTGTTTCTCCAGACATGTCTGGATCATGCGCTGATATGTTGCGCCGGCGTTTTTGAGCCCAAAAGGCATTGCGTTGAAACAGAAGGGGCCTTATGGTGTGATAAATGCAGTTGCGGCTTGGTCGGACTCCGCCATCTTGATTTGGTGGTAGCCGGAGTATGCGTCAAGGAAACACAATGACTCGTGTCCTCCGGTAGCATTGATAATTTGGTCGATGCGGGGGAGGGGGAAGGGATCCTTTGGGCAAGCCTTGTTGAGGTCCTTGAAATCAACACACAGGCGCCTTGTCCTTCTTTGGTACCATCACCAGGTTTGCTAGCCAGTCCGGGTGTTTTATTTCTCTAATGAATCCGGCCTCCAATAACTTGGCTAGTTCCTCTCCCATAGCCTGTCTCTTAGGTTCAGAGAAACGCCGAAGAGCCTGCTTGACCGGCTTGAATCCCTTTAGGATATTGAGGCTGTGCTCGGCCAGCCTGCGTGGGATTCCTGGCATGTTTGAGGGGTGCCAGGCGAATATGTCCCAATTCTCGTGCAGGAACTCTCGTAGTGCGGCGTCCACGGCGGGGTTTAACTGTGCCCCAATGGAGGCTGTTTTTGTAGGGTCCGTTGGGTGGACTTGGAATTTGACTATTTCATCCGCTGGTTTAAAAGAGGTGGACTTGGATCTCTTGTCAAGTATTACGTCGTCCCTGTCCACCGTGGAGCGTAGCGCAGTTAATTCCTCGGCCGAGAGGGCTTCGGATAATGCCTCGAGGGCCAGTGTGGCTGTTTTGTTTTCGGCGCGGAGTGCTGTCTGGATCACTAGCAAGAGTGATGATTCCGTTGGGCCCGGGAATTTTGAGCTTCATGTACCCATAATGGGGTATGGCTTGGAATACCGTGAATGCCTCCCGTCCTAAAAGGGCGTGGTATCCACTACTGAACGGGGCCACTTGGAATGTAATTTCTTCAGACATATAGTTCTCCGGCGTGCCGAATACCACATCTAGTGTGATTTTCCCAGCGCAGCGTGCTTCCCTGCTGGGGATGATTCCTATGAAGGTTGTGCTGCTTTGCTCAATGCGGTTCCAGTGTATTTGCATTTTTTGAAGAGTTTCCTCATAGATGAGGTGTAATCCACTGCCGCCGTCCATGAGTACTTTGGTGAGTCGAAAGTCGTCCACATTTGGGCTGAGGACCAGTGCAGCTGGTGCTCGGGCAGTTCGGAATTTAAGTTCGTCACTGGCATTGAAGGTAATAGCCGTGTCACTCCATGGATTCATTGCTGGTACGTGGCAGATTTCGGCAAGGCTGCGGAGTGTTCGCTTGCGCCTATTATTTGATGCGAAGGTTTCAAAAACTGTTAATACCGTATTGTTATCCATGGGATGGTGCTCTGTGGCATTTGGGACAAGAAGATCCTCACCACTTTTGTCCACCTGCCGGAGTTTCCAACATGCTCTAAGGCTGTGCGTTGGTATGGTATCCGCTGTGCTATGAATTTTGCAGGGTCCGTTAAGCCATCCCTCCAATACGGTTCCATGCCCTGTAGAGGGTTTTTGTTTCTTTGTAACTAACTCGGGTGTCTTATGATAGTGCACCCTTTTACTTCGGACTGGGTGTATATTCTTAGCTAGATTATCCCAAAATTTCGTTTCGGTTTTCCAGGCGCTTTCCATCGCACAGTAGTTTCGTACTATGGACGCCAAGTCAGCGAAGCGTGATATGCCACAGTGACTTAAGGCGTTAAGGATGTCACACCCTGATTTTCATGCCACAACACTTAAGCTAATAAATCATGATAAAATGTGGTTTGACAAAAACTTTTGAGTGTTTTGTCTTAGCTTTGATTGAATGTTTGACTGTTGTTTGCAAGTGCTCTAAAAATCAAATAAATCCTCCAACTCTTATACTCCTTCTCCTTGATCCAAAACCTTTTCCCAATGATCATACCATGTGTATAGAACAATATAGTATTTTCTTACAAAAACAATTTGGCCAAATAGTATTTTCAAAAATTAGTTTTCCAAAAACCCCTGAATTGAGGTTTGCACTGCAAGTACTTAATTAAGGGCAGTAAAAATCTTTCCAAAAATATGTTTGAATCCTATTAGATATAGGACACCCATAAACCACAAAAATATAATTTTGAAAGTTATTTTCCTATTTTATTTAAAGGCTTTTTCTTTAGTCTAGAAATGGTCTTTAATAGGTTAAAATTATTTTAAAGCTTCAAAAATATTTGAGAAAAATCAGGGGAGCTCAGTGGACATATATTGTCCATATATATGAGTTTAAACACATGGTCATGATCAAAATATTGGACAAAACCCTCCAGAACCATTTCAGATCATTTCAAATATTTGAAATATTTCTATAAGAAATATTTTCAAATAAATCCAGGAAAATTCTAGAAAGTCACATATTCATAATGTGACGATCTTGCAAAGTTTCATATCAATCAAAATAACTATGGTTCACAAAAGTGCCCCAAAACCCTCTGTGTCCAGATCCAAGTTTGAACAACTCTACATTGCCAAGTGTGTCCTTTTGATCTCAACTTTTTTGGACATGTTCAGAGCCTCAAATGATGACACTACACTAAGTGGTGCATCAAGGAGAATAGATTGGCATGACTAAATCTTGAAAAGTCCATTTTTGCTAATTTCTAGGGTTTACAAAAGTTGCATTGGCAACTTTGTCCAAATGAGCTCAAAATTGGTGGAAGGACCTAATTATATGTGTCATTCCACCCTGTGGAGTCTCGTGGCAAATGGAAACCACCTACTTGCCCAAACCAGCATCAAACACCATCTGCCACTTTACAAAAATCCCATTTTTGGCCTCTTCCACTAATCTTCGTAGGCTCAACTTTCTACCATGACCCCTCCTAGTCCCCCTCTAGCGCCTGTGTGCTTTGCTGCCCTAGGAAGCAATGATGAAGGGGGGAGAACCCCATTTTTCTTCTCTGGACAGCTGCATTTCTCCCATTTTCTCACCTCTCTCTCACTCCTGCCAGGTCCCAGAGCATCCAAGGCCTCCTCCCCCCTTGTTTATTCTTCCTGCAGCCACTGGACACAAGTGGATGCGTGAGTGCGCGCGGAAAAGCCGTGGATGGCGGCCAAAGACGCGCTCTGTAGCGCGAGGCAGAGCAGGCGACCATTAACGCTGCGTCCCTCGACCACCTCGAGCCTCCCCCTTGCGCCTGTCGAGGTGCCTCGACGTTCGCAACACGCCACGGCGCTGGCCCCCTACTTTCCCCCTCTGTCTTGCCCATGCCGCGCGTGCCCAGACCTGCCCGAGCCCGCCAATGCCGTGCGAGCTCGTGGCTCCACCCGAAGCTCGACCCGCTCCTCCTATCTCTTCCTGACGCCCTACTCCACCCCCACTAACGCCGCAGATAAGTCCTCGCCCTCTCACTTGGCCTCCCGAGTCGTTGCCGCGGCCACCCGTGCGCTGCGTCCACGGTGAGCCGTGGGTCAGCTACTTAAGGCCACCCCCGAGCCCCATCTCTACTCCTTTGGCCCTCTCACCCTCCCGTGCATCCCCTGGACCAACCCACTCCCCTCCTCGCACCTTCCAACCTCGTCCATGGCCGGCGCCGAGCCGCCGGCCGCCGCTTAAATTCGTGGGCGTCGACCCCTCTCTCGTCCCCATGAACACACCTGTCGGCATTCTAGGAACGGGCGTCCCCAGACTTGCCTGCCTGCAGCCTGCGGCATGGCTCAAAGGGGGGCCCAGCTCGGCCCATCTTCACCAACATAAACCCAAGACCCTCGCGAGGGGCCAAGCCTTGCGGGGCGGACGACCCGGAGCTTCCTCAGGCACGGCGTCGTCAGGCTGGCTCACGAGGAGGCGGAGAGATCAAGGCGGGGTACCTCATGAGGTGCCCGTGACGCAAGCCATGACGACCGGGGGCGCCAGGCGGGTGCTAGCCCGCGCAACGTCCTCCCTTCCTCTTTGGTGCAAAGGGGGCAAGCGCAGCCGCAGAGTACCGAGGCATCAGGCAAAGGTTGCCATTTTGGTGCAATGAGACCAAGACCAGGAGGACTATGAGATGGAGGTCACCGTGGAGCCCAAGACGGCGTCATCACCAGAGCTTTGCGCATGCGAAGACTACTTTTGTTAGGATAGTTGATACTAGCTGTCCCCCTTCAAATTAGCCCGCCATTATTGGCTCACTTCCTGCTCGATATTTGGGAAGAGGACCAGGGCCTCTATAAATAGGACCAGCCACCCACAGAGCAAGCGGGACGGACAGGGAGTGAGACAAGGCAGAGAGAGAAAGAGAGAGAGAGAGAGAGAAAGCTGACTGAGCTCCTCCTAGCAGTTCATCACCCCAGCCAAGAACAGACCCTCGCGAGGCTGTTCTTCCTTGTATTGTTCATCATCATCATCCCAAGAGGCAATCCACCACACCACAAACTGGAGTAGGGTATTACACCACAACGGTGGCCCGAACCAGTATAAACCCTGTGTCTCTTGTGTTGTTCTTTCCATAGTTCAGATCCTAGCAAGGCGGGGGGGGGTGCAGGTTGGTAGGAGGCGAAATCTCCGCGCGCACCCCAGTGTTCGAACCTCAAGGGTCTGCCGGAACCCGAAATCCGACATTTGGCGCGCCAGGTAGGGGTGCGCCGGGATTCGTCTTCCACCACCCCGTTCTCCACCGACCATCACGCCCATGTCTAACGTTCGTCGGGCCCGCGCCGAGCGCCGGGCCACACTCGCTTCCCGCGTCGCCCAGGCGGCCCCTGTCGACGGGCGTCCTCGCCGTTCCCCGTCACCTGCCGTCAATGCCGCCACCAGTCCGGCTGGGGATGAGCAGCAAGCATCGTCCCGGCATCCGTCCATGCGGCAAGATGGCCGCACCGCAACTCCCTCGCTCACCCCAGCTGGTTCTTCGTCCCGCACGCTCCGCGCGCCCATGGAGCCCCACAACCTCTCCCCCGCCCATCGCGCTGCACCAACACCCCCGGTCGTCGCGGCCCTCTTGGGCGGCTCGCAGGCGCCGCCTACAAGTCACCACGTCAAGCCGTTCATCCGCCGGGTCAGCGCCGCCTCCATGCGGCAGGGGGCTCCCCTGGACCGGGCGGCGCCCAAGACCGGCTTGACCTTCAGCTCGGAGGACCACCCCTCCAACTCGGCCTGCGCGGGTGCGCTCCCCATGTTGTGCACCCCCACCATCTGCCAGGTGGCCGTCACCAGAACCCTCATTGATGGCGGCGCGGGCCTCAGCATGCTCTCGGTCGAGGCCTTCAACCTCCTCTGCATACCCCTGGAATGGCTGCAACCCAGCCGGCCCTTCTCAGGCATTGGGGGCAAGTCGTCTAGCTCCTTGGGACAGATCCGGCTCCCAGTGACCTTCGGAACCTATGACAACTTCTGCACGGAGCTGGTCGACTTCGACATCGCCTCCATCGGCCTCCCCTACAACGCCATCCTCGGCTACCCAGCACTGGCCCAATTCATGACCGCGACGCTCTCGGCGTACAACCTCATGAAGATGCCCGGGAGTAGTGGTGTCCTCACTGTGCATGGGGACACTGGGGACGCGCTGCGGGCGCTCAAGCTCGCCTTCAAGACGGCGGCGTCGGCACAGCCCGCCGACTTGGAGACCCCCGGGCCCAAGGGGGCTGCACCCGCCAAGAAGAAACAATTGCTCACCCAAGACAAGGTAGAAACCAAGCAGATACACGTCGATGAGGACGGGTCCACCAACGCCACTTTCACCATAGGCGCCCACCCCAAACCCGAGCAGGAGAAGGCCCTGGTCGGGTTCTTGCACGCAAACAAGAAGGTATTCGCTTGGGAGCCTGACCAGTTGGCAGGGATCCCTAGGAGTGTAATCGAGCATCACCTCAACATGTGCCCCAACGTGTGCCCTGTGAAGCAGAAGGCCAGGCAGCAGTCCACAAAAAAGCAGGCCTTCATCATCCAAGAAACCCGTAAATTAGAAGCCGCTGGGGTCATTCGCGAGGTCCGATATCTGGATTGGTTGGCCAACCCTGCCGTTGTGCCAAAGAAGGGAGGGAAGGAGCATATGTGTGTCGACTTCACCAACCTCAACAAAGCATGCCCACAAGATCCATTCGCGCTCCCCCGCATCGACCAGATCGTTGATTTCACCACGGAATGCGACATGTTATGCTTCTTGGATGCCTTCTCTGGGTATCACCAGATCAAGATGGAGGTAGAAGACGTTGAGAAGACAGCCTTCCTAACCCCGTGTGGGGTGTACTGCTACACATGCATGCCATTCGAGCTGCGTAACGCAGGGGCGACCTTCCAGCGGCTGATGCACATCACCTTGGGCCCGCAGCTCGGGAAGAATGTTGAAGCTTACGTCGATGACATTGTGGTAAAGTCTCGGGAGGCCAGGACCTTGATACAAGACTTGGAGGAAACCTTTGCGAGCCTCAATGCAGTGAACCTAGGGCTCAACCCAGAGAAGTGTGTGTTCGAAGTCCCCTCGGGCAAGCTCTTGGGTTTCCTCGTGTCCCATCGAGGCATCGAGGCTAACCCGGAGAAGGTCAAGGCGGTGGAAGACATGAGCCCGCCAAAGACCCTTAGAGAAATGCAGAAGCTCACGGGGCGCATGACCGCGCTAGGGCGCTTCATCTCCAAGTTAGGGGAACGAGCACTGCCCTTCTTCCAGCTAATGAAGAAAAAGGGGCCCTTCGAGTGGACTGAAGAGGCTGACAAGGCGTTCTAGGATCTCAAGAGATACCTGACCAGCCCACCGGTCATGGTGGCTCCGCGCCCTCAGGAGCCCCTGGTGCTTTACCTCGCCACCACTCCCTACTCTGCCAGCGCATCCTTGGTGGAAGTCAGAGAGGAGCGCTGAATCAAAACCGCGGCAGCAGCCCGGGACAAGGCAGAATAGGGACAAGGAAGGCCTACAAAAACCGCCACTGCGACTGAGGAGGACCAGCCACCGCAGAGGGGCGCACTAGAGGCGGAAGAGGCCCCTCTTCCAGATGACCAGTCTCAGGAGGCCTCATTGCCTCAAGAGGCGCCACGGTATCTGAAGGGAGCCACCAGCACTGACACACTCCACCTCGTTGAGCACCCAGTGTACTTCGTCAGCACAGTGCTGCGGGATGCAAGAGCACGGTACCCCATGCCTCAGAAACTCCTCCTCGCGCTACTGGTGGCCTCGCGCAAGCTGCGGCACTATTTTCAGGGTCACCCCATCAAGGTCGTTTCGTCATACCCCCTAGAGAGAGTGCTCAGGAGCCCTAATTCAGCTGGAAGGGTCGCTGAGTGGAACATAGAACTGCAAGCATTTCAGCTCGAATTCAGCACGACCAGGGTCATCAAGGGAGCAGCGTTGGCGGATTTTGTGGCAGAATGGACGGAGACGCCAGGCCTCAAGGCCGATGAGGATTGGTCCCTATCCCCGGGAAGCGAGGCGCCAGAAGGCTGGGTCATGTACTTCGATGGGGCGTTCTCCAGGCATGGCGCTGGGGCTGGGGCGGTGCTTATATCACCCACACAGGACAAGCTCTATTACGCCGTGCAGCTCTGTTTCCAGCAAGGTGAAAAGGTCTCCAACAACATAGCGGAGTATGAAGGTTTAATAGCGGGCTTGAAGGCCGCGGCTGCCCTGGGGGCGAAACGCCTCACCATCAAGGGCGATTCGCAGCTCCTTGTCAATTTCTCCAACAAGGTGTACGAGCCGAAGGATGAGCACATGGAAGCCTACCTAGCGGAGGTCCGCAGGATGGAGAAGCAGTTCTGAGGGTTGGAATTGCAGCATGTGCCCCGTGGCACCAATCAGGAGGCCGACGACATCGCCAAACGGGCATCCATGCGGTTACCTCAGGAGCCTGGCATTTTCGAGGAGCAGCTCTTCAAGCCATCAGCCCTGCCGTCATTATCAAACACGGCTCAGCCCCGAGAGGAGCTCCCCCAGCCACCTGCCTCGGGGGCTCCGGCCTGTGGCCCAGCCTCAGGAGCACGTCTACTCCTGACGATGGAACCTCAGGAGGGATGTTGGATCGCGGAGCTCTGGAGTTACCTAATGCAAGGGACCCTGCCGGAGAAGGAGGAGGAAGTGGAGCGAGTGGCACGCCAGGCCACGGCATACTGCATCAAGGGCGGAGAGCTCTACCGGAAGCGGCCAAACGATGTATCCCTGCGCTGCATCTCCAGGGAGCAAGGGAAGGAACTGCTGGAAGATATACACGGCGGAGATTGTGGGCATCATTCATCATCACGGACCCTCGTCGGCAAGGCGTTCCGCAGTGGGTTTTATTGGCCCACCGCACTCAATGACGCCGTCGAACTTGTGAAAGCTTGTGAGGCCTGCCAGTTCCACGCCAAGCAGATCCATCAGCTAGCAGGAGGCTTGCAGACTATACCCCTTTCGTGGCCATTCGCAGTCTGGGGGCTGGATATCTTGGGCTCGTTTCCTCGGGCGCCTGGGGGTTACCGCTACCTCTACGTCACCGTGGACAAGTTCACCAAGTGGGCTGAAGTAGAAGCTGTCCGCACCATTCCCGCGGGTTCCACGGTCAAGTTCATCAAGGCCATCGTGAGCCGGTTTGGGGTGCCGAATCGCATCATCACGGACAACAGTTCGCAGTTCACCAGTAACCTCTTCAAAACATACTGTGCTAACCTTGGAACGCAGATATGCTACGCTTCGGTGGCGCATCCCCGAAGCAACGGCCAGGCCGAGCGAGCCAACGCGAAGGTCCTGAGGGGCCTCAAGACCATGACGTTCAAGAAGAAGCTGGAGGCCTGCGGCAGAGGTTGGTACGACGAGCTTCAGTCCGTGTTGTGGTCCATCCGCACAACCGCGACCAAGCCGACTGGAGAAACCCCGTTCTTCCTGGTCTACGGAGCCGAAGCGGTCCTTCCTCACGAGGTCAGACGTTGCTCCGTGTGGGTCCTGGTGTTTGACGAGGCGCAGCAGGACGCCATGCGGGGGATGGACCTCGTGCTGGGGGAGGAACGTCACCGAGAAGCCGCGCTACGAGCGGCGAGGTACCAACAAGCACTACGGCGATATCACTGCCGCAACATCCGCCCCAGAACTCTCGAGGTAGGAGACCTCGTGCTCAGGCGGGTTCTCTCCAGGGAGGGGCTACACAAGCTCTCTCCCATGTGGGAGGGTCCGTTCAAGGTTGTTCATGTTTCCAGGCCCGGCTCCGCGCGCTTGGAGACTCAGGAGGGGGTGCCAGTCCAGAATGCATGGAACATCCAGCACCTCCGGAGGTTCTACCCCTAAAAAGGCCCAGAGCCTGTGAAGAAGGCGAATGCCTGTGAAGCTATCGCGTTTTGGAAAAGGCCCAGAGCCTGTGAAGAAGGCGAATGCCTGTGAAGCTATCGCGTTTTGGAAAAGGCCCAGAGCCTGTGAAGAAGGCGAATGCCTGTGAAGCTATCGCGTTTTGGAAAAGGCCCAGAGCCTGTGAAGAAGGCGAATGCCTGTGAAGCTATCGC
>NC_041382.1:133998471-134001338 GCF_002162155.2 Triticum dicoccoides | reverse complement strand
AGCTATCGCGTTTTGGAAAAGGCCCAGAGCCTGTGAAGAAGGCGAATGTCTGTGAAGCTATCGCGTTTTGGAAAAGGCCCAGAGCCTGTGAAGAAGGCGAATGCCTGTGAAGCTATCGCGTTTTGGAAAAGGCCCAGAGCCTGTGAAGAAGGCGAATGCCTGTGAAGATATCACGTTTTGGAAAAGGCCCGGAGCCTGTGAAGAAGGCGAATGCCTGTGAAGCTATCGCGTTTTGGAAAAGGCCCAGAGCCTGTGAAGAAGGCCAATGCCTGTGAAGCTCGCCGCCCTTGACACTCTCACATAATAATGAGTTGGGGTTGTACACGCCCCGGAGTCTCAAGAGCGCCGGCCTCAGGCCCTGGGGCTCCCTCCCACGCCTAGTGGCAGCACTTAGCTCCGCGCTGGTGAGAAGACGTCGAAGGCTAGATTAGGTGCCGGACGCGGCTTTTCATTTGCTTTCCGCAGTTGGCTTGTTCCTTCTCATTCGAAGTTTTATTGAAGTTATTGCTGTCTTTGGCTCGAGGTTCTTCGACTTTTCACTCTCCTGCCTCGATTTCTCTTGCGCAAGGCCTCGCGAGGGGGGCAACTGAGCGCCCTCACGAGCGTTCCTATCCTGGTCATTCAAAGAGTTCACGACCTGGGCCCCTTAGAGGAGCACCCCTCCAGTCCGTGCCCCACGGGCACCGCGACACAAACAAAGGGCCTGGGTTGGTCGCCCCCCACGGCCGGGGCTGGGAACTATCCATGCTCGGGCACGTAGCCGGAAGGTACGGTAACGAAAGCAAAACGATGATTAACAGTAATAACCCAAACACGCCCCTGCGGGGCTCTGCACTATTGTCTTTGTTACGCAGGAAAAAGGAAAAGAAAGAACAAATCTGGTGCGGCTCGCCTCACTCCGGCCCGCAGGGAAGGCCGGAGCTGCCTCCGGAGCTCAGGCTGACTCCCTCTCGCGCTTCACCAGGGCGCAACGGCGGGCGGACACGTTGCCACCCCCCAAGTAGATACGACGGCGTGGAGGCTAACCGCGGCCACCGCTAGAGGAGTCGCCACCTGAAGAAGAACCGGAGAAGCTTGAGGAACCCCGAGCGTCGCCAGCCGCGCGAGCGCTGCCCTCTCCATCATCGCCGGAGCTGGGTTCCCAGCCGCGGTCGTCACCCTCGGGGCAACACCCTGCGCGGCGACCATCTTCCCCAAACACCCTCACGTAGAGGGTGGCATCGCCGTCGAACTTGAAGTGTAGAGTGCACCAACGGCTCAGGCCACGCGCGCGGGAAAATGTCTGCCAACCGTGGGCAGGGACAGGCTCCCGGCCGTGGAGACCTCCAGTGAGACCCATGAGGCCCGGCTGCAGCAACCGTCGGCCTGGAGCCAGAGGCCGCCCGGGGCGCCGGCCGGGAGCTCGCCGAGGAGGAAGCGAGGAAGCGGAAGCCGGGTGCTAGCCGGATCCGCCGACCACACGACGAACTCCGACAGCACTCCAGCAGCACGAAAGCGCGGCCTAGGGGGACGCGCGGCCGGAGCGCGCCTCCCCGGCTGCAGCAATCCACCCGTTGCTGTGCTGAAGATCGCCTTCGCGGCCGCGGGGAGCCACCATGGTGGCCACAGGGTGTTTGCGAGGGCGCCCTCGGCCGCGCTTGGGTGGGGTAGAGGCGGGCTCAACCCGGCAAGCCTTCCCCTTCTCAGCGGCCGAGAACCTCCTCGACGGGGCCATGAAGAAAAAGTAGAAGCAAGGGGGGATGAACTGGAAGGGCGCGTGCCGGTCTATACTTATGGCTGGCGGTGGCCAACCAATGGCCCCCACGATCGCAGGTAATTATGACCCGCTTTGCATGCAGGGACTTGTCCAATCCGTGTAGTTGCCGAGGCGCCATGGGGAAGTGGAGATGCCCATGTCCAATCAACCGCCACGCGGCGCCCAAGGCCGCAGGCTGTTAGGGCCCGTGGCGCTTCGCCCTTGCCCTTCCGCCTCCCTGCACGCCAAGTCCGGGCGCGCCTTGGGCCCGGGGGCTACTGTCGGCGTTCTGGGAACGGGGGTCCCCAGACTTGCCTACCCGCGGCCTGCGGCGTGGCTCAAAGGGGGGCCCAGCTCGGCCCATCTTCACCAACACAAACCCAAGACCCTCGCGAGGGGCCAAGCCTCGCGGGGCGAACGATGCGGAGCTTCCTCAGGCATGGCCTAGTCAGGCTGGCTCGCGAGGAGGCGGAGAGATCAAGGCAGGGTAAACCATGAGGTGCCCGTGACGCAAGCCATGACGACCGGGGGCGCCAGGCGGGTGCCAGCCCGCGCAGCGTTCTCCCTTCCTCTTTGGTGCAAAGGGGGCAAGCGCAGCTGCGGAGTACCGAGGCATCAGGCAAAGGTTGCCATTTCGGTGCAACAAGACCAAGACCAGGAGGACTACGAGACAGAGGTCACCGTAGAGCCCAAGACGGCGTCATCACCAGAGCTTTGCGCAGGCGAAGACTACTTTTGTCAGGATAGTTGATACTAGCTGTCCCCCTTCAAATTAGCCCGCCATTGTTGGCTCCCTTCCCGCTCGATATTTGGGAAGAGGACCAGGGCCTCAATAAATAGGACCAGCCACCCACAGAGCAAGGGGGATGGACAGGGAGTGAGACAAGGTAGAGAGAGAAAGAAAGAGAGAGAGAGAGAAAGGTGACTGAGCTCCTCCTAGCAGTTCATCACCCCAGCCAAGAACAAACCCTCGCGAAGCTGTTCTTCCTTGTATTGTTCATCATCATCAGCCCAAGAGGCAATCCACCACACCACAAACTGGAGTAGGGTATTACACCACAACGGTGGCCCGAACCAGTATAAACCCTGTGTCTCTTGTGTTGTTCTTTCCAAAGTTCAGATCCTAGCAAGG
>NC_041382.1:133799235-133998012 GCF_002162155.2 Triticum dicoccoides | reverse complement strand
GCAGGTTGGTAGGAGGCGAAATCTCCGCGCGCACCCCAGTGTTTGAACCTCAAGGGTCTGCCGGAACCCAAAATCCGACAACACCCACACCCTCTCATCACCACCGCCAACTCCCCCCGTGCTCCATTCCCTCCTCGCCGTGCCTTCCTCGCCTTGCTAAGCCCGCCGTCAGCCCCGGTCCGCCGCACCCGAAGCCCTCCTCTTCCCGGGCTCCCCCATGGGCGTGCAGCACATGGACAGGTGCGCCCCGACGCGCTGAGTCCTCCGGTGTGCCGGGCGCCGCCGGAGGTGGCTTGTGCCGCCCGGGAGAGCACCGGCGCCGCTCGGCCTCGCCTCCCCTGCCTCTGCTCTATTCGAGCGGGAGGTAGGAGACGGCCTGAGCCCCGGGCCCCGCTCGTCAGCAACCCGGTGGGCGGGCCCCGCCCGTTTAAGTGGAGACGGATAGCAGAAATTCCGCCTCTCCTGCGTGAAGGCGTATTCCACGGAGCCGCCTCCGACGTCACCCCCCAGCGCGCGCGGCTGAGCTGCTGGGCCGGCCCAGTGGCTCCCTGCCATTAAGCCTCACCCAATCCACGCTGTTGCCGCCAAGGTCCAGCCCATTTGGGTAAAAACCCTTTTTCTTTTTCTTTTTTCTGTAAACTTGTAAAATCCACAAATAATTCAAATGATATCCAAATTTGATGATTCAAATTTCTAGGGGATCCACAAATCATGATCTATCACATGGTGCTATTTGCACATTTTTCCAGAAACTTTCTCCTCAGAAATATTTATCAAAATCCCATTTTCCATTTCTGTGATGAACTTTAGGAAATCACAGAGAGCTCAAATTTGATCCAAATGCCATGATTCAAATTCCTAGATGTTTCTAAGTTCATAACTTAGTTTATGAGCATTTTTCTTAATACTTTCTATACCCCATAAAATAATGAGCCATTTCTTCATGTTTGTCAACTTTGCAAATCCATAGAATATTCATTTGAACTCCAAATCCAGTGAAACCAACTCCTGGATGCTTCTAACCTCATGGTTTGTTAAATGGGTGCCTTTGCTCATTTTTCAAAAATATATTTCTATACACTTCTTGCAAACCCATAAACCCCTTGATTCCATCATATCAAAATGTTTAGAAATATCCACTGACCCAATTCCAATGAAACCACTCTGGTTATTTTTCATATAACCAGAGATGTCCTAGAAAAGTCAAATTAATATTTTTAGAGAACTTTTATTTCCTGCCTTGTTATGTTGCTTATTATGGTTGCTTTTGACGATAGTTGACGAAGTAGACGAAATGCTCAGAGTTGGACCAGAGATATTTGAAGACCTCGAAGACTTTGTTAAAACAGGCAAGCAACCCTTTGACCATGTCTATGAAACCCTTTTTATGCATGTCATATAGCACTTTATTATTGTTGCATCGGGATCATGATGAGATGGTAACCACTTTGGTGGGTTGCCTTCGTTACTTCCTTGTTGATACTTGCATTGTGCATGACCTACCTTCCTATTAGGGTTATGCTGGTGGGAGTAGATAGGATGCTAAAGTAGTTGCTACGCAAAAAGGGGACGTGTATATGCATGGTGATGGAGACAAAGTATTTTCAAAAGACTTTTCGAAAACCCCATTGGGTGCCACTTATGCCCGGGGGAGATGATGAGTTGGGTAGCCACTTGATGATGAAGTGGTGTACCGAGGCAAGTGTGTGTGTTGTTTTCAAAACGGATTGGTTTAAGTTGCGACCGTTATGCCAACCTTACATGCGCAACCACTCTACCCTTGTATGGGAAAGGGCATTATTGATTACCTAGGCCGATACTAGCTTGGAGCCCGCATTACTAGTGATGGGGGAGAGTTGGTGCTCTCTCTCGGGACTGGGTCGTGCCAGGTAGGGCGGCCATGACTGTCTTCACAGGGCACCAGACACACCGTTGGTAGCCCGTGCTTGTGGTATGTGATGAAAATGGGAGCGAGGCTCCACAATTTTAAGATTTGAAATGTTGGGCACGGGGGTTACTGCCAATCGAGTGGACTCTATGTTAGTGTCGTCTAGGGAAATATAGTGATCGGGTGCTTACCCCGGGTACTTGAGGTACCGCGGGTCGTGGATGACAAGGAAGTTCCCCGGATCTTGTGGGTAAAGTGTGCAACCTCTGCAGAGTGTAAAACTATTTGAATAGTCGTGTCCACGGTCAAGGACAGTTGGGTAACTGCTCTTGGGCTACGTCCACATGTTACAAACCAGTGTGTGTGTTTGGATAAGTGGGAAGATCTATGTGGGTCAAGTCAAAGGACTTGACATGATTGAGTTGGGTTGATGCCCATGCTATTTATGTTGATATCTATAACCTGTCCTCATGGTTAATTGAATTCTCCCGATGCATGTCTTACAAGTTGTTGAACATGTCATTGCACTCAAAACTAGCTTTCTGCAAAAATTTACCTATATCATGCATTGATGTATCTTGAGCCAAAACATGGGTTGCTTGCGAGTACATTCAAAGTACTCATTGGCTTGCCACTGGTTATTTTATTGGCCAGGCATGAAAGAACAAGATATAATGAAGAATACTTCGGCGACGAACAGGCGAGCTAGGACGCTTCCCAGTTAGAATGCCTGTAGGGTTAAGGCAGATGGCATGGGTCCAAGTTGTTATTGAAGATTTCCGCTACGATGATACACTCAAGACTTGACCATAATGGTCCTACTTGTGTAGAACGGTATGTATGGATGTAAGACTGTTGTTATTCAGCTTCTGTGTGTTCAGTGAGCATTGATCTCTAGGATCACTGTACACATGCATTCGGTGATCTCGACTTATGAGTCGGGGTCCCCACAAAGGATTCCCTTGTTCGTGCAATTATTGCAGAAAAATGAGACTGCGTCTTCCTCGCGACAGTCCTTAACCTTCTTCATCACAAGGAGGAATCCGGCCCAATAATGATGTACTTTTTCATGGGGCTCTTTCCTGATGTGGGAAAGATCATTTATGTCTGGGTGGGTGGGTGGAATTGAGTCCGAACCCCTACCCAATCTGAGACCCAGGGGCCGAGGTGTTTCCAATATTGGAATTTCGGGTTCCGGTATGTTGCCCGATAAGTCTGGCCTGCTACCTGGTTCTAGGTCCAGGGCTTGGGTGATGTCCTCTCGTAAACGGGTATCCGGCTCGGAGAGCTCAGGAATCCGGACATAGTTAGTCCTCAAGATAGAAGAGGAATCGCCGCATTGTTCCTCCACCACCGCAACATGGTGGGTGACCGGTGGAGAGTTAGTCTCCCTTTGATCGGGTTTAAGCCCAATCCGGTCATAGTCCATAGCGACTCCCAAGGCGGCGATGCGATCCAAGAGCTCGTTTAGGGAAGAGAGCTCCATTGGATCCATCTGCTCGGCGAATTCCGAGCCGACGTGGAGGTTGTTTTTGATGACCCGAGAAGTCATCATAGGGGCAGCAGCCGAACGGGCGGTCATGATGAAAGTGCCTAGCCGGAGAGTTTGGCCGACAGCCAGGGCTCCCCCGGCGGTGATGTTGTTCTCAACAACAAGACGAGGCATCCTTCCTTATGGTGACGGCACAGAGGAACTCTCAATGAAAACACCAATATCGGTGTCAAAACCGGCGGATCTCGGGTAGGGGGTCCCAAACTGTGCGTCTAAGGCGGATGGTAACAGGAGGTAGGGGACACGATATTTTACCCAGGTTCGGGCCCTCTTGATGGAGGTAAAGCCCTACATCCGTCTCAATTATTCTTGATAATATGAGTAGTACAAGAGTTGATCTACCACGAGATCGGAGAGGCTAAACCCTAGAAGCTAGCCTACGGTATGATTGTATGTTGTCCTACGGACTAAAACCCTCCGGTTTATATAGACACCGGAGGGGGCTAGGGTTACACAAGGTCGGTTACAAAGGAGGAGATATACATATCCGTATTGCCTAGCTTGCCTTCCACGCCAAGTAGAGTCCCATTCGGACACGAGACGAAGTCTTCAATCTTGTACCTTCATAGTCCAACAGTCCGGCCAAAGGATATAGTCCAGCTGTCTGGAGACCCCTTAATCTAGGACTCCCTCAGTGGGTTTTGGTGGCGATGCATCAATTACTTTGACATTAGATCAACAGTTAAAGTAATTTCCAACAGTCGAACAAATATTTTGTGTCTTTTGGATATAAAGATCCTTTGGGTAAGAAGTATAACATCTTATATGCTTGTTTGTTTAGGAAGTGTTGCATACTTGTGCGAGTTGACGTGACACATCAAAGTAGTACTCCCTCTGGTCCTAATTTCTCTATGCATAAGTTGAGGCATAGATACCAAGGAGTGCCTGGTTGTGTCTATACTTGGACAACCCACCCGACTGCACACCGGGCAGACGAAGCTCGTGTCACGTTGGTGCCGTGTGTGGCCCGCACATTAACCAAAACCTCATGCCTCCAGCTTAGCCTCCGCATTTTAAACTTCTCAATCTCAAGGCTAAGGAGCAACGTGAAACCTATGATAGAGCCAATCGTATGGTTGAGAACACTACAATTCGTAGCTACAGATGCGTGGAGAGGATGAGTGCGTGCGTGCACCTCTTCTCTTCCTGTATAACGTACTAAACTCAGAGTACACGTGTATGTGGGTGGAATCGACCTAGGGAGCTAGAGATGGTGCGTGCGAGAAGTCCCGAGATATAGGTGTGTGCGTGGGAAAGAGGGAGAGAGATGATATGTGTCGATGTAATGCGTGTGAAAAAAAGACTAGTCTATAGCTCGCCATGAGGCTATTCCTGTCGAACACCCCAATAACCATAAAATATATATCCGACGGTGCCAGTCATTGTACGTACACAACAGTAGAAAAAGAAGTACCATGGCATATGCTACACCATGGCCGAGAACATGTGCCCACGTTACGCCATCCGAGAATAGTGCCGCACTTCGAAACTAGGACCGTCAATAAATTTTGAGCTCGCGTATCGTCACATTCCAAATTACTACCACACTATATTTAATTGCAAACCTGTTCACACCGATCACAACCTAAACAGTTTCCCACTTAGGAGCATATTAGTACTACTCGGTTATAAATACTACTATGCCAAGATGACTGCACATTCCTCCTCAGCTCCTCATCCACAAAAAACAATCAAGTCATTCAACATCGTTCCCTTGCGTCTGCCATGGCCAGTGTGAGTTCTGGGTCAAGAGATTTCCACCAGGGAGAGGCGAGCATGGTAGAGGAAGCACGAGAGATGTCGACATGTCCAGCCGCACAGTAGTAGCAGCAAAGGGGTCCTGCCGCGCCGCCGAAGCAGCATGGAGGACCTGCCGCGCTGTCGATGTAGCAGACTGGTCTGGCCACGCCGTGGAAGCAGAAGAGATGTCCCGCCACGCCGCCGAAGCAGCACGGAGGTCCCGCCGTGCCGCGGCGGCTTGGGAAAATTTCTCACAGGCAGGCGAGGACTCTTACATGCGCATGCATGCGATCATCCATAGCCAGATGGATCAGATCTCTGGCTGGGCGAGGTTGCGGGATGAGGATACCGGCATCATCCAACAACTAGGGGAGGGCAATGCGAAGCTCCGGGCCGAGCGTGACCCGCTGAGGGTGAAGATCACCGGAAGGGCGAAGCAGGCGGAGGAGACCGCTGCCTTGTTACAGAGGACGGGCGTCATCATCAAGAAAGTTATGGACGAGAATGTCATGCTCCGCATCTAGCGCAAAAGGCTGGTGGAGGAATCCGAGGATGCTGCTGAGGGAGTCCTGGATTAGGGGGTCCTCGGGCGTCCGGACTATGGTACATGGTCCGGACTGATGGACTGTGAAGATGCAAGACCGAAGACTCTCGCCCGTGTCCGGATGGGGACTCACTTTGGCGTGGAAGGCAAGCTTGGCATCCCAATATGAGGATTCCTTTCTCTGTAACTGACTTTGTATAACCTAGTCCCCTCCAGTGTCTATATAAACCGTAGGGCTTAGTCTGCATGCACAATCATACTCATAGTCATACATGCCAGACTTCTAGGGTTTTAGCCATTACGATCTCGTGGTAGATCAACTCTTGTAACCCCATACTCATCAATACTAATCTAGCAGGACATAGGGTTTTACCTCCATCGAGAGGGCCCGAACCTGGGTAAACATTGTGTTCCCTGTCTCCTGTTACCATCGACCTTAGACGCACAGTTTGGGACCCCCTACCCAAGATCCGCCGGTTTTGAGACCGACATTGGTGCTTTCATTGAGAATTCCGCTGTGTCGTCGTCAAGAGGTTCGATGGCCCCGTCAATCATCCACAACAACATTATCCAGGGAGAAACCTTCCTCCCCAGACATATCTTCATGTTCGGCGGCTTCGTATTGTGGGCCAACTCGCTTGGCCATCTAGAGCAGATCGATAGCGATGCCCCTGGCCATCAGGTCAGATTTGGAAGCTTGAACTATGTCGCGGACATCCGCAGAGACTTGATCTTCGATGGATTTGAGACCGCGGTAGTAGCTGCTCCCTGTCACCATGATGAACATTACTTAAATCTGTCATCGAACGACACCCAGGAGATAGAACCTGCAACTGCCCCGGCTCTAGATCCGGAGCAGATCACGCCATCCGAGGACGGGAGGCTCAACCCCGCCACGGAGGCCGTAGACTCAGCGGCGTTGGAGCCGCACACAAACCCAACCGCAAGTGAGATCTGTGTTACCAGAACCTCGGACATGTTTCCGGCTACAGGTTCCAAAGCATGCGCGTCCGCGCACGACGAGCTTGATCGGGCGTCGATCGTTGAATTCAGCTCTGCGGACATCTTCCGGCACTCGCCTTTAGGCGACGTGCTAAACTCATTAAAAACACTCTCCTTAGCAGGGGACTCAGAACCGAATTATATCCGGTTCGAACTGGAGGCTGATGATGAATTTCGCTACCCACCCCCACCCACTTAATAGTCACTGTCGAAGACTTAACTGACATGCTTGATTACGGATCCGACTACATCGACGGTATGGATGACGATGCCGGAGATGAAGAGGCCCAAAACCCGCCGTTTATCGGATGCTGGACGGTCACTTCCTCGTATGACGTATACATGGTGGATGCACCAAAAGAGAATAGCGGCGATGACAAGGAAGATCCGGTTGAGGATAAACCTCCTGAGATACAACCAAAGCACCGGCGTCAGCGGCACCGCTCTAAGTCACGCCGCAGCAAAGATAGCAACACCTGCACAGGAGAAGATAACACTCCGGACGGTGCCAAAGACAATGCAGACCCCGTTGAGGCAACTTACGAACAAGATGAATGAGAGGACAGGCAAGTTAGCCCTGGTGAACAGGCCACGCACGAAGACTCGGAGGACAGTAATTATCTTCCGCTCTCCAAGGATGAGGCGAGCCTCCGCACCTAGGATTTTATCGTGCCTGAGGAACCTCTCGAGCAGGAGCGTTTCAAGCGCCATCTAATAGCCACTGCAAGGATCCTGAAAAACAAACAGCAGCAGCTTCAAGCTGATCAAGATCTACTCAGTGATAGATGGACTGATGTCCCTGCAGCTGAGGAATACAGCCTCAAGCGCCCAGCCAAAAGTTACCCGAAGCGCAAATTGCTACCTCAGTTCGATGATGAGGCGTTGGAGCCCGTACCATCATCGCATAATGCGCGGCTGACGACTAGCACGTGGTCGAGATAAAGCGGCAAATCAAGCCAAACACCAGCCTGCCCTACCTCACCGTAAAGGCAGAGATACAATAGCTCGGCGACACACATATGACCCATGACAGGACCTGGATAGTAGAGCAGGTCAGAACAGATCAATCTATGGATCACGGGGACGTGCCTCGACACGCGATAACGGCTATCTAGCTGGACGCAATAGTCATACTCATGCCCGGGCCGAAAACCGTAGACGGACTCCATCCGAGCTACGTCGCGACGTGGCATGATATAGAGGCGCCGCTCACCCAGTTTGCTTCACCGACGAAGTAATGGACCATGAATTCCTAGAAGGGTTTAAACCCATGAATATCGAATCATACGATGGAACAACAGATCTTGTGGTATGGATTGAGGACTATCTTCTCCCTATCCACATGGCCCGCGGCGATGACCTCCACGCCATTAAATACCTACCACTAAAACTAAAGGGACCAGCTCGACACTGGTTCAACAACCTTCCAGTGAACTCCGTTGGCAGCTGGGAAGACCTGGAAGACACCTTTCGCGATAACTTCCAAGGTACATATATTCGGCCTCTAGATGCCGATGACTTAAGTCACATCATCCAGCAGCCCGGAGAGTCAGCTAGAAAGCTCTGGACTAGGTTCTTAATTAAAAAGAACCAAATTGTCGATTGTCCGGACGCCGAAGCCCTCGCGGCCTTCAGACACAACGTTCAGGATGAATGGCTTGCTCGCCACCTCGGTCAAGAAAAACCAAAATCCATGACAACCCTTACCGCTCTTATGACCCGCTTTTGCGCGGGAGAAGACAGCTGGCTCGCTCGTAGGAGCAATGGCGCCAGCGACCCGAGCACTTCCATAGTCCGAGATGGCAACGGAAAGACACGACGCAATAAACACAAGCGTCATAATAATGATGAAATAACACAAGACACATCAGTTAACGCCGGATTCAGCAGCTCCAAGCCCGGTCAATGGAAAAAGCTATCCAAGGCAAATAGTGACGAACCATCCAACCTCGATAAGATATTAGATCGGCCCTGCCAGATTCATGGCACCCCCGATAAACCAGCTACTCATACTAACAGAAGATGCTGGGTCTTCAAACAAGCCGGCAAGCTAAAAGCCGAACACAAGGGGAAGGGGCTGCCCAATGATAGCAATGACGAAGAGACTCGCCAGCCGAATACCGGGGTTCAGAAGCAATCCCCCCCCCCAAGTGAAAACCGTAAATATGGTATATGCGACGCACACCCCCACAGGGGAGCACACGCGCGCATTACGGGACACATATGCCATAGAGCAGGTTCCCCCAAAAATTAGTCATACCCGCCCCGAAGGATCAGCAGCTCTGATCATCGATCCAATCATTGATGGGTTCCACCTCACGAAAGTCCTTATGAACGACGACAGTAGCCTTAATCTACTGCTCTCCTCCCGTACAGGGGATTAGATGTAGGGTAGGAACCCTAGGGGCCGATCTTTCACGAAAGGAGTGGATCCCACGAAGAACACGAGGGGAAACACGAGGAGAAACACAATGGAAAACACGAGAGAATCACTAAACCAACAAGAAATAGTCACACATATGCTAGATACTCGAGTACGTAAGAGATCACACGATCCACGGTCAATTAAGGACGATACAAGTGGTAACCGGTCTTCTCCGTGAGGAGGTCTTGATGGTCTTCTCTGCAAGGAGGTCTTGAATCCAAAGGGATCTTCTCCGAAGAGGGGCCGCGGTCTCTCTCAAGGAGTAGATCCGATGTGGATGAGCAAAGCTCTATCTCAAATGAGCAAATCCTTTGCTAACCCTAAAACGTAGGTAGGAGAAGAGTATATATAGTCTAAGGGGTGAAAGGGTACACGGGTGGGGGAGTCCTGGATTAGGGGGTGTCCGGATAGCCGGACTATAACCTTTGGCCGGACTCCTGGACTATGAAGATACAAGATTGAAGACTTCGTCCCGTGTCCGGATGGGACTTTCCTTGGTGTGGAAGGCAAGCTCGGCAATACGGATATGTAGATATCCTCCCATTGTAACCGACTCTATGTAACCCTAGCCCTCTCCGGTGTCTATATAAACCGAAGGGTTTTAGTCCATAGGACGAAGAACAATCATACCATAGGCTAGCTTCTAGGGTTTAGCCTCTTTGATCTCATGGTAGATCTACTCTTGTACTACCCATATCATCAATATTAATCAAGCAGGAGTAGGGCCCGAACCTGGTTAAAAACATTGTGTCCCTTGTCTCCTGTTACCATCCGCCTAGACGCACAGTTCGGGACCCCCTACCCGAGATTTGCCGGTTTTGACACCGACATTGGTGCTTTCATTGAGAGTTCCTCTGTGTCGTCACCTTTAGGCCCGATGGCTCCTCCGATCATCAACAACAATGTGGTCCAGGGTGAGACCTTTCTCCCCGGACAGATCTTCGTGTTCGGCGGCTTTGTACTGCGGGCTAATTCGCTTGGCCATCTAGAGCAGATTGAAAGCTACGCCCCTGGCCGTCAGGTCAGATTTGGAAGTTTGAAGTACACGGCTGACATCCGCGGAGACTTGACCTTCGACGGATCCGAGCCACAACCAAGCGCGCCGCACTGTCACGATGGGCATGACTTAGCTCTACCGCCGAACAGTGCCCTGGAGGCCGCGCCCACAACAGCTTCGACCCTTAGCTTGGAGCCAACTGCGCCGATCGAGGGCGGGTGGCTAGACACCGCCTCGGGGGCTGCAGTCTCAACGGCGATCGAGCCAAACACCAGCTTTATCCTCTGTGAAACCCGTGACTCCAAGGTGCCGGACCCTGCTTCGGACTCCGAACCCTCCGCGCCCTTGCCAATCGAATCCGATTGGGCGCCGATTATGGAATTCACCGCGGCAGATATCTTTCAGCACTCGCCCTTCGGCGACATTCTGAATTCACTAAGGTCTCTCTCTTTGTCAGGAGAGCCCTGGCCGGATTATGGCCAACAGGATTGGGATGCGGACAATGAAGAAATTCGACGCCCTTCCACCACCCACTTCGTAGCCACTGTCGACGATTTAACCGACACGCTTGACTTCGACTCCGAAGACATCGACGGCATGGACGACGATGTAGGAGGCAAATAGGAACCAGCGCCCGCAGGGCACTGGACAGCCACCCCGTCCTACGATGTATACATGGTGGACACACCCAAAGGAAACGACGAGGACGAACAGGAGGATGCAACGAAGGGTCGTTCCTCCGAAAAGCAGTCAAAGCGGCGGCGTAAGCGCCGCTCCAAGCCCCGCCTTGACAGAGATAGCGGTCATACAGACCCAGCCACAGAGCAGGGTGAGCCGACGAACGATGAACATGGCATCGAGCAACCGTCCGAACAAGGCAACTTGCATAAAAAACCGCACAACCCGTCCCCGGCAAAGATAACAGTCCGGACGACCTCACGCCGGACAAGTTCCTGGAGCAGAAGAACCTCCACAAAAGGCTCGTCACCACTGCACGTAGCCTGAAAAAGCAGAAGCGGAAGCTCAAAACCGCGGAAGATGCACTCAGAATCAGGTGGAGCAAAGTACTCAACACCGCAGACAAATACGGCGACAGTGGCCACACAAAAAGCTACCCGAAGCGAAAGCTCCTGCCTGAATTTGATGAGGAGGCCTTAGAACCTCCGCAATCAACAAATAAGGAAGCCACCCAGTCGGATAAATGACCCATGGCCAATATAGAGCGGCAAGAGGCGCCGCACACAAGCCAGCACGCGACCCACTCAAGGATTCACATCAAAAAGATGGCCCAGCCAGATCTATCTATGGGCCAAGAAAGCAAGCTTTTGTAAGCAATGCAACACAACAAACATCCGAACACTATGGCACACCCAAATACAGGGGTGCCGCACACCCCCTATGTTTCACCGATGAGGTGCTGGACCATGAATTTTCAGCGGGATTCAAGCCCGTAAACATAGAGGCGTATGACGGAACGACAGACCATGGAGTCTGGATTGAGGACTATATCCTCCATATCCATATGGCCAAAGGAGACGACCTCCACGCCATAAAATACTTACCCCTCAAGTTCAAAGGGCCAGACCGGCATTGGCTTAAAGGCCTTCCCGAAACACCATTGGAAGTTGGGAAGAGCTCGAGGATGCTTTTCGGGCAAATTTTCAAGGGACCTATGTCCGGCCTCCGGATGCAGACGATTTAAGTCATATAACTCAACAGCCCGGAGAGTCAGCCCGGAAACTCTGGAATAGATTTCTTACTAAAAAGAACCAGATAGTCGACCGTCCGGATGCCGAATCCTTAACAACTTTCAAACACAGCGTTTGAGACGAATGGCTCGCCAGACACCTTGGCCAAGAAAAGCCAAGAACAATGGCCGCATTAACAAGCCTCATGACCTGCTTTTGCGCGGGAGAGGACAGCTGGTTGGCAAGATGCAGCACCTATGACGCAAGTACATCCGAAGTCAGGGACGGAAATGGGAAACCGCGTCGCAGCAAGGACTAGCGCCGAAATAAGGGAAACAGCCCGAAGAGCACGTCAGTCAACACCGGATTCAAAAGCTCTCGACAGGGTCAGAAAAAGCTGCCCCTCAAGGATAACAGGGACGAGCTATCTAGCCTAAACAAAATCTTGGACAAAATATGTCAAATCCACAGCACTCCCGGGAAGCCTGCAAACCATACCCACAGAGAATGTTGGGTCTTCAATCGGGCAAACTCAACGCCGAACACAAGGGGCTCGATACACCAAGTGAGGACGATGACGAACCCCACAAGCAGAGCACCGGGAAACAAAAGAATTTCCCACAAGAAGTCAAAACAGTAAAGTTACTTCACGTGACAAAAGGGAAAAACAAAGTGGCGCCTATAGAGATACGTGCCATGCAGCCTATCACAAAGGAGTCTCGCCACTGGTCGTTAAAACCGATCACCTTCGACCATCAGGATTACTCCGGAAGTATCCGGAACGCAGGTTGGACTGCCTTGGTATTAGATCCGATAATCGATGGATTCCACTTTACACAAGTCCTGATGGACAGCGACAGTGGTCTAAACATGCTATATCAGGACACAGTCCGCAAAATGGGGATGGACCCAACAAAAATTCGCCATAGCAACACTTCCTTTAAAGGAGTAACGCCAGGCCCGGATGCCCATTACACGGGTTCCCTCCTGCTAGAAGTAATGTTCGGTTCCCCCGATAACTTCCGCCGCGAAAAGCTAACCTTCCACATCGCCCCATTTTCAAGTGGCTATCAAGCACTACTGGGACGCGAAGCTTTCGCCCGCTTTAACGCAATACCGCATTATGCATCTCTCACGCTTAAGATGCCCGGCCCACGAGGCATCATCTCACTAAAGGGAAATATTGAATGTTCCTCGCGCGCAGAAGACTATACGGCTGCCTTGACAGCAACACATTAAAACAACTTCACCAACAAAAGCATCTAACAGGTCATTAAGACCACAACCACGGCTAGGCGAGTCTGGAGCAAACTTATAATTGATAAAGGTTTTTGTAGCCGTACACCCCTATACAAGGGGCTCCGCATATGTAAAATAAGCGACAATAAGGCTCAATTTTCCCCATCTTGAATTATACTTTGTTTACTTAGTACAACATATATTTCGCACGACTATTCTTCTTTCAAGTAAGTTCCTCTCTTTTACAGATGAACACCATGCTACACCCGTCCAGGACACGGGGCAACGGAGACACATGCGCAGACGTGCAACAGGAACCCGTCCCAAGGATTCTCTTTAGATTAAGACCCTGCGTAAACCTTTTTCACTGTCTCTTGTTGATGCACATCCCCCGGATTCACAGTATAACCGAGGAGGAGGCTGGCGTCTTGGCATGTGGCCACATTAGAATTTCGCACGTACCTGGACACCAGGGGCTTATTATCATGGGCACTGCTCAGCCCATTTTTATAAAGACCGAATACCTTAGGGAGTGTTCAGCGTCGCGAGTTTGGCCTTATATGCATCAGCTCCGAATCATGTCTTTGGTCAAATGTTGGTTTTGCCCGGCTCCTGTGTTTTGCTGCCTTACGTTCCGCTCTATCGGCTAAGGCGGCACCAGGAGAACTACTGCGATTGTGCCCCGGTTGAGCTAGGCGAGCACCTCAGTAGAGAAAGCCGAAAACTGACTGTCATGATATAGCGTGAGACTGGTCAACCACTCGATGACCTATCGGAGTCTTCGGGATTCCTCCGCATTAACGAAGGGCCGTTTCCCAGCCTGGCACACACGCGCCCCGAGTTCGGGCAAGCGCGGCGCCACCAGGGGCTATATAGTAGCCCCCTGTCAAACTCCTATGGCTAAGTGAAAGTGATAAAGCATTATAGTACGATTGCCTAGTTCGCTGCGCTATCACCTCCTTCATGGACCAAGACGTCAGATCAAGTGTGAGAATGCGCCTTCTGCGAACACCCCCGCATTATATGCGTGGGGGCTGAAGCCGACGACTGCCATCTTTCAGATTATATACACATATACCTCAACGGCCGCACAGGAGGCATTATAATACTTGCAGGCACAAGTATAAAAAGCTTCTACAATTCTTCAAAATATTGTTTTACAATAATACACGTTATTCGAACATAATATCCTTCGAGCACCGCGTCTCTATTAAACGAGCGCCTTGCAGAACTTCCTGAAAATAGTGCTCAGCAGGTATTCGGCCTCCGTCCAAATCTTGGGATGCAACAGCGGCGGCCTCCATCTCCGCCCAGTATGTCTTGACTCGGGCAAGGGCCATCCGCACACCCTCTACGCATGCTGACCTCTTCATCGCATTGATATGCGGCACGACACCAAGGAACTGCTACACCAAGCTAAAATAACTGTTTGGCTTTGGCCTTTCCGGCCACAGATAATTAACGACATCCTTCATGGCGAGTCCGGACAACCTATTCAGTTTGGCCCATTTGCCTAAACGATCGGTCAATGGAAGAGGACGCTCCGGATTGTTGAATTGTGACCAGAAGAGCTTCTCCACTTCAATATCTTTCTGATATCAAAAATGTTCGGCCGCATCAGCGGCACTCGCAGCTAAATCCAGATATGCGTCCGCCGAACTCCACATCCGGTCCAACGGAGCGTATTTAGGATCCCCAAACTTCATCCACAGCATAAAGGGCTTTCCAGCCGCGATATCTCCGGCCTGACGCAGCTCCTCCTTCATCGCTCTCATCGCAGAACGGGCATCCTTGGCCGCTGTAGTGGCCTTCTCCAGATCTGTCCGCTCCGCCCGATCTTCTTTTTCAAGAAGCTTGCAGCGGTCAACAGCGTTCTTTAACTTCACAGCCATTTCGGCCATTTCCTTCTTGCTTCGGCAGTGAGCAGCCTGTTCGGCTTTCAGCTCTTCAATTGCCTTTACGGAAGCCGCATCACTTCTCCTGTCTTGCTCCTTGGGTCGGGCAAGTTCTGCCCGAAGGTTCTCCATGGCAGCGGCCCCATCTGCATCAAGCACACACGCTGTAAGATACTGGCATCAAGCTCCTCTTACCAGGTGTCTCCGGAGAAATTACATACCTTGTGCCTCGTCAAGCCGCTTGTTGACAAGCGCGATGTCGGCATCTGCCACGTCAAGTTGCCGCGTTAGCTCGGCAAATTCATCAGTCCGGCTGGCCACCGGACACTTCGCCACCTACATAGGAAGGCAGCAAAATTACACCTGGGACTATGATCCTCTGCATGCTGTCGTCTTCGACAACACACAGAGTCTCAGGGGCTACTATCTACACAGGGCGCATCTTACATGCGGAACTGTCAAAAGGTACATCACCTCGCGTACCTCAAAACCTGTCAGTAAACTCCTGACGACCTCGTGCAACCTGCTTTTAGCGGACGAAATCCTTTCAATTACTGTACCCATCAACATACGGTGTTCCTCTGAGATAGACGCTCGCCCTAACAGATCCTTCAGTTCATCCGACCGAGCACGAGGCGGTGCCAGACTTGTTCGATGGCCTTTTTCAAAGACCGGACACGGATGGCCTTGGGGGGCCATATGACTGCCTTCCGGCCCTGCCGGATTAGGAGAAACCCTCCGCGACGATACCTCAGGATCGCCCGCCTCGTAAGGCGGTACGGCATGGGGAGGCGTTCCGCTCTCCATCATCTCCGGAAGAAGATCCCCCGAAGATGAGCTCTGCTAAGAAGGGCTGAGATCCGAACTACAAGGTAAAATTTCAGTTATTTTCCTCAGAAATAAAACAAGGATTTCTCTCATTTTAAACCTCCCCTCTCTACTTACGGCTCGATGGAGGGATGATCCCCTTGAGGGCATAGTACGGCCGAGGCATCCCCCGGCATAGGACCCTCTGGCGAAGATTTCTTCCCCCGCTTTGAGACCATGGACTCCGGGTCTTCAGAGGCAGTCCTCTTCCTCCCCTGAGTAGAGGAATTTTCAATTCCTCCTTTCCAGACAGCCTCCTTCGGGGAGGCAGCAACTTCTTGTTGGGGAACATAGCAGAATTTTAAAATTTTCTACGAATCACCAAGATCAATCTATGGAGTCATCTAGCAATAAGGGAGAGGGGAGTGCATCTACATACCCTTGTAGATCGTGAGCGAAAGCGTTCAAGAGAACGGGGTTGATGGAGTCGTACTCGTCGTGATCCAAATCACCGATGACCTAGCGCCGAACGGACGGCACCTCCACGTTCAACACACGTACGGTTGGGAAGACGTCTCCTTCTTCTTGATCCAGTAAGGGGAAGGAGAGGTTGATGGAGATCCAGCAGCACGGCGGTGTGGTGGTCGAAGCAGCGGTGATCTCGGCAGGGCTTCGCCAAGCTCCAACAGAGAGAGAGAGGTGTTACGAGGGGAGAGGGAGGGCCAGGGAATTGGTGCGGCTGCCCTCCCTCCCCCCCACCATATATAGGGCCCTTAGGGGGGCACCAGCCCTAGAGATTGGATCTCAAGGGGGGGCGACGACCAAGGGGGGTGGCTTGCCCCCCAAGCCAAGTGGGGTGCCCCACCCCTAGGATTTCCAACCCTAGGCGCAAGGGGAGGCCCAAGGGGGGCGCACCAGCCCACTAGGGGCTGGTTCCCTTCCCCACATCAGCCCATGGGGCCCTCCGGGATAGGTGGCCCACCCGGTGGACCCCCGAGACCCTTCCGATGGTCCTGGTACAATACCGGTGACCCCGAAACTTTCCCGATGGCCGAAACTGGACTTCCTATATACAATTCTTCACCTCCGGACCATTTCGGAACTCCTCGTGACGTCTGGGATCTCATCCGGGACTCCGAACAACTTTCGGGTTACCGCATACTAATATCTCTACAACCCTAGCATCACCGAACCTTAAGTGTGTAGACCTTACGGGTTCGGGAGACACGCAGACATGACCAAGACGACTCTCCGGTCAATAACCAACAGCGGGATCTGGATACCCATGTTGGCTCCCACATGCTCCGCGATGATCTCATCGGATGAACCATGATGTCGAGGATTCAATCAATCCCGTATACAATTCCCTTTGTCAATCGGTACGTTACTCGCTCGAGACTCGATCGTCGGTATCCCAATACCTCGTGCAATCTCGTTACCGGCAAGTCACTTTACTCGTACCGTAATGCATGATACCGTGATCAACCACTTGGACACATTGAGCTCATTATGATGATGCATTACCGAGTGGGCCCAGAGATACCTCTCCGTCATATGGAGTGACAAATCCCAGTCTCGATTCATGCCAACCCAACAGACACTTTCGGAGATACCCGTAGTGCACCTTTATAGTCACCCAGTTACGTTGTGATGTTTGGCACACCCAAAGCACTCCTACGGTATCTGGGAGTTGCACAATCTCATGGTCTAAGGAAATGATACTTGACATTCGAAAAAGCTCTAGCAAACGAACAACACGATCTTGTGCTATGCTTAGGATTGGGTCTTGTCCATCACATCATTCTCCTAATGATGTGATCCCGTTATCAATGACATCTAATGTCCATAGTCAGGAAACCATGACTATCTTTTGATGAACGAGCTAGTCAACTAGAGACTCACTAGGGACGTGTTGTGGTCTATGTATTCACACATGTATTACGATTTCTGGATAACACAATTATAGCATGAACAATAGACAATTATTATGAACAAGGAAATATAATAATAACCATTTTATCATTGCCTCTAGGGCATATTTCCAACTGTCTCCCACTTGCACTAGAGTCAATAATCTAGTTACATTGTGATGAATCAAACACCCATAGAGTTCTGGTGTTGATCATGTTTTGCTCTAGGGAGAGGTTTAGTCAACGGATCTGCTACATTCAGGTCCGTATGTACTTTACAAATATATATGTCTTCATTTTGAACACTTTCACGAATGGAGTTGAAGCGACGCTTGATATGCCTGGTCTTCCTGTGAAACCTGGGCTCCTTGGCAAGGGCAATAGCTCCAGTGTTGTCACAGAAGATAGTCATCGGGCCCGACACATTGGGAATGACTCCTACGTCAGTAATGAACTCCTTCACCCAGATTGCTTCTTGTGCTGCCTCTGAGGCTGCCATGTACTCCGCCTCACATATAGATCCCGCCACAACACTTTGCTTGCAACTGCACCAGCTTACTGCCCCACCATTCAAAATATACACGTATCCGGTTTGTGACTTAGAGTCATACATATCTGTGTCGAAGCTAGCATCGACGTAACCCTTTACGACGAGCTCTTCGTCACCTCCATAAACGAGAAACATATCCTTAGTCCTCTTCAGGTACTTCAGGATATTCTTGACCGCTGTCCAGTGTTCCATGCCGGGATTACTTTGGTACCTTCCTACCAAACTTACGGCAAGGTTTACATCAGGTCTGGTGCACAGCATGGCAGACATAATGGACCCTATGGCCGAGGCATAGGGGACGACACTCATCTTTTCTCTATCTTCTGCCGTGGTCGGGCATTAAGCCGTGCTCAATTGCACACCTTGCAATACAGGCAAGAACCCCTTCTTGGACTGATCCATATTGAACTTCTTCAATATCTTGTCAAGGTACGTACTTTGTGAAAGATCAATGAGGCGTCTCGATCTATCTCTATAGATTTTGATGCCTAATATATAAGCAGCTTCTCCAAGGTCCTTCATTGAAAAACACTTGTTCAAGTAGGCCTTTATGCTTTCCAAGAATTCTATATCATTTCCCATCAACAGTATGTCATCCACATATAATATGAGAAATGCTACGGAGCTCCCACTCACTTTCTTGTAAACGCAGGCTTCTCCATAAGTCTGCATAAACCCAAACGCTTTGATCATCTCATCAAAACGAATGTTCCAACTCCGAGATGCTTGCACCAGCCCATAGATTGAGCGTTGGAGCTTGCACACCTTGTTAGCATTCTTAGGATCGACAAAACCTTCCGGCTACATCATATACAATTCTTCCTTGAGAAAGCCATTAAGGAATGCCGTTTTGACGTCCATTTGCCATATCTCATAATCATAGAATGCGGCAATTGCTAACATGATTCAGACGGACTTCAGCTTCGCTACGGGTGAGAAAGTCTCATCATAGTCAACCCCTTGAACTTGTCGATAACCCTTAGCGACGAGTCGAGCCTTGTAGATGGTCACAATACCATCTGCGTCTGTCTTCTTTTTAAAGATCCATTTATTTTCTATGGCTCGCCGATCATCGGGCAAGTCAGTCAAAGTCCATACTGCGTTTTCATACATGGATCCTGAGGGACTCCTGGATTAGGGGGTGTCCGGATAGCCGGACTATACCTTCGGCCGGACTCCTGGACTATGAAGATACAAGATTGAAGACTTCGTCCCGTGTCCGGAAAGGACTTTCCTTGGCGTGGAAGGCAAGATTGGCGATACGGATATGTAGATCTCCCACCATTGTAACCGACTCTGTGTAACCCTAGCCCTCTCCGATGTCTATACAAACCGGAGGGATTTAGTCCGTAGACACAACAATCATACCATAGGCTAGCTTCTAGGGTTTAGCCTCTTTGATCTCGTGGTAGATCTACTCTTGGTCTACCCATATCATCAATATCGATCAAGCAGGACGTAGGGTTTTACCTCCATCAAGAGGGCCCGAACCTGGGTAAAACATTGTGTCCCCTGCCTCCTGTTACCATCCGGCCTAGACGCACAGTTCAGGACCCCCTACCCGAGATCCGCCGGTTTTGACACTGACATTGGTGCTTTCATTGAGTGTTCCTCTGTGCCGTCGCCATCAGGAAGGATGCCTCATCCCGTCTTTAAAGACGGCTCCATTGTTAAGGGAGCTTTGGTTGTCAGCCAAACTCTCAGGCTAGGTGGTTTCCTTATGACCGCCTGTTCGGCTGCTGCGCCGACGATGACCTCTCGGGTCATCGAAAGCAATCTTCATGTCAGCTCAGAATTTGCCGAGCAGCTAGATCCAATGAAGCTCTCTTCCCTAAACGAGCTCTTGGGTCGCATCGCCACCTTGGGAGTCGCTACGGATTACGACCAGATTGGGCCTAAACCCGATCTGAGAGAGATTAACTCTCCCCAGGTCACCCATCATGTTGTCGTGGTAGAGGGACAGTGCGGCGACCCTTCATCTATCTGAAGGACTAGTGAGGGAGTCCTGGATTAGGGGGTGTTCGGATAGCCGGACTATACCTTCAGCCGGACTCCTGGACTATGAAGATACAAGATTGAAGACTCCGTCCCGTGTCCGGAAGGGACTTTCCTTGGTGTGGAAGGCAAGCTTGGCGATACAGATATGAAGATCTCCTACCATTGTAACCGACTTTGTGTAACACTAACCCTATCCGGCGTCTATATAAACCGGAGGGTTTTAGTCTGTACGACAACGTACACATCAACAATCATACCATAGGCTAGCTTCTAGGGTTTAGCCTCCTCGATCTCATGGTAGATCTACTCTTGTACTACCCATATCATCAATATTAATCAAGCAGGACGTAGGGTTTTACCTCCATTGAGAGGGCCCAAACCTGGGTAAAACTTCGTATCCCTTGCCTCCTGTTACCATCCGGCCTAGACGCACAGTTCGGGACCCCCTACCCGAGATCCGCCGGTTTTGACACCGACATTGGTGATTTCATTGAGAGTTCCTCTGTGTCATTGCCGTCAGGCTCGATGGCTCCTACGATCATCAATAGCGATGCAGTCCAGGGTGAGACCTTCCTCCCCGGACAGATCTTCGTCTTTGGCGGCTTCGCACTGCGGGCCAATTCGCTTGGTCGTCTGGAGCAGATCGAAAGCTACGCCCCTGGCCGTCAGGTCAGATTTGGAAGTTTAAACTACACGGCTGACATCCACGGAGACTTGATCTTCGACGGATTCGAGCCACTGCCGAGTGGGCCGCTCTATCACGACGAGCATGATTTAGCTCTGCCGCTGAACAGTGCCCTGGAGGCCGCACCCGCGTCAGCTCCGACCACTAATTCGGAGCCGACTGCGCCGATCAAGGATGGGCGGTTGGACGCCACCTTGGGGGCTGCGACCCTAACAGCGATTGAGCTGAACACCAGCCCCATACTCTGCGAGACTCGTGACTCGAGGGAGCCGGACTCCTCTCCGGACTCCGAACCCTCCGCGTCCCTGCCGATCGAATCTGATTGGGCGCCGATTATGGAGTTCACTGCCGCGGACATCTTTCAGCACTCGCCTCTCGGTGATATCCTGAAGTCACTGAAGTCTCTCTCTTTATCAGGAGAGCCCTGGCCGGACTATGGTCAGCAAGGTTGGGGTACGGACGATGACGAAATTCAAAGCCCACCCACCACCCACTTTGTAGCCACTGTCGACGACTTAACCGACATGCTCGACTTCGACTCCGAAGACATCGACGGTATGGACGCCGATGAAGGAGATGATGAAGAACCAGCGCCTACTAGGCCCTGGAAAGCCACCTCATCGTATGACATATACATGGTGGACACCCCGAAAGAGGGAGATGGCAATGGAACAGCGGAGGATGACCCCTCCAAGAAACAGCCTAAGCGCCGGCGGCAGCAGCGCCGCTCAAAATCCCGCCAAAACAAACATGGTGATTCCAGCACGGGAGATAATAATACTCCGGGAAGCGCCAAAGAAAACCCCCTCCAGCAAGATTTAGCACAGGAGGATGGAGAAACCAGCCCTCATGAGAGAGCGACAGATAGAGAGGTCGAGGACGATAATTATATGCCTCCCTCCGAAGACGAGGCAAGCCTCAATGACGACGAATTCCTCGTGCTAGAGGATCCCGTCGAGAAAGAGCGTTTTCAACGCAGGCTTATGGCCACGGCAAGAAGCCTCAAGAAAAAACAGCAACAACTTAGAGCTGATCAAGATTTGCCAGTCGACAGATGGACTGAAGTCCTTGCGGCTGAAGAGCATAAACTCGAACGCCCCTCCAAGAGCTACCCAAAGCGCAGTTGCTACCCTAATTAGAGGAGGAAGCACTTGATGCGGCCGACCGGCCACCTCGTGGTTGCGACAGAGAGGCCTCTCAGCCCTCCACTCAAGCCGCACCCCGTACCAAGGTACGGGAATATGCGCCCGACTTACGAGACATGTCGGAGGACAAGGCAAGGCAAACAAGATCGATCTACGGATCGCGTGGGCGCCCCACGGCTCGAGACGGTAACCGTCACGCCGGCCACAAATTTGGCGGGGCTGAACACAGTAGACAAAGCTCATAGGAGCTACGTCGATATAGCCCAGTACAGAGGCGCCGCACACCCACTCTGCTTTACAGACGAAATAATGGATCATCAAATCCCCGAGGGTTTCAAACCCGTAAACACTGAATCATATGATGGCACAACAGATCCTGCGGTATGGATCGAGGATTATCTCCTTCATATCCACATGGCCCACGGTGATGATTTCCACGCCATCAAATACCTCCCACTCAAGCTTAAAGGACCAGCTCGGCATTGGCTTAACAGCTTGCCAACAGGATCAATCAGTTGTTGGGAGGACCTGGAAGCCGCATTCCTCGACAATTTCCAGGGCACTTATGTGCGACCCCCGGACGCCGATGACCTAAGTCACGTAATTCAGCAGCCAGAGGAATCAGCCAGGCAATTCTGGACACGGTTCCTAACAAAGAAAAATCAAATAGTCGGCTGCCCGGACACTGAGGCCCTAGCAGCCTTCAAGCACAATATCCGTGACGAGTGGCTGGCCCGACACCTTGGACAGGAAAAGTCGAAATCTATGGCAGCACTCACGACACTCATGACCCGCTTTTGCGCGGGAGAAGACAGCTGGCTTGCTCGTAGCAACAATATGACCAAGAACCCTGGTAATTCGGACACCAGGGACAGTAGTGGCAGGTCGCGTCGCAACAAGCAGAAGCACCGCATTAATGGCGACAATGCTGAGGATACGGCAGTTAATGCCGGATTCAGAGGCTCTAAATCCGGTCAGCAGAAAAAGCCATTCAAAAGGAATGCTAGGGGCCCGTCCAGTTTGGACCGAATACTCGACCGCTTGTGCCAAATACATGGCACCCCCGAAAAGCCGGCCAATCACACCAACAGGGATTGTTGGGTGTTCAAGCAGGCAGGCAAGTTAAACACCGAAAATGAAGACAAGGGGCTGCATAGCAATGACGACGAGGAGCCCCGACCGCCGAACAACAATGGACAGAAGGGTTTTCCCCCACAAGTGCGGACGGTGAACATGATATACGCAACCCACGTCCCCAAAAGGGAGCGAAAGCGCACGTTAAGGGACGTATACGCGGTAGAGCCAGTCGCCCCAAAGTTCAACCCATGATCCTCCTGCCCAATCACCTTTGATCGAAGGGACCATCCCACTAGCATCCGTCATGGCGGATTCGCCGCATTGGTTCTAGACCCAATTATTGACAAATTTCATCTCACTAGAGTCCTTATGGACGGCGGCAGCAGCCTGAACCTGCTTTACCAGGATACAGTGCAGAAAATGGGCATAGATCCCTCGAGGATTAAGCCCACCAAAACGACCTTTTAAAGGCGTAATACCAGATGTAGAGGCCAACTGTACAGGCTCAGTCACACTTGAAGTGGTCTTCGGATCTCCGGATAATTTCCGAAGCAAGGAGTTAATCTTCGACATAGTCCCATTTCGCAGTGGTTATCACGCACTGCTCGGGCGAACCGCATTCGCTAAGTTCAATGCGGTACCGCATTACGCATACCTTAAGCTCAAGATGCCAGGCCCTCGACGAGTAATTACGGTCGATGGAAACACCCAACGCTCCCTCCGAACGGAGGAGCACACGGCGGCCCTTGCAGCGGAAGTACAAAGCAGCCTCTCCAGGCAGTTCTCCAGTCCGGCCACCAAATGACCAGACACCGTCAAGCGCGCCCGGAGTAACCTACAACAAGACCTCCTGGCACGATCCGAGCAGGCGTAGCAATGCGGCCCCAACCCCAACCCTCGCAAAAACGCGACGCTAGTACTTCGCGTACATAACTACGCTCTAGAGATACCATGGGCACAGGGGGAGGGGCACCATCACGGCACGCCCAAAACATGGCTTAAACCGTACCAGGGGCTGCCGATTTTTTAATTTTCTCTTACTTTCAGGACTTCATCCTTCGGAAGGCCTGTTCGGCAGTTCAATTGCCGCACAAACGATGCAAGAACCAGGGAAGCAGACAAGCCACGCCGCATTACGGAACTCCCAGGTGGTCTCTATCACGAGCAGTATACCCCGTTCCGCATACTATTCCGCAGCTTGCCGCTGGAACGGACATGTTAACTAGTCCAACCTTCCACTTATCGCATTACTTGTATCGTTCTGCCTTGATCGCACACCTTTTTAATAAACAATGCATAGCTTTCATCTATTTTTGCATTACCTTTTTTCTTTATATATGTTCCTTAACGACATGTTGCACCCGTACACGTTGGTACGGCCAAAATACGCCAGGGGCTTTAGTACCCCTCAATATGGTGTGAGAAGTCCGAACACTTTAACAAGTGCGGCACCCCGAACTTATAGCATTTTATGCATCGGATCCGCATCATGTCTTGGGTCAATAGTTGGGTTTACCCGGCTCCTATGTTTTGGTGCCTTACGTTCCGCTATATCGGCTAAGGTAGCACTAGGAGAACCACTACGATTGTGCCCCAGTTGAGCTGGGTCGAGCACCTCAGTGGAGAAAGCTAAAACTGACTGTCATGATGAAGCGAGAGCTGGTCGCTATTCGAGAGGTTTTTTCGAGTCCCTAAAGACTTATGCCGCTTAGGGCGAGGAGCCGGCTCTATCCAGCCAAGGCGTGGATAGCGCCCCGAACTCGGTCTTTCGAATACCAGGGGCTTCGCCGAAATTTAAAATTATAGAATTCTATGGCTAAGTGAGAGTGTTCATTCATTATAGTCCGATTGGCTTGTTCGTTGGGCTGAGCGCCTCCCTCGAAGGACCCAAACATGGGAAAAAGAGCGCTCAGGTTTATCCCCAAACACCCCAGCACTAGCGGCACGGGGGCAGAAGCCGACGACTCGCCATCTCTCAGAATTGATAAACAGCCGCACAAAAGGTAATATTTTAAATTCCAACAGCATTGCTTAGCGCATATAAACAAGTTTTCAGCGCACAGGACAAAACGAGCAAGTTTCACTCAAAAATTACATCCCTAGAACATTCATCCGCCACAAGGCAGGCACCCTTTAGAACATCCTTATAGTAATTCTCGGGCTTGCGATGCTCTTTCCCCGGCGGTGGCCCGTCCTTCACAAGCTTCTCAGCATCCAGCTTGCCCCAGTGCACCTTAGCACGAGCAAGGGCCCTACGGGCACCCCCAATGCAGACGGAGCGCTTGATGACTTTGAGCCTTGGACAAGCCTCCACCAGCCGGCGCACCAGCCCGAAATAGCTCCCAGGCAGAGCCCCTCCAGGCCACAGCCGAACAATGAGGCCATTCATGGCCTGTTCGGCCGCCTTGTGGAGCTCGACCAGTTGCTTCAGCTGGTCGCTCAGGGGCACGGGGTGTCCAGCCTCAGCGTACTCAGACCAGAACACCTTCTCCGTCGAGCTACCCTCCTCGGCTCGATAGAATGCGGTGGCATCGGACACACTCCGGGGAAGATCTGCGAACGCTCCTGGAGAGCTCCGGATTCGGGTAAGTAACAAGTAACTCACGTTTATGTGTTTGCTTTGCATAAAGAATGCCTTACCCGCCGCTATCTTCTTCACCTCATCCAACTCCTGGAGGGTCTTCTCGGATTCGGCCTTAGCAGACTTGGCATTTTCAATAGCCATCGCGAGCTCGGACGCTCGCGTCTTTGAGTCAAGCTCCAAACTCTCATGTTTTTCCATGAGAGTCTGGAGCACTTGCCACACCTTGCCAACCTTAGCCTCACACTTCTCCCGCTCGGTGTGCTCCGTGGCCGCCCTCTTCTCGGCCTCGTCCAGCGCTCGCTTAAGGGTCGCCACCTCAGACGTGGCCCGTACAATAGCCACGATAATCTTGTCATTTTTTGCAATTGCACCTTTTTTATACATATATTCAAACAAGGTATTTCTTACCTTCATTGTCCTCGAGATGCTTCTTGGCACGCCCGAGCTCTTGCTCGGACCGCTCGAGGTTCTGCTTTAGCGTGTCCACTTCCACAGTCAGTGCGGCGGACGCAAGCAGAGAAGCCTGCATACCATATTGACACCTTTTTGTTAGACTCCTGTGAATTTTATTTGATCCTCTATTCGGCTTTTCTTCCCGAACGCCAAACAGAGCATCAGGGGCTACTGTCTATGCAGTAATATTATTTACACATTCTTTACTTACCTCAAAGCCTGTTAAAAGGCTAGTACAAGCTTCAGTCAGTCCGCTCTTGGCGGACTGAACCTTCTGGATCACCGCACTCATAATAGTGCGGTGCCCCTCGTCGATGAAGGCGCCTTGGAGCGCCTCCAACAGATTGTCCGGCGCCTCCGGTTGGACGGGGGTCGCCGGCACAGTGGGCTGGCTCCTCTTGGAAGGAGGTCGCCCGCCGGACTCTGGAACCTTTGAAGGTTCCGGAGCAGTGTCCGGCCTAGAGCCGGACTTGGAGCCCTGGGAGGTTTCCTCCCATTTACTCCTGGAGTCCGGGAGGTCGCCTTGCGGCGCCTCCAGGACCACCTCCTCCCGGCTTGAAACCTGTTGGGACAACACTTCGATGTCGTCCGTAGGGCGGGGGGAGGAAGCCGTCGGAAGCGAGTTCACATCCGACGAGTCTAGTGAGCCGCTCGACGAAGCGTCGAGCCGGTCTTTGGGTGGGCTGCATAAACATATTCGATGTAAGGGAAAGCTGTGCAGTAAACGAATACTATGAATTACTCTGGTATCCGGATACTTACGATTTGGCCAGGGGCTTGGCCCTAGGCGCCCACTCCTCTCAGTCGCCATCAGCGTCGGTGGAGCAGTCTGGAGGAAGGGTTTTCCCGTTCTTGGACCCTTCAGCCTCCCCAATTGGGGCGGCCTTTCTTTTCTTCCCTTCCCCCGCTGGAGGGGGAGAGGACTCTTCTTCCTCCACCTCGTCTTCGTGGGAGGAGTGCGTCTTGGATTCATCGGATGATGAATCCCACACCTCCGGGCGTCGGGCACTCTTTCGAGTCCCCGTGGCCTTATTCTTGGCCTTCTTCTCTGGCACCACATAGGGTGCCGGAACCAGCAGCTTCGCCAAGTGGGCATCAGCTGGGTCTTCAGGCAAAGGTGCCGGACAGTCGATCCGTCCGGACTTCGCCTGCCAATCCTGTCAAAGGTAAGGGAGCTTAAATCCTGCACAGAGTTAAACTATGAAAAACTAGTGCCCTGTAAAAGGTACAAATAACTTACCGCGCTAGCGTGACGCTGCGCGCTGAATCCGCGATCCTCGGTAGCGGATGCGGGAGCCTCGACGCCCTTGAAAAGCACCTTCCAGGCATCTTCGTACGTCATGTCGAAGAGCCTGCTCAGAGTTTGGTGCTGCGCTGGATTGAACTCCCACAGATTGAAGGCCCGTTGTTGACACAGGAGGCTCAGGCGGATGAGCATAACCTGGACTACGTTGACGAGCCTGAGTTGCTTGTCCACCAGGGATTGGATGCATGTTTGCAGTCCGGTCACCTCCTTTTTGCTACCCCACGACAGGCCCGTCTCTTTCCAGGACGTGAGCCGCGTTGGGGGTCCGGACCGGAACTCGGGGGCTGCGACCCACTTAGGGTCACGCGGCTCGGTGATGTAGAACCACCCCGATTGCCACCCCTTTAGGGTCTCCACAAAGGAGCCCTCGAGCCATAAAACGTTGGGCATCTTGCCCACCATGGCGCCTCCGCACTCTGCCTGGTTGCCGCGCACCACCTTCGGCTTGATGTTGAAAGTCTTGAGCCGTAGGCCGAAATGGGGGCGGATGCAGAGGAAAGCCTCACACACGACAATAAATGCCAAGATGTTGAGGACAAAATTCAGGGCCAGATCATGGAAATCCAGGCCATAGTAGAACATGAGCCCCCGGACAAATGGATGGAGAGGGAAACCCAGTCCGAGGAGGAAATGGGGGAGGAACACCACCCTCTCATGGGGCCTAGGGGTGGGGATGAGCTGCCCCTCTTCGGGAAGCCGGTGCGCAATGTCGTTAGACAGGTATCCGACCTTCCTTAGTTTTTTGACGTGCCCCTCCGTAACGGAGGAGGCCATCCACTTGCCTCCCGCTCTGGACATAGCTGGAGAAGGTTGAGATGGGAAATGCGTACTTGGGCGTTGGAGCTCGAGTGCGCGAGAATGGATAAGCAAGGGAGGAAGAAGGCGTAGGTGAAAAGGTGGATCCTTATCCCCTTATATGGGTGGACGCAACTACGCGTCCCCACCAGCCTGGTAAAACTCGCTTATCTCCCAAGCGCCATAATCAATGGCGCGGTTGGGTTACCCATGCCCGTATTGATGAGAATCCCGGGATAAGCGTACATGATCTCTGCTTTAACAAGACGTGCCAAGGAAACCCCCTCGCATAACGCGCTGAGATGGGACAGTAAAACGGTTCGAATAAAAGCTTGGCCGTGGTGTGATGTCACACTACAGAATACGTTAGCAGATTAGATTTGTGTAAATATTATTCTCTCTATGGCAATATGTGGAAACTTATTTTGCAGAGCCGGACACTATCTTCGTGTTCAAAATGTTCTATGAAGTACTTGGAGGAGAACCCGCCTTGCAATGCCGAAGACAATCTGCATGCCGGACTCGTCGTCATTGAAGCCTAGTTCAGGGGCTACTGAGGGAGTCCTGGATTAGGGGGTGTTCGGATAGCCGGACTATACCTTCAGCCGGACTCCTGGACTATGAAGATACAAGATTGAAGACTCCGTCCCGTGTCCGGAAGGGATTTTCCTTGGCGTGGAAGGCAAGGTTGGCGATACGGATATGAAGATCTCCTACCATTGTAACCGACTTTGTGTAACCCTAACCCTATCCGGTGTCTATATAAACCGGAGGGTTTTAGTCCGTAGGACAACGTACACATCAACAATCATACCATAGGCTAGCTTCTAGGGTTTAGCCTCCTCGATCTCGTGGTAGATCTACTCTTGTACTACCCATATCATCAATATTAATCAAGAAGGACGTAGGGTTTTACCTCCATCGAGAGGGCCCGAACTCGGGTAAAACTTCATGTCCCTTGCCTCCTGTTACCATCCGGCCTAGACGCACAGTTTGGGACCCCCTACTCGAGATCCACCGGTTTTGACACAGACAACTAGCTATGTCCGGATTCCCGATCCCTCCAAGCCGGATACCCGCGGAGGGGAGGACATCACTCAAGACCTGAACTTAAAGTCAGGCGACGGGCTAGATTCATTGGACAGCATCCAAGAATCCAAAATTCCAAGTTCGAAAACTCCTTGGCCTCTGGGTCTCAGATTGGGTGAGGTTTCGGATTTGATTCCACCCACCCACCCGTACATAAGCGATCTATCCCAAATTAGGCAAGAGCCCAAAGAAATAGTACATCATTACTGGGCCAGATTCCTCCTGGTTATGAACAGGATAAACGACTGCCGCGAGGAAGACACAATTTCATTCTTCTGCAATAATTGCACGGACAGGGGAATCCTCAATGCCATAAGTCGCCGTGATATTACACGCTTCGCTGACTTGGCGTCCATAGTACGAAAGTACTGTGCGATGGAAAGCGCCTGGAAAACTGAAATAAAATTTTGGGACAATCCGGCCCTTAATACAAACCCTGTCCAAAATAAAATGGTGCATCATCGCCAGACACCCGGGTTCAATACCAAAAAGCAAAATCCCTCTACAGGGCACAAAACTGTACTGGAAGGATGGGTTAATGGACCCTGTAAACTTCACAGTACAGAGGGCGCCACACCAACTCATAGCCTTGGAGCATGTTGGATACTCCGGTAGGTGGCAAAAATTGGCGAAGACCTTCTAATTCCAGAAGCCACAGAAAGCCACCCCAGAGACACCAGTACGGTATTAACAGTCTTCGAGACTTTCACATCAAATAATATGCGAAAAAGAACACTCCGCAACCTTGCCGAAGTCTACCAAGTAGCAACAATAAACACATGGAGTGACACGGCTATTACTTTTAACACCAATGATGAACCTAAATTCCGAACAGCCCGAGCACCAGCCGCATTGGTCCTCAGTCCAATAGTGGACGGCTTTCATTTTACCAAGGTACTCATGGATGGCGGTAGCGGATTGAACCTCATTTATGAGGAAACCCTTCAAAAAATGGAAATAGACTGGAACCGCATTGAGCGAAGCATCACAACCTTTAGAGGAATAATCCCCAGTCGGGAAGCGTGCTGTACAGGAAAAATCACACTAGATGTGGTGTTCGGCACGCCGGATAATTACAGGTCCGAAGAGGCCACGTTCCAAGTGGCCCCGTTCAGTAGCGGATATCATGCTCTGCTAGGGCGGGAAGCGTTTACAATCTTCCAAGCAATACCCCATTACGGGTACATGAAGCTCAAGATGCCCGGGCCTAACGGAATCATCACTCTTGTTAGTGATCCGGACATAGCACTCCGTGCCGAAAACAAGACAGCCGCACTGGCCCTCGAGGCGCTATCCGAAGCCCTAGCGGCTGAGGAACTGAGTGCGCTGTGCTACACGGTGAATAGGGACGATGTGATACTTGACAAAAGATCCAAGTCCGCCTCCTTTAAACCGGCGGCCGAAATAGTCAAATTCCAGGTCCATCCAATGGACCCCAATAAAACATCTTCCATCGGGGCACAGTTAAACCCTGATGTAGACGCCGCACTACGAGAGTTCCTACGAGAGAACTGGGACATTTTTGCTTGGCACCCTTCAGACATGCCAGGAATCCCACGCAGGCTAGCCGAACACAGCTTAAATATCTTAAAAGGATTCAAGCCAGTCAAACAGGCTCTTCGGCGTTTTTCCGAACCTAAGAGACAGGCCATGGGAGAGGAACTAGCCAAGCTATTGGAGGTCGGATTCATCAAAGATATAAAACACCTGGACTAGCTAGCAAACCTGGTGATGGTACCAAAGAAGGACAAATCCTGGCGCCTATGCGTTGATTTTAAAGACCTTAACAAGGCTTGCCCAAATGATCCCTTCCCCCTCCCCCGCATCGATCAAATTATCAACGCTACCGCAGGACACGATTCGTTGTGTTTCCTCGACGCATACTCCGGCTACTATCAAATAAAGATGGCAGAGTCTGACCAAGCCGCAACGGCATTCATCACACCATATGGCCCATTCTGCTTCAACACAATGCCCTTCGGGCTCAAAAACGCCGGCGCAACATATCAGCGCATGATTCAGACATGTCTGGCAAACCAGATCGGCAAAACATTCAATAACCTCCGAACATACGACATCAAGCTCAACCCGGAAAATGCATTTTCGGCGTTCCAGCCTGAAAGCTCTTGGGCTTCATTGTATCCGGTAGAGGAATTGAAGCAAATCCAGCCAATATCCGAGCTCTGTCACAATTGGATATCCCGAAGGACCTCAAACAAATACAAAAATTAACCGGATGCATGGCGGCTCTAAGCCGCTTTATCTCCCGCTTGGGAGAAAAGGCCCTACCCCTTTACCGCCTCCTTCGGTGCACCAAACACTTCGAGTGGACGGATGCAGCCATGGTCGGACTCGACGAAATAAAGCCATCTTGGCAACTAAACCAGTCCTGGCCGCGCCAAACATTGGCGAACCAATGCTATTATACATTGCAGCAACCCATCAGGTCATAAGCGCAGTGCTTATCGTCGAACGAGAAACAGACGGACACAAATCCCCCCTTCAAAAGCCGGTCTACTATGTGTCCACTGTCCTTACTCCGTGCAAGTCACGGTACCCGCATTATCAAAAGATTGCGTACGCGGTATTTATGGCATCTCGGAAGCTGCGACACTACTTTCAAGAGTGTTCAATAAAAGTAGCCTCGGAAGTGCCACTTAACGATATTATAAACAACCGCGACACGACGGGCCGGATTGCAAAATGGGCCATTGAGCTCCTCCCATTGGACATAACTTACAAGCCACGGCGAGCTATCAAGTCACAAGTTTTGGCTGACTTCGTCGCAGAATGGACGGAGGCTGAACTCCTTAAAGAGTACGGCACATATTCAAACTGGGTCATGCACTTCGACGGCTCCAAAATGTTGGCCGGTCTAGGGGCTGGCGTTGTTTTGACGTCCCCCATAGGAGACACAGTTCAATACGTACTCCAGATAATGTACACAGACTCCAACAATGCAGCCGAATATGAGGCCCTTTTACATGGTCTCCGGATGGCAGTATCCATGGGCATTCAACGCCTAGAGGTGCGCGGGGACTCGAACCTCGCAATATCCCAAATAAATGGAGACTTTGATGCCAAGGATCCAAAAATGGCAGCTTATCGCAACACCGTCCTAAAAGTGTCAGCTCGATTCGAAGGGCTCGAATTTCACCATATAGCTCGGGAAAATAATCAGGCGGCAGATGTCCTGGCACACATCGGCGCAAAACGCGATGTAGTCCCCCCCCAACATCTTCTTGGAAAGGTTGTTCAAGCCATCCGTAGTATGGGAAGGGGAACCCGGCAATAACAGCCGGACCCAACCGCACTACCCGACACCGAACACTCTGACATAATTGGAGGCTCTGCCAATGAAATAACACCTTCAGCCCACGTAATAATGGCCGTCATCACCCCGTGGACAGAACCATTCCTCACCTACCTTACTAGGCAGGAACTCCCCGAGGACCAAAATGAGGCACGCTGCATAGTGCGGCGATCTAAAGCTTATAAAGTCCATGAGGGAGAGCTTTATAAGAAAAGCACTACCGGAGTCCTTCAAAGGTGCATCTCCGAAGAGGAAGGGCGGAACCTCCTGGCTGAAATTCATGCCGGACTCGGCGGTCATCATGCTGCATCTCGGTCCATTGTAAGCAAGGCCTTCCGTACAGGCTTTTATTGGCCGACGGCCCGGGTAGACGCCTAGGACTTAGTCCAACGATGCGTCAGTTGCCAGCTTTTTGCAAACCAAAGCCATATGCCACCCACCGCCCTCCAAACTATCCCCATCACTTGGCCCTTCGTGGTCTGGGGGCTTGACATGGTTGGACCCCTTAAAGGCGGAACCCACAAGAAAAAATACTTACTGGTCATGGTGGATAAGTTCACCAAATGGATAGAAGCCAAGCCTGTTAAGACGGCCGAATCCGGACCCGTGATAGACTTTATATCCGGGGTTGTACACCGTTACGGCGTCCCCGACAACTTCATCACTGATAACGACACAAACTTTACGGCCAACGAGGTAAAACTCTGGTGCAAAAACATGGGCATCAAGCTCGATTATGCTTCCGTCTATCACCCACAAACTAACAGCCAGGTCGAACGTGCAAATGGTCTTATCATGAGCAGCATCAAACCCAGATTAGTGTGGTCCCTTAAGGAATCTAATACGCACTAGGTAGAGGAGCTCGACTCCGTACTCTGGGGGCTGCGGACCACGCCGAATCGCACCACCGGATATACACCATTCTTCATGGTGTACGGCGCAGAGGCAGTTTTGCCCTGCGACATAATTCATGACTCACCTCGAGTGCGCATGTACGAAGAAAGAGAAGCCGAGCTCGATCGGCAGGACAGTTTGGACGCCTTGGAGGAAGAGCGTGACGTGGCAAAAGCCCGTTCCACATTCTATCAACAGCAGGCTCGAAGATACCAAAGCAAAGAAGTACGGGCCAAAAATTACAATGTTGGCGAATTAGTTCTACGCCTGCCAGACAAGAAAAAGGACAAACTCAAGTCCCAGTGGGAAGGTCCCTTCATAATTGACCAAGTCCTGACTAGTGGAGCATACCGCCTGCGAGATGCATCGGATAACCGACTCGAGCCGAACCCATGGAACGCAGCCCGTCTCCGAAGATTCTACGTCTAGCGCCGGACTCTATGTTCGTCTCCTTCCTCTGTCCATTTTTTATATACTTTCTGTCTTACATTTCTTTCCTTCTCCTCTCTCTCTCTCCTATAGCCTTTAAAGGCTCATAAAGTGACGCGCTATCCACGCTCATTAAACCTGGGGGCTTCTTTAAACAGAAGCTTATTTATACGGGCTTCATGTCCAACACATGTGTCACACTTCCGCATGTACCTTTTATTCACCATTATATGCATCGATATGACTTAAGTTTTCGCCAAGCTGTAGCGACCAGACCTCAAACAGTCTGATCTCTGTGCTCCGGTGTCATCCCTGGATCAGTAATGCTGACACCACGCAGTACTCGGAGGATTTATAGTAGAGTAGCAATCACACACTTATTACATCGAGTGTCTCAAAAGAGAACTTATTACAATAAATATGGCTTAAGGCCATCTAATTACGATAACAGCGGAAGGCTTAGAAGATAAGTGAGTCCATCAACTCCAATGGCATCACTGAGTATAGAACCACGACCTAAAACTCCTTAATCGTTGTCTGAAAAGTCTGCAACATTAACGTTGCAGCCCGAAACGGGTCAGCACATGGAATATGCTAGCAAGGTAACACATAGAGAGTAATGGAATGCAACAGCTATACTATATGCATATTTGGCTGGCGGCTGCTGGTGGGCTGGCTCGGGCCCGAGGCGCGGCTTATAAAGCCCCCCGGCCGGCAGAGTTCTGGCCGGTTACGGCCCGTAGTCGGTTGCGTTTTTTTTTCGCTTGGAAGAAAAAAAATAAAAAGAAATACTAAACGGACTCCAAAAATCCCGAAATAAATTTTCCCGGGCTTCTAAAATCAAGCCCGACAAAGTGAACATTTATTTGGGCCCTAAATGCAATTTTGAAAAACGCGCATTTTTCCTAATTCAAATAAAAACAACAAAAAAACTCCGAAACAAAACTATTTGATTTTTTATTAAATCCTCAATATTTCTATATTTTGGGAAAGTCATTTTATTCCCTCTCTCATATTTTTGTAATAGAAATAATTGATGATAAAATAAATAAAATTAAATGATCCTATTCTCAAAATTTGAGAAAAACTCAAATATGAAAATAACGAAATCCCCAACTCTCTCCGTGGGTCCTTGAGTTGCTTAGAATTTTCTAGGATCAAAACCCAAAGCAAAATAAATATGATATGCATGATGATCTAATGTATAACATTCCAAATTGAAAATTTGGGATGTTACAAACCTACCCCCCTTAAGATGAATCTCGCCCTCGAGATTCGGGTTGGCTAGAAAATAGGTGAGGGTGGTCTTTGAGCAAATCTTCCTCTCGTTCCCAGGTGGCTTCATCCTCCGTGTGGTGGCTCCACTGAACCTTGCAAAACTTGATAACTTTGCTGCGGGTAACTCCGCTGGCAAACTCGAGGATCTTAACTGGTTTCTCCTCATAGGTCAAATCGTTATCCAACTGAATGGTTTCCAAAGGCATTGTGTCTCTCAATGGTATGTCAGCTATCTCCACGTGACACTTCTTTAACTGGGAAACATGGAACACATTATGAACTCCTGACAATCCTTCGGGCAATTCCAACTTGTAGGCCACTTCTCCCATACGCTCCAAAATTTGATATGGTCCTATAAATCGTGGCGCTAACTTCCATTTAACTCCAAAACGCTTTGTTCCCCGAAGTGGAGATACTCGAAGATAAGCTCTATCTCCAACTTCATAAACTGTCTCCTTGCGTTTAGAATCTGCATAACTCTTCTGTCTGGACTGGGCTACCTTGAGCCTATCGCGAATCAACTTCACTTTCTGTTCAGACTCCTTAATCAAGTCAGGTCCAAACAACTGACGGTCTCCAACTTCATCCCACGACAGCGGTGTTCTGCACCTTCTTCCGTACAAAGCTTCGAAAGGGCCATCTTCAAACTGGTTTGGTAACTGTTGTTGTAAGAGAACTCTGCATATGGCAAATTATCTTCCCAACTAGATCCATAATCTAGCGCACAAGCTCTCAGCATATCCTCCAAAATCTGATTGACTCTCTCGGTCTGTCCATCTGTCCGCGGATGAAAAGCCGTACTGAATTCTAGCCTGGTTCCCAAAGTTTCGTGCAACTGCTTCCAGAACTTTGAGGTAAACTGGGTTCCTCTATCTGATACGATACTCCTCGGAACTCCATGCAGACATACTATTCTGGTCATGTATATTTTTGCCAACTTAGCACTGGTACAAGTGGTCTTTACTGGGATGAAATGAGCTACTTTCGTCAATTGATCGACTACAACCCAAATCGAGTCATAGCCTGAATGAGTCCTGGGCAATCCCGTGATAAAATCCATGCCTAACTTATCCCACTTCCATTCGGGTATCGGCAATGGTTGTAACAATCCTGCTGGCTTCTGATGCTCTGCCTTTACTCTCTGGCATACATCACAAACTGCTACATACTCTGCTATTTCTTTCTTCATTCCGGTCCACCAGAAAATATCCTTGAAATCCAGATACATCTTGGTATTCCCTGGGTGAATCGAATAGGGTGAATCATGGGCCTCTTGCAAAATTAACTTCCTGATCTCCGGGTCATTGGGCACATAGACACGGTCTTCAACCATAGGGTATCGTGCTCATCCTCATGAAATCCTTTAGCTTTTCCTTCTTTCATTTTCTCCTTTATGGAAGCAATCTCCTTGTCAGTCTTCTGAGCTTCCCAAATTCTGTCCATCAAAGTTGACTGAATTTCCAATGCTGCTACATAGCCTCTCAGAACTATTTCCAAACATAGTTCACGAAAATTTTCTGCTAACTCCTTGGGTATTTCCCCTGTCATTAACGTATTGACATGGCTCTTGCGGCTTAATGCATCAGCTACTACATTAGCCTTCCCGGGATGATAATGCAATCTCATATCATAATCCTTGATGAGCTCCAACCATCTCCTTTGTCTGAGGTTCAACTCCTTCTGTGTGAAAGTGTACTTCAAACTCTTATGATCCGTGTACACCTCACAATGATTTCCGATGAGGAAATGTCTCCATGTCTTCAAGGCATGCACTACGGCTGCTAACACCAAATCATGCGTAGCGTAATTCTACTCATGGGGCTTCAGTTGTCTTGAGGCATATAAAACAACTCTCCCTTCCTGCATAAGCACTGCTCCAAGTCCTCGACGTGAAGCGTCGCAATACACCTCATAATCCTTGGTCTGATCTGGCAAAATCAACACTGGTGAGGTAACCAAGCATTTCTTCAACTCCTGGAAACTAGCCTCACACTGCTCAGTCCATTTGAACTTGGTATCTTTCTTCAACAACTCCGTCATAGGCTTCGACATCTTTGAAATTTTTTCAATAAACCTCTGGTAGTATCCTGCGAGTCCAAGAAAACTCGGGATCTCTCCAACGATAGTTGGGGCTTCCCACTTGGTCACGGTATCAACTTTAGTGGGATCAACAGCTATACCTTCTCCAGATATGACGTGTCCGAGGAATCCTACTTCCTTCAACCAAAACTCACATTTGCTGAACTTGGCATATAATTGATGTTCTCTGAGCTTTCCAACTACCAAACGCAAATGCTCCTTATGTTCCTCTTCATTCTTTGAATAAACCAGGATATCATCAATGAACACTATGACGAACTTATCCAAAAACTCCATAAACACTTTGTTCATCATGTTCATAAAATAGGCAGGCACGTTAGTCAGACCAAATGACATAACGGTATACTCATACAGCCCATACCTGGTGGTAAAAGCTGTCTTTGGAATATCCTGTTCTCGAATCTTCAACTGGTGGTACCCTGATCGCAAATCAATCTTGGAAAACACTTTAGCTCCTTGCAATCGTTCAAACAGATCATTGATCATTGGTAGCGGGTACTTGTTCTTGATTGTTACTTCATTCAATCCTCGATAATCAACAACCATCCTTAACGATCCATCCTTCTTCTCTACTAATAGTACTGGTGATCCCCAAGGTGAAGAACTTGGGCGAATGTAACCTTTATCCAGTAATTCCTTAATCTGTTTCTTAATTTCCACCAAATCCTTTGCTGGCATCCTATATGGTCTCTTTGATATTGGTCCTGTGCCTGGCAATAGCTCAATTAAGAACTCAATATCTCTATCCGGTGGCATGCCTGGCAACTCCTCTGGAAATACATCAGGGAATTCCCTTACCACTGGTACTTCGTCCTGCACAACTCCTGTTAATGAATTTACTTGTGTCTTGTTTGGCGCATGCCGGGATACATACTTGATCCTTCTCCCTTCTGGGGTGGTAAGCAAAATTGACTTACTAGCACAATCGATGTTTCCTCCATACATCGACAACCAATCCATACCAAGAATCACATCCAGACCTTGGGATTCCAGAATAATTAAATCTGTTGGGAAAACATGCCGTCCTATAATTAATGTCACTTGAAAACATCCTTGACTGGCCATGTACTCTACTCCTGGTGAGCTTACTAGCATAGGTGTTTTGAGAACCCTAGTGGGTAGGCTATACTTTTCCACAAATCCCCTTGATATGTATGAATGCGATGCACCAGTATAAAAAAGAGCGAGTGCAGTAAATGACTTAACCAAAAACTTACCTATTACTGCATCGGGCTGAGCTTCAACCTCCTCCACATTAACGTGGTTCACCTGTCCCCTGTTGAAAGGGTTCGGCTTCTTCCCAGAACTTCCATTGCCGTTTTGGCCTTCAGGACATTCATTGGCATAATGTCCGGTCTTGGAACACTTGAAACAGGTGACTTGATTCAGATCTCTCTTGGCTGGGGTTGATGGGGTGCTGCGGTTCTGGCCATTGCTTCCTCCATTCCCATTACCATTCTTGGTGCCATTGTGATTGCGCGAGCTACCTACTCCATGGGTATGCTGAAAATGTCCTCCCGGTCTAGGGGTAAAACGTGGCTTCTGCTAAGCTCCTGAATTATACTTTCCTTGTCCATACTTCCTCTTGCGGTTCTCAATTTGCTGCTACTTCCGTTCAATCATAAGAGCACGGTCTACCAACTCCTGGTAGTTGTTGAAGGTGGCTACCATCAACTGCATACTCAACTCATCATTCAGTCCTTCCAGGAACTTCTCCTGCTTAGCTGCATCCGTAGCAACGCCATCTGGAGCATAACGTGCTAGCTTACCAAACTCCTCCACATACTGGCCAACTGTCCGTCCTCCTTGGTGCAAGTTACGAAACTCACGCTTCTTCATGGCCATAGCTCCTGCTGAAACATGGGCAGTATGGAAAGCCTGCTGAAACCGGTCCCATGTGACAGTGTCGACTGGGAAGGTGGCTGTAAAATTCTCCCACCATGATGCCGCGGGTCCTTCTAACTGATGGGCGACAAACTTAACCTTCTCCGCATATGTGCATCCTACTATGGTCAACTCCCTAGCTGTCTTGCGGAGCCAATCATCTGCTATTATCGGCTCGGTGCTACTGGAAAACACCGGTAGATTCAGCCTAAGAAAATGGGCTAAGTGGTCAACAGGTGGTGGTGGTGGTGGTGGGTTGTTGTTGTTGTTCCCCTGATTCTGATTCCGGACTAGCAACTGCATCAAGGTGTTCTGCTGTTGGATCAACTGGGTGAGCTCCGGCGGAAAGGCAAATCCGGGGTCATGTCTTGGAGGCATCTGAGGGTTTAGAAAAGATGAGATATAAGAATAGAGGGGGTCTAAAGAGAAAACACTACCCATATGCACATGAGGCAAAAGCAAACAATTCACTTCATTCAAACAAACAAAGGCATACAATCGATCTAACTATTGCAAAGTGCTCGGACTACTATATTTACATGGTGGACTACTACTACTGATGAGGTGGTCTACTAGAAATATTCTACGGTTGTAGACTCCATGATATCTGCTCCTGCTTCATCAACATAATCATCATCGCTACTATCTGCTTCCGAGTCGGTGCCGTCGATGATGATGTAGTCTTCTGGGTTAATCTCCTTGGGTTCTTCGTCTTCATCTACTGGTGTCGGGCCTCCCATAAATATTCCAATCTTCTTGATCAGGTCGTCATTCTTCTCCACCAATACTTCAATCTCTTCTGCATAATCTTCGCGTGTAGCCTTGAGTTCTTCCTCCAGTTCCTTGATTCTAGTCTTAGCCTTCTTCGGGTCTATCATGTCGGCGCACATCTGATTCTCCTGTCGTCGAATGTGCTAGTTTAACTCCTGGATAAAAGCTGCAATTGATCTATCTTTCCTAGTGCTGATCATCTCCCAGTGTTCATCTCGGCGCCCACAAATTTGGTATATAGTATCCTTAAGATCCTTGCGGTAGACTTCTCTAATGCGTCCCATGGCGATGTGAGCTGCCATGCTCTTTCCTAGACTCCAAGTTGGTGCATCAAAAGAAAACTCTATGGGCTCAGTGACTGGCATGAACGTCCTTCCTGGGATTTGAACTTGAATCATCCAGCGCTCTTCTTCAGGTAAGTGGCGTTGTAGGTTCCTGTGAAGCTTGGTACTCCTATGTTCAGGTATCTAGTGACTTCCTTCAAGTGGCGTCCAAAGGGTGTATCTTCATCCAGTTGGGTGAACTTGTTCCTTGCATCCGCCATCCTAAAGAGTACAAAAGATGAGAGGTCGGAAGAGAAGAGAGTGAGTAGTGATATAGGTCTTTAGCTTAGTGGTCGTGTCCTACAGTCAGCGTGTGCTCTGATACCATCTCTGTAGCGACCAGACCTCAAACAGTCTGATCTCTGTGCTCCGGTGTCATCCCTGGATCAGTAATGCAGACACCACACAGTACTCAGAGGATTTATAGTAGAGTAGCAATCACACACTTATTACATCGAGTGTCTCAAAAGAGAACTTATTACAATAAATATGGCTTAAGGCCATCTAATTATGATAACAGCGGAAGGCTTAGAAGATAAGTGAGTCCATCAACTCCAACGGCATCACTGAGTATAGAACCACGACCTAAAACTCCTTAATCATCGTCTGAAAAGTCTGCAACATTAACGTTGCAGCCCAAAACGGGTCAGCACATGGAATATGCTGGCAAGGTAACACATAGAGAGTAATGGAATGCAATAGCTATACTATATGCATATTTGGCTGGTGGAAAGCTCTATGGTTACAATTTTGTATAAAGCCAATTTTTCCCTACTTCAAAAGGAATAAATTTAATTACTATCATGGTGGTTGTTAAACATTGAGAATGGTTGACAGCATTCTCAATCCCAATTAAGCATCATCATTAACCCAACAACATTAATTTTAGAGTAACATGTTGAGATTCACATGATAATCCAAATACTAGATACTCAAGATGTCCATAACCGGGGACACGGCTAATCATGATTAGTTTGTTACACTCTGCAGAGGTTTGCGCACTTTTCCCCACAAGACTCGATCGCCTCCGTTGGATTTCTTGCACTACTTGGTGTTTGAGAAACGGATGACCGAGACACAGTCTTTCAGAAGTGCTAGCACCTTACGATGGATAGACCGGTACACCTACTTTCCCCTACATCTGCTAGTCTACCCTGTAAGAGTTCGCACGACTTAATCAACTATGCCAGAGCCCATAATGGCTTGTGGCTGCACACGGAAGTTTCTAGTTTGAAAAATCTCATGATCCCTTTGAGCCTGGGTGGCGGTCCAAAAGAAAACAGGCAGGTCCTAGAATACCCAGGTGCCTCAATCCACCCAGATGTGTGTTTAAGTTGCCACCTTAGATAAACCATTAATTATCAATCTCACATCTGTCATGGATTTCACTCACTCAATCCACGTCTACTAGCATAGCATGGCATAATAAGCAAACATAGAAGTAACTCCCAAAGGTTTGATAATAAACAGGTAATAGGTACTACCTCATCTACTTCCCATCCCACAGTTTAATTAGATCCTAATCATGCAATGTGTGAAGATTGATCTAATGCAAAAAAACTGGGTTGTAGAAAAGGTATGATCAAAGTGTTACTTGCCTTGCTGATGATCCGTGAAACCTAACGATTCGAAGTAACAGGCGGCGCACTCCGGGTACTCTATCGCAGGCAAACAAACAAGCATACAATAAGTACTCATCTAATGCACAGGTAAAACTCAAATAAGAGATCTAACCAGAAGGTTCAACTTAAGAACTCCGGTTTGGCAAAAGAATCAAATCGAATGAAGCAAAGAAAGTCAAACGGCGAAAGAAAACAACTTCGTTCTAGTAATCTGAACCTAAGTCAAATTTTACAGTAGCAAAAACTTGTTTAAGTTGATTATTCGGATAGAGGGTTTCGAGACGAAACTCCAGGCGCTTGAATCGCCTGATTCCGATAAACGAGCGAAAGAAAAACTAAAACAAAAATTGGATCAAAAATCACGATCAGAAAATAACCGCGGAAAAATCCGACGAAAAAGAAAAACGACGAGCGGAATTTTTTTAAACGGCACGGATTTCGAGGTGCGGCGAACCTCGGGCGACGCGCGGCTCTGGCAGATCTGCGGTGGCTGGCGGCGGCGGCGGCTGGCGGCTAGGGTTAGGGTTCGGGGCGGCTGCTGGTGGACTGGCTCGGGCCCGAGGCGCGGCTTATAAAGCCCCCCGGCCGGCAGAGTTCTGGCCCGTTACGGCCCGTAGTCGGTTGCATTTTTTTTCGCTCGGAAGAAAAAAAAATTAAAAGAAATACTAAACGGACTCCAAAAATCCCGAAATAAATTTTCCGGGCTTCTAAAATCAAGCCCGACAAAGTGAACATTTATTTGGGCCCTAAATGCAATTTTGAAAAACACGCATTTTTCCTAATTCAAATAAAAACAACAAAAAAAAACTCCGAAACAAAACTATTTGATTTTTTATTATTAAATCCTCAATATTTCTATATTTTGGGAAAGTCATTTTATTCCCTCTCTCATATTTTTGTAATAGAAATAATTGATGATAAAATAAATAAAATCAAATGATCCTATTCTCAAAATTTGAGAAAAACTCAAATATGAAAATAACAAAATCCCCAACTCTCTCCGTGGGTCCTTGAGTTGCTTAGAATTTCTAGGATCAAAACCCAAAGCAAAATAAATATGATATGCATGATGATCTAATGTATAACATTCCAAATTGTGCTTACCCCTATGTTCCCGATTGTTCTGCTAGGTTGTAAAGGGAGCACCTCTGCGATTGTTACTGCCGGGTCAGCCGGATGTGTACCTCAGACTGGGTGAAGCCGAAAGCTAGCGTTCTTAAGGGAATATTCAGTCGGTGAACTAAAGATGATCTTTTTTCACTTATTTATCTATACGCCCCCAGATGTTTTTCATGTGTCTCTTTTCGCAGAATGGACATGCACTTTAGGGCATGCCTCCCAGGGAAAGGAACCCCTAACGGAACTATTCTCCCTGGAAGATGTTTCTTACTAACCATGTAATATAACATAACTAGTTGGGCACTTGTCTGTTCAAGCACCAATGACCCCTACGTCTGGTCTCCATGCATACCCCGGTTCTTATATAACCGCGAGGGTATTCGTACACACTCCGGACCGTCAGGTCCTGAGGTTGAAGCGAAATGGTCGGCCATGACAAACGATCTACAATCCATCTAGAAGGCATTACACATGTCAATAAAATTACATAGTCAATCTGACTGATTGTATTCCTCTTCAATACCATCTAATAGGCTGTCAAGCTTACAGTCCTGTTGGGAATACTTTGCGGCCAATTCTACTTGGCCGTATACTAAGCTCACAAGGATCTCCTTCCCATCGGGCCCCACGGGTCCGACCTCGGCCATGTGGTTTGGGTCAGCCTTCGTGTACCGCGTCTTCACCATGGCCCAGGCCTCCCTGGCGCCTTGACGGCAGGCCGACATCTTCCACAATCGGAAGCGCCGCCGCGCTCCCTTCAGCTTCTCTACAAGCTCTCCAAGGCCTTCGGGCATGGAGACGGATGGCCACAAGGCCTGGGCGATGCCTTGCATCACCTACCAAACTCGCTCATGCAGTTGTGAGAGCTCGGGAAGAAGGTCACCCGTAGAACCGGGCATTTACTCTGCAGGACGACCCGTTAGCATACCTACAAACATTACTCTGTTAGTCTACTTCCTCGCCGAACTCTTTTTTCAAAGTTCGTTTAAGCACTTACTAAATATGCCGCGTTGAAGCCGCTGATTCTCCTTAACGGAGTCCAACAGCTGGGCACGAACATCCTTCAGTTCAACGCCCAGCTTGGTGTTGGCATCTTGGATATTGTTCTTCTCCCGCCTCACCTTTGTCAGCACACTCTCACCAGCCTTCAGCTGGCCTAGGAGTTGTTGCTTTTCCGGATTTAATCCGGCGCCATCTGCAATTTCATTTGTCAGATTTGCACCCACGCCGCACTTCACAAAATACTTATCTTTCAAAGCGTATATTACTAGAGGGGGTCTCCTTGGGCTCCCCTGCCATGGCTAGTGCGGCCTCAAGTTGGGCTTTGCACTCTTCCAGCTCCTGGGACAGTAGGGTATTCTTTTCTGTAAGAACCTGCATAAAAATGATCCTTAAATCAGTTATTCTAACTGTTTCAAGTCTCGGTGGCTACCGATATATATATAATTACCAAAATTTTCTTACCCATATGTCTTTTACATATTGCTCCGTGGCTCTGGCTAGACCATTTTGAGCGGCACGGAGGTATGCATCTCCCGAATTGAAGGCATCCAATGCCTCTTGGGAGAAACAAGCATCGCGAAGAACTGTCCGGCGATGCCTGTGGTTCATGGCACTCTCCACCTCGGAATTGGTGGCAGACAGCCTGTCCGCATCCTTTGTCGGAGGAGCGTCCGGTGCGCGCCTTGTGTTCGCCTCTGCTTTCGGACCAGGCTTTGGAGCCTGGCTGGTGGAGGCGCGATTGGCAACCTCTCTGGATATAGTCCGGCGAGGTCTCTTCGTCCTGAAGAGAGCACGAGCGTTAATATGCCTTGAAGGAATAACACCTGGGAATAAGATGGCGCGCCATACCTTTGCACCGGCGTCTCAGCCCGGACCGCACTTCTTTTCAGCCCACGGGGCCTTACCGCCCCTCGTTGGCTAGTCGCCGGAGATTCGGCCTCCCGTATCAAGGACCTCCCCTGCAAAACACGGTTTTCATACGGCAATCAAAAACACGCGAGGATAGATCCCTTTTCAAAGTGCTGGGACTTCGGTCTCAGTTACATGTGAGGCTAGGAGTAGCCCTGGGTAATCGGCCGTAATGGCCACCAAGGCGTTGTCCTTGCTCCATTGATGAAACACCCCATCAATCAGCTCCACAGATAAGTCCGGATCCTCTTGAGAGGCCGGGTCGAGGGACCGTCCCGGATCCTCGGGTTGTGGAGGAGGGTCGTTTATTTCTTTAACAGCCTGGCGCAGTTCCTGTGTTGAAGTCGTTAGACTGAATATTTAACGATGGGAATATAAAACGGATGGGCAAGTAAAAGTGTCCACTTACCCAACTTGGGGGATTGTACATAGGAAATCCACCCTGTGGGTTAACGCGGAGAAATTCCTCCTCTTCTCCCTTGTACAAAGCGGACAAGATCTTTATTAGAGCGACAGCCGAATCCGGCCCCTTATGGCCGTGGCGGGTGGAGTCATCCTCCCCGTTGAAGTCCCACATGGGGTAGCCTCTATACTGAAGCGGCTGCACCCCTCGCATGATGCATGCGGCCATGACCCCGATCATGGTTAGTCCGGAATGAGCTAACAATCTTATCCGGCCCATCAGGTAAAGAACGTCGTTGTCACTTTCCCTCTGAGGGCTCCGTGGACGCCAGCTTAGGCGCTTCTTTATGGGAGCACTGTCGAACTCAGGGAGGCCGATCCGGAAAGGATCCGGTAGCGGGACGTCCTCTATATAAAACCATTCCGAAGGCCAGTCCTCGGACGCCTTCTTTGGGGTTCCAGATAGATATCCGGTCCCGGCGACGCGCCACACTTCTGCTCCGCCCATTTGATATATTGACCCCTTCTGAGAATGGGGCACAAGGCAGAATAGCCTTTTCCACAGCGTGAAATGAGCCTTGCAGCCCAAAAACAGCTCACAAGGGGCTATGAAGCCCGCGATATGCAATACGGAGGCAGGCGTGAGGTTGTGCAGCTGGAGGCCATAGAACTCTAGGAGCCCCCGGAGAAACGGATGAATAGGAAATCCGAGCCCTCTTATTAAGTAAGGGACAAGGCATAACCGCTCTCCTTTGGAGGGATTGGGGGTGCTCTCCGCTTGCTCCCCACCATTATAGGTGGCAAGTCCGTCTTGAACTGGGACCATATAGGCCGGGGGGAGAAATCCCTTGGTCTGGAGCATCACTAGCTCGCTGTGCGGGATGGAGCATCTCTCCCAATCTCCAGGCTGAGGGCTGGAAGGGCGAGAGGAGGAGATGCGGCAGCCGGCCATGATAGAATGGACCTCTTTCGGATACGCTCTGATGAATACTCACGGAGGGGAGAAGGTGTGGTTTGGATCTAAATCCTCGTCCCCTTAAATAGGCGGCTCATTCACGCGGCTAGGGGTGTAAATGTAAAAACACCCTGACTTTTCGTATTTGTTTGACACGTGGAAGACGGCCATTATTGGGCGTAGAAGCCAAGGAGCGCTACATTTACAAGAAATCGGACATTATTCAACAGGTACACGAAATTTGGAGGAGAACCCGCCTTGCAATGCCGAAGACAATCTGCGCGCCGGACTCGTCGTCATTGAAGCTCGGTTCAGGGGCTACCGAGGGAGTCCTGGATTAGGGGGTGTCCGGATAGCCGGACTATACCTTCGGTCGGACTCCTGGACTATGAAGATACAAGATTGAAGACTTCGTCCCGTGTCCGGAAGGGACTTTCCTTGGCGTGGAAGGCAAGCTTGGCGATACGGATATGTAGATCTCCCACCATTTTAACCGACTCTGTGTAACCCTAGCCCTCTCCGATGTCTATATAAACTAGAGGGCTTTAGTCCGTAGACACAACAATCAAACCATAGGCTAGCTTCTAGGGTTTAGCCTCTTTGATCTCGTGGTAGATCTACTCTTGTATTACCCATATCATCAATATCAATCAAGCAGGACGTAGGGTTTTACCTCCATCAAGAGGGCCCGAACCTGGGTAAAACATTGTGTCCCCTGCCTCCTGTTACCATCCGGCCTAGACGCACAGTTCGGGACCCCCTACCCGAGATCCGCCGATTTTGACACTGACAGATCCTATCTCGGATTTCATGGCTTCTAGCCATTTGTCGGAATCTGGGCCCGCCATCGCTTCCTCATAGTTCGAAGGTTCACCGTTGTCTAACAACATGATTTCTATGACAGGGTTGCCGTACCACTCTGGTGCGGAACGTGTCCTTGTGGACCTATGAAGTTCAGTAGCAACTTGATCTGAAGTTTCATGATCATCATCATTAACTTCCTCTCTAGTCGGTGCAGGCACCTCAGGAACATTTTCTTGAGCTGCGCCACTCTCCGGTTCAAGAGGCAATACTTCATCAAGTTCTACTTTCCTCCCACTTACTTCTTTCGAGAGAAACTCTTTCTCTAGAAAGGATCCATTCTTGGCAACAAAGATCTTGCCTTCGGATCTGAGGTAGAAGGTATACCCAATAGTTTCTTTAGGGTATCCTATGAAGACGCATTTTTCCAATTTGGGTTCGAGCTTTTCAGGTTGAAGTTTCTTGACATAAGCATCGCATCCCCAAACTTTTAGAAACGACGGCTTAGGTTTCTTCCCAAACCATAATTCATATGGTGTCGTCTCAACGGATTTAGACGTTGCCCTATTTAAAGTGAATGTAGCTGTCTCTAGAGAGTATCCCCAAAATGATAGCGATAAATCAGTGAGTGATATCATAGATCGCACCATATCCAATAGAGTACGATTATGACGTTCGGACACACCATTACGCTGAGGTGTTCCAGGCAGTGTGAATTGTGAAACTATTCCACATTTCCTTAAGTGCGTGCCAAATTCGTGACTCAAGTATTCTCCCCCACGATCTGATCGCAAGAACTTGATTTTCCTATCACGTTGATTCTCAACCTCACTCTGAAATTCCTTGAACTTTTCAAAGGTCTCAGACTTGTGTTTCATTAAGTAGACATACCCATATCTACTCAAGTCACCAGTGAGGGTGAGAACATAACGATAGCCACCGCGAGCCTCAACACTCATTGGACTGCACACATCAGTATGTATGATTTCCAATAAGTTGGTTGCTCGCTCCATTGTTCCTGAGAACAGAGTATTGGTCATTTTACCCATGAGGCATGGTTCACACTTGTCAAATGATTCATAATCAAGAGACTCCAAAAGTCCATCCGCATGGAGTTTCTTCATGCGTTTGATAACAATGTGACCAAGGCGGCAGTGCCACAAGTATGTGGGACTATCATTATCAACCTTACATCTTTTGGTATTCACACTATGAATATGTGTAACATTAAGCTCGAGATTTATTAAGAATAAACCATTCACCAGCGGGGCATGACCATAAAACATATCTCTCATATAAATAGAACAACCATTATTCTCAGATTTAAATGAGTAGCCATCTCGAATTAAACGAGATCCTGATACAATGTTCATGCTCAAAGTTGGCACTAAATAACAATTATTGAGGTTTAAAACTAATCCCGTAGGTAAATGTAGAGGTAGCGTGCCGATGGCAATCACGTCGACCTTGGAACCATTCCCAACGCGCATCATCACCTCGTCCTTCGCCAGTCTCCGCTTATTCCGCAGCTCCTGCTTTGAGTTACAAATGTGAGAAACCGCACCGGTATCAAATACCCAGGAGCTACTACGAGTACTAGTAAGGTACACATCAATTACATGTATATCACATATACCTTTAGTGTTGCCGGCCTTCTTGTCCGCTAAGTATTTGGGTCAGTTCCGCTTCCAGTGACCACTTCCCTTGCAATAAAAACACTCAGTCTCGGGCTTGGGTCCATTCTTTGGCTTCTTCCCGGCAGCTTGCTTACCGGGCGCGGAAACGCCCTTGCCGTCCTTCTTGAAGTTCTTCTTACCCTTGCCTTTCTTAACTTAGTGGTTTTATTCACCATCAACACTTGATGTTCCTTTTTGATCTCCACCTCCACTGATTTCAGCATTGAATATACCTCAGGAATGGTCTTTTCCATCCCCTGCATATTGAAGTTCATCACAAAGCTCTTGTAGCTCGGTGGAAGCGACTGAAGGATTCTGTCAATGACCGCGTCATCCGGGAGATTAACTCCCAGCTGAGTCAAGCGGTTGTGCAACCCAGACATTTTGAGTATGTGCTCACTGACAGAACTATTTTCCTCCATCTTACAACTGAAGAACTTGTCGGAGACTTCATATCTCTCGACCCGGGCATGAGCTCGGAAAACCATTTTCAGCTCTTCGAACATCTCATATGTTCCGTGTTGCTCAAAACGCTTTTGGAGCCCCGGTTCTAAGCTGTAAAGCATGCCGCACTGAACGAGGGAGTAATCATCAGCATGCTACTGCCAAGCGTTCATAACGTCTTGGTTCTCTGGGATGGGTGCATCACCTAGCGGTGGTTCTAGGACATAATCTTTCTTGGCAGCTATGAGGATGATCCTCAGGTTCCAGACCCAGTCTGTATAGTTGCTGCCATCATCTTTCAGCTTGCTCTAGGAACGCGTTGAAGTTGAGGGCAATATTAGCGTGGGCCATTTGATCTACAAGACATATTGTAAAGATTTTAGACTAAGTTCATGATAATTAAGTTCATCTAATCAAATTATTCAATGAACTCCCACTCATATAGACATCCCTCTAGTCATCTAAGTGAAACATGATCCGAGTCAACCAGGCCGTGTCTGATCATCATGTGAGATGGACTAGTCAACATCGGTGAACATCTTCATGTTGATCGTATCTTCTATATGACTCATGTTCGACCTTTCGGTCTTCCGTGTTCCGAGGCCATGTCTGTACATGCTAGGCTCGTCAAGTCAACCTAAGTGTATTGCATGTGTAAATCTGGCTTACACCCGTTGTATTCGAACATTAGAATCTATCACACCCGATCATCACGTGGTGCTTCGAAACAACAAACCTTCGCAATGGTGCACAGTTAGTGGGAACACTTTCTTGAAATTATGTGAGGGATCATCTTATTTAAGCTAGCGTCGTTCTAAGCAAATAAGATGTAAAAACATGATAAACATCATATGCAATCAAATAGTGACATGATATGGCCAATATCATTTGCTCCTTTTGATCTCCATTTTTGGGGCGCCATGATCATCATCACCGGCATGACACCATGATCTCCATCATCGTGTCTTCATGAAGTTGTCTCGTCATCTATTACTTCTACTACTATGGCTAATGGTTTAGCAATAAAGTAAAGTAATTACATGACATTTATGTTGACACGCAGGTCATAAATAAATTAAGACAACTCCTATGGCTCCTGCCGGTTGTCATACTCATCAACATGCAAGTCGTGATTCCTATTACAAGAACATGATCAATCTCATACATCACATATATCATTCATCACATCCTTTTGGCCATATCACATCACATGGCACATGCTGCAAAAACAAGTTAGACGTCCTCTAATTGTTGTTGCAAGTTTTTTACGTGGCTGCTATAGGTTTCTAGCAAGAACGTTTCTTACCTATGCCAAAACCACAACGTGATATGCCAATTTCTATTTACCCTTCATAAGGACCCTTTTCATCGAATCCGATCCGACTAAAGTGGGAGAGACAGACACCTGCTAGCCACCTTATGCAACTAGTGCATGTCAGTCGGTGGAACCAGTCTCACGTAAGCGTACGTGTAAGGTCGGTCTGGCCTGCTTCATCCCACGATGCCGTCGAATCAAGATAAGACTAGTAACGGCAAGTAAATTGACAATATCGACGCCCACAACTGCTTTGTGTTCTACTCGTTAATAGAAACTACGCATAGACCTAGCTCTGATACCACTGTTGGGGAACGTAGCAGAATTTTAAAATTTTCTATGCATCACCAAGATCAATCTATGGAGTCATCTAGCAACGAGGGAGAGGGGAGTGCATCTACATACCCTTGTAGATCGTTAGCGGAAGCGTTCAAGAGAACGGGGTTGATGGAGTCGTACTCATCGTGATCCAAATCACCGATGACCTAGCGCCGAACGGACGGCACCTCCGCATTCAACACACGTACGGTTGGGAAGACGTCTCCTCCTTCTTGATCCAGCAAGGGTAAGGAGAGGTTGAAGGAGATCCAGTAGCACGCCGACGTCGTGGTGGAAGCAGCGGTGATCTCGGCAGGGCTTCGCCAAGCTCCAATGAGAGAGAGAGAGGTGTTACGAGGGGAGAGGGAGGGGCCAGGAACTTGGTGCAGCTGCCCTCCCTTCCCCACTATATATAGGGCCCCTAGAGGGGGGCACCGGCCCTAGAGATTGGATCTCAAGGGGGGGTGGCCAAGGGGGGTGGCTTGCCCCCCAAGCCAAGTGGGGCGCCCCCCACCCCTAGGGTTTCCAACCCTAGGCGCAGGGGGAGGCCCAAGTGGGGCGCACCAGCATATCAGGGGCTGGTTCCCTTCCCCATTTAAGCCTATGGGGCCCTCCGGGATAGGTGGCCCACCCGATGGACCCCCGGGACCCTTCCGGTGATCCCGGTACAATAACGGTGACCCCGAAACTTTCCCGATGGCCGAAACTAGACTTCCTATATATAATTCTTCACCCCTGGACCATTCCGGAACTCCTCGTGACGTCCGGGATCTCATCCGGGACTCCAAACAACTTTCGTGTTACCGCATACTAATATCTCTACAACCCTAGCGTCACCGAACCTTAAGTGTGTAGACCCTACGGGTTCGGGAGACACACAGACATGACCGAGAAAACTCTCCGGTCAATAACCAACAGCGGGATCTGGATACCCATGTTGGCTCCCACATGCTCCTCGATGATCTCATCAGATGAACCACGATGTCGAGGATTCAATCAATCCCGTATACAATTCCCTTTGTCAATCAGTACGTTACTCGCCCGAGAATCGATCGTCGGTATCCCAATACCTCGTTCAATCTCGTTACCGGCAAGTCACTTTACTCGTACCATAATGCATGATCCCATGATCAACCACTTGGTCACATTGAGCTCATTATGATGATGCATTACCGAGTGGGCCCAGAGATACCTCTCCGTCATACGGAGTGACAAATCCCAGTCTCGATTCGTGCCAACCCAACAGACAATTTCGGAGATACCCGTAGTGCACCTTTATAGTCACCCGGTTACGTTGTGATGTTTGGCACACCCAAAGCACTCCTACGGTATCCGGGAGTTTCACAATCTCATGGTCTAAGGAAATGATACTTGACATTCGAAAAAGCTCTAGCAAACGAACTACACGATCTTGTGCTATGCTTAGGATTGGATCTTGTCCATCACATCATTCTCCTAATGATGTGATCCCGTTATCAATGACATCTAATATCCATAGTCAGGAAACCATGACTATCTTTTGATCAACGAGCTAGTCAACTAGAGGCTCACTAGGGACGTGTTGTGGTCTATGTATTCACACATGTATTACAATTTCCGGATAACACAATTATGGCATGAACAGTAGACAATTATTATGAACAAGGAATATAATAATAACCATTTTATCATTGCCTCTAGGGCATATTTGCAACACTTCTTTGCCCCCCTTTTCTTTCTTCCGAAGGCACGATCTCCAGCATCCTGGTTAACACGGGATCCGGCGAGGTCTCGGGAAGGGGGGCCGGACACCTGATTAACTTCGCCTTCGCTACCCACTCCTGTTTCAAAGACAACTCTTTTAAGGGTGATGTTGTGATAAATGAACGTATGGTGTGTCTAGGCACAAGGCTACTTACTTGAGTATCCGGATGATTGCAGCTCAGACCTGCGTCCTCCGTAGAATCCGGATACACTACTTGTGGTCCGAAGAATAATTTGTACATTTCCACGGGCGTCATGCCAAGAAAATGTTGGAGAACTCGTGGTCCCTCCGGGTTGAACTCCCACAGGCGGAGGGGGCGACGTTTGCAGGGCAGAACTCGGCGAATTAACATAACCTGCGTCACCACGACCAGACTGATGTCTCTTTCTAGGATATCTCGGATGCGGCCCTGCAACAGGGGCACGTCCTTTGCCGACCCCCAGTCCAGCCCCTTATTGACCCATGATGCCAGTCATGGCAGGGGACCCGAGCGGAAAGCAGGCAGCGCCACCCACTTGGTGCTCCTGGGAGCTGTGATATAAAACCACTCTTGTTGCCATAAGCTAAACTCTTCTTGAAAAGAGCCCTCGAGCCATGGAGCGTTAGCATTCTTGCTTATAACAGCGCCTCCGCACTCTGCATGCTGTCCCTCAATCATCTTCGGCTCTACTTTAAAGGTCTTAAGCCACAGTCCGAAGTGAGGAGTAATATGGAGGAAGGCTTCGCACACGACAATGAACAATGAGATGTGGAGGATGGACTCCGGGGCTAAGTCGAGAAATTCCAGCCCATAATAAAACATGAGCCCCCTCACGAAGGGATCCGTCGTGAAGCCTAGCCCTCAGAGGAAGTGAGACACGAACACCACGCTCTCACCAGGCTTGGGAGTAGGAATAACCTTCTTGTGAGCAGGCAACCTATGCGAGATTTCGCCGGTCAAAAACCTGGCCTCTCTCAGCTTTAGCACGTCTTCCTCCGTGACGGAGGAAGGCGTCCATCGGCCTCGAAGGTCGGAGCCGGACATCGTCGAAGGTCCGAAGCACCTGAAATCTGGGGCCTTGGGTGTTGGAACTCGAGGCGAAGGGCGAATTCCATTGAGATCAAAAGAAAGGAGTAAGGCCTTGGTCTCTTTATAAGAGGTTGAATACCAAGAGCCCTCCCCGTGACCGTTTGGGACTCGACTTTGATCAAGTAGACACACCAACGGGCACGATTGGGTTACCGACGTCTGTATTGATGAGAATCCTGTAAATAAAGGGGACACGATCTCTGCTTCGACAAGACGTGCCAAGGAAACCGCCTCGCAAAACGCGCTGAGGTGGGACAGTAAAAATGGTTCAAATAAAGGCTTGGTTGTGGCGTGATGACACGCTACGGAATACGTCAGCAGATTAGACTTGTGTAAGTATTATTCTCTCTATGGCAGTATGTGGAACTTATTTTGTAGAGTCGGACACTATCCTTGTGTTCAAAATCTTCTATGAAGTATTCGGAGGAGGAACCTGCCTTGCAATCCCGAAGACAATCTGCGCGCCGGACTCGTCGTCATTGAAGCCTGGTTCAGGGGCTACTGAGGGAGTCCTAGATTAGGGGGTGTCCGGATAGCCGGACTACATCCTTTGGCCGGACTCCTGGACTATGAAGATACAAGATTGAAGACTTCGTCCCGTGTCCGGATGGGACTTTCCTTGGCATGGAAGGCAAGCTAGGCAATACGGATATGTAGATCTCCTCCCATTGTAACCGACTCTGTGTAACCCTAGCCCTCTCCGGTGTCTATATAAACCGGAGGGTTTTAGTCCATAGGACGAAGAACAATCATACCATAGGCTAGCTTCTAGGGTTTAGCCTCTTTGATCTCGTGGTAGATCTACTCTTGTACTACCCATATCATCAATATTAATCAAGCAGGAGTAGGGTTTTACCTCCATCGGGAGGGCCCGAACCTGGGTAAAAACATTGTGTCCGTTGTCTCCTGTTACCATCCGCCTAGACGCATAGTTCGGGACCCCCTACCCGAGATCCGCCGGTTTTGACACCGACAACGGGCCTCGGCCCAAGTCGCCGCGCGCAGGCAGGGCCAGAAGTACCAGACGCTGGAGGTTCCGGGCCAGGTGCCGGGGAGGGTCCGGCCTAACCAGAGAGTTGGCACAGGTAGAGTTGGGTAGGCGTCCAGGGGCTGGAAGGTCCGAGCTGGCCGGAGGTTCCGGGGGCCGGAAGGTCCGGGACGGGATCCGGGCTGGTTCCGGGCTAACCAGAGAGTTGGCACGCCTGGGCTGGTCGAAGACGTCGGAGGCCGGAAGCTCCCGGTCAGCCGGAGGGTCCGGGGGCCGGAAGTTCCGGGCTCTGGCCGGAAGCTCCAGGATGTCCAGAGAGTTGATGCACGTCTCTTCTTCTTCAGCTCCATCTTCCTCTTCTGATTCTCCTTGCTCCTTAGCTTCTTCATGGCTAACTCCTTGATACATGAGTATGCATAATTTCTCCATTTGAGGTAGTAGCCATGTCTCATGTGCATCGGAGTGAACTTGTGAGAGGAGAGATGTCACCTCTGTTTCGAGAGTCTTGCACGTGCTCGTGTCATGGGTCCGCTAGGCACTTTATGAGACAATGGTAGGTGCATGGGGATTACCTTGGCATGCTCCGCATCATCTCCCCTCCCTTGGGGAAGATCCGACCTTGGATCAAATTCTTCATCACCATGGTAGGGCGAGAGGTCCTTGACATTGAAGATGTTTCTCACGTTGTACTTGTCGCGTGGGAGGTCGATCTTGTAAGCGTTGTTGTTGTAGCGTGCAAGCACATTGAAGGGTCCATCCGCTTGAGGTAGAAGCTTGGACTTGCGTTCGTTGGGTGAGGGAGTCCTAGACTAAGGGGTCCTCGGGCGTCCGACCTGTTAGACATGGGCCGGACTGATGGGCCATGAAGAACATGAATTCCAAAGACTGCACCCGTGTCCGGATGGGACTCTCCTTGGTGTGGAAGGCAAGCTTGGCGACAAAATATGTGGATTCCCTTCCTTGTAACCGACCCTTTGTAACCCTAGATCCTCCCGGTGCCTATATAAACCGGAGGACTTAGTCCGAAGGGGAGATACTCATTATCATAGTCATACAAGCTAGACTTATAGGGTTTAGCCATTACGATCTCGTGGTAGATCAACTCTTGCAATACTCATATTCATCAAGATCTATCAAGCAGGAAGTAGGGTATTACCTCCAAAGAGAGGGCCCGAACCTGGGTAAACATTGTGTGCCCTATCTCCTGTTACCATCGACCTTAGACGCATAGTTCAGGACCCCCTACCCGAGACCCGCCGGTTTTGGCACCGACATTGGTGCTTTCATTGAGAGTTCCACTTTGCCGTCCTCAAAAGGTTCGATGGCCCCTTCAATCATCAACCATGATGCTATCCAAGGAGAAACCTTCCTCCCCGGACATATCTTCGTGTTCGGCGGCTTCCCGCTGTGGGCCAACACGTTTGGCCACCTGGAGCAGATCGATAGCTACGCCCCTGGCCATCAGATCAGATTTGGGAGCTTGAACTACGTTGCGGACGTCCGCGGAGATTTGATCTTCGCCGGACTCGAGACCGCGGCGATTGCTCCTGATCACCTTGATGAACATGACCTAAATCTGTCATCGGACTGCAACCAGGAGATAGTTCCTGTAACTACTCTGGCCTTAGATCCAGAGCATATTGTGCCATCCAAGGATGGGAGGCTCAACCCCACCACGGAGGCCACAGATTCCCCGGCGTTGGAGCCGCACATGGACTTAACCTCACACAGTATTTGTGCCACCGGAACTCCGGACTCGTCTCCGGTCATAAATTCCAAGCTATGTGAGCCCGCGGACGCCGAACTCGATCGTTTATCGATCTTCGAATTCAGTGCCGCAAACATCTTCCAGCACTCGCCTTTGGGCGATGTGCTAAACTCATTAAAGAGCCTGTCCTTGGTGGGGGACTCACAGCCGAACTATGTTCGGTTCGAACTAGGGGCTGATGATGGAGAATCTTGCTTCCCACCCGCCACCCACTTCATAGCTACAGTCGAGGATTTAACTGACATGCTAGATTACGACTCCGAAGACATCGACGGTATGGACGACGATGCTGATGAGGAGCAAAATCAAAATCCTCCATTCACTGGACGCTGGACAGTCACTTCTTCCTATGATGTGTACATGATGGACACACCCAAAGCAGCCAACGACGATGACAAACAAAATCCAGTCGAGAATAAACCTCCTGAGACACAGCAAAAACGCCGACGTCGTTGGTGCCGCTTTAAGTCATGTCGTTCCAAAGACAACAATGCTGGCATCGGAGAAAATAATACTCCGGATGATGCTGAAAACAATGAAGACCTTGCGGAGGTAACATCCGAGCAGGAGGAGCAAGAAAACAGGCACGCTGGCCCTGACAAATAGGCCAGGCCCAATGACTCGAGGGATTGTAGTTACCGTCCGCTCTCCGAGGATGAGGAAAGCCTCGGCAGCGAAGATTTCATCGTGCCTGAGGAACCTCCCGAGCAGGAGCGCTTCAAGCGCCAGCTAATAGCCACCACAAGGAGCCTGAAAAAGAAGCAGCATTAGCTTCAAGCTGACCAAGATCTGCTCATCGACAGATGGACTGATGTCCTGGCAGCTGAAGAATATGACCTCAGATGCCTAGCCAAGAGCTACCTGAAGTGAAGGTTGCTACCTCAGTTCAATGAAGAGGCGCCGGAGCCCATGCCTCCCTCGCACAATGCGGCCGATCGACCGCTACATGGTCGGGACAGTGCGGTGGACCATCCACCACGTGGTCGGGATAGAGCGGCAACTCAGGCCGAACAGCAGCCTGCCCCACCGCCATGTAAAAATAGAGACAAAATAGTTTGGGGTCATACATATGACCTTCGGCAGACCCTGGATAGCAGAGCCGGATAATCCCGATCGATTTATGGATCGCGGGGACGTTCTTCGACACGTGATGATGGCTACCTATTCGTACGTGACAAACCTAGTCACGCCCGGGCCGACAACCGTAGAAGGACTCCATCGGAGTTACCTCGCGGCGCGGCCCGATATAGAGGTGCCGCACACCCTCTTTGCTTCACCGATGAACTAATGGATCACGAATTCCCCGAAGGGTTCAAACCCGCCAATATTGAATCATACGACGGAACAACCGATCCCGCGGTATGGATCGAAGATTTTATTCTCCACATCCACATGGCCCGTGGAGAAGACCCCCATGCTATCAAATACCTCCCACTAAAGCTCAAAGGGCCAGTGATACGTCTTCGTCATATCTATAATTTTTTATTGTTCCTTGCCAATATTCTACAACTTTCATATAGTTTTGGCAACTTTTTATACTATTTTTGGGGACTAACATATTGATCCAGTGCCCAGTGCCAGTTCCTGTTTGTTGCATGTTTTTTGTTTCGCAGAAAATCCATATCAAACAGAGTCCAAACGGCATAAAAACGGAGGGAGATTATTTTTGGAATATATGGAAAATATGGGAAGAAAAATCCATGCGAGATGGTTCCCGAGGGGGGAACGAGGTAGGGGGCGCGCCCCTGACCCTTGTGGCTACCCCGTAAGGTGGTTGATGCCCTTATTTCGCCGCAAGAAAGCTAATATCCGGATATAGATCGTCTTAAAATTTCAGCCCAATCGGAGTTACAGATCTCCTGGAATATAAGAAACAGTGAAAGGGTATAATCTGAGAACGCAGAAACATAGAGAGACAGAGGGACAGATGCAATCTCGGAGGGGCTCTCGCCCCTCCCAAGCCATGGAGACCAAGGACCAGAGGGGAAACCCTTCTCCCATCTAGGGAGGAGGTCAAGCAAGAAGAATAAGGAGGGGGGATCTCTCTCCCTCGCTTCTGGTGGCACTGGAGTGCCACCGGGGGCCATCATCATCACCGCAATCTTCACCAACAACTTCACCACCATCATCACCAACTCTTCCCCCCTCTATGCAGCGGTGTAACCTCTCTCTTATCCACTGTAATCTCTACTTAAACATGGTGCTCAATGCTATATATTATTTCCCAATGATGTATGGCTATCCTATGATGTTTGAGTAGATCCGTTTTGTCCTATGGGTTATTTGATGATCGTGAATGGTTTGAGTTGCATGTTTTATTATTGGTGCTGTCCTATGGTGCTCTACGTGTTGCACAAGCATGAGGGATTCCCGATGTAGGGTTTGCAATATGTTCATGATTTGCTTATGGTGGGTGGCGTGAGTGATAGAAACACATACCCGAGTAAGTAGGTTGTTTGTGTATGGAATAAAGAGGACTTGATACTTTAATGCTATGGTTGGGTTTTACCTTAATGATCTTTAGTAGTTGCGGATGTTTTCTAGAGTTCCAATCATAAGTGCATATGATCCAAGTACAGAAAGTATGTTAGCTTATGCCTCTCCCTCAAATAAGATTGCAATAGTGATTACCGGTCTAGTTATCGATTGCCTAGGGACAAATAACTTTCTCATAACAAAAAGCTCTTTTGTAAAACTAACTTAGTTGTATCTTTATCTAAACAGCCCCTACCTTTTATTTACTTGCTCTTTATTATCTTGCAAACCTATCGAAAAACACCTACAAAGTACTTCTAGTTTCATACTTGTTCTAGGTAAAGCGAACGTCAAGCGTGCGCAGAGTTGTATCGGTGGTCGATAGAACTTGAGGGAATATTTTCTCTACCTTTAGCTCCTCGTTGGGTTCGACACTCTTACTTATCGAAAATTGTTGCGTTCCCCTATACTTGTGGGTTATCAAGACCTTTTTTTGGCGCCGTTGCCGAAGACCTTTTTCAGGCGCCGTTCCCCTATACCCTATGTTCTTAGTTGTTTTCTATCTTTAGTTATGGGTAGGAAATGCAAAATACCAAAAAAAATTAGTTGTACCTACTGAACCAATGGTTGAAGAACCACTCAAAATCTATCACACTCCTAAAGCTTATTACTTGGATCATCTTCGATCCCTATGTGCTCGTGCTGAAACCCCAACTAGCTTAGTTGTGGGCAAATCTTTAGATGAGCATGCTTGTTATGTGCGACACCGTATATCTGAAAAGGGGAAACTTTTACTGGATCAAATTCATTGTTTGCAATGCTATGCTTGGAATTTATGCGAAATATATGATAATACTTGTTGTTCTGAAGACCCTAAGAAACACCTTCCCTACCAATGTTTGTTTGCTGATAATGGAATCATATCTTCTTATGCTAAGGGTGTTTATAATTACTATGATGTTCAACAAATTGAAGAATTTGTTGCTTTTAATGGTGCTTATGAAATTGCTTCTTTGAGTGAAAAGTATGGTGCTACTCTTTACAAGTCTGAAAATATTGCCATACTTGAATACTGTTATGAGAATTATGCTTCTAATGCCTATGTTAAACCATATATTGAGGACTCCTCCACTGTCCAAGAAGAGACTAATATTTTGCAAGAGCCTATGGAAGAAGAAATTGATGAAACTGTGAGCTCATTGGATGACAAAGATGATGAGGAGAGCGAAGAACAAAAGGAGGAAGAGCGGATTAGCTACTCGTGCCCACCTTCTAATGAGAGTAACTCTTCAACTCATACATTGTTTAATTTCCCTTCGTGCCTACCGAAGGATGATTGCTATGATGATTGTTATGATCCCGTTGATTCTCTTGAAATATCCCTTTTTGATGATGCTTGCTATGCCTGTGGGCAAGATGCCAATATGAATGATGCTTATGGAGATGAACTTGCTATAGTTACTTATATTAAACATGAAATTGTTGCTATTGCACCCACACATGATAGTCCTATTATCTTTTTGAATTCTCCCAACTACACTATATCGGAGAAGTTTGCACTTATTAAGGATTATATTGATGGGTTGCCTTTTACTGTTACACATGATGATTTTGATAGATATAATATGCATGTGCTTTCTGCTCCTACTTGCAATTATTATGACAGAGGAACTATATCTCCACCTCTCTATGTTTCCAACATGGTAAAATTGCAAGAAACTTTTTATACTATGCATTGGCCTTTACTGTGTGTGCATGAATTGTTCTTTTATGACATGCCGATGCATAGGAAGAGAGTTAGACTTCGTCATTACATGATATATGTTAGTTTGTTCTCACTACTAAATTACAAATTATGGTTAATTAAAATTGGCTTTGATATACCTTGGGATCCGGGTGGATCCATTACTTGAGCACTATATGCCTAGCTTAATGGCTTTAAAGACAGTGCTGCCAGGGAGACAACCCGGAAGTTTTAGAGAGTCATTTATTTCTGATGTGTTATTTTATATAGTTTAAAAACAAAAAAATAAAGAGGGGAACCCAAAACTTTTCAAAAAGAAAAGTGAAAGTGAGATAGACAAGCATTGTGAAAGTGGGGGACGTCCTTGAACTTTGTTCATGCCCATGGAAACTTTGCGAATCTTAATTACAGAAACTTTTCAACAAAAATAATTATCCCCTTGTACAATTCCATTGTATTATAAAAATAATGTGCCAAGGTTTGCCTTTAGGATGTTTTAGATGCTTGTTGGTTTGTGCGGTGCAGGACAGAAACTTTGGCTGTAGTGCGCGATTTTACATTTTTGACTGGAGCGTCAAATGGTTCTGAAACGTTTTGTAATGTCTTTATATACAAATTATATATTTTTCCTAATTTTGGTAGAATTTTTGGAGTACCATAGGAATGGTGAATGTTCATATTATTACAGACTGTTCTGTTTTAGACAGATTCTGTTTTTGATGCATAGTTTGCTTGTTTTGATGAAACTATCGATTTATATCAGTGGATTAAGCCATGGAAAAGTTATATTACAGTATCTAAAATGCAAAAACAAAATATGAATTGGTTTGCAACAGTACTTAGAGTAGTGATTTGCTTTATTATACTAACGGATCTTACCAAGCTTTCTGTTGAGTTTTGTGTGGATGAAGTGTTCGAAGATCGAGGAGGTCTAGATGTGAGAAGAAGGAAGAGAGGCAAGAGATCAAGCTTGGGGGATGCCTAAGGCACCCCAAGTAAATATTCAAGGAGACTCAAGCAACTAAGTTTGGGGATGCCCCGTAAGGCATCCCATCTTTCTTCAACAAGTATCAGTATGTTTTTGGATTCATTTCGTTCATGCGATATGTGCAATCTTGGAGCGTCTTTTGCATTTAGTTTTCACTTTTCTTTTATGCACCATGTTGGTATGAGATAGTCCTTGGTTGATTTATGGAATGCTCTATGCACTTCACTTATATCTTTTGAGTATGGCTTTATAGAATGCTTCATGTGCTTCACTTATATCATTTGAAGTTTGGATTGCCTGTTTCTCTTTACATATAAAACCGCCATTTGTAGAATGCTCTTTTGCTTCACTTATATTTGTTAGAGCGTGGGCATATCTTTTGTAGAAAGAATTAAACTCCCTTGCTTCACTTATATCTGTTTAGAGAGATGACAAGAACTGGTCATTCACATGGTTAGTCATAAAATCCTACATAAAACTTGTAGATCACTGACTATGATATGTTTGATTCCTTGCAATAGTTTTGCAATATAAAGATGGTGATATTAGAGTCATGCTAGTGGTTAGTTGTGGATTTTAGAAATACTTTTGCTGAAGTTTGTGATTGTCGGTGTGGAACGACACCTATGGGATCACAAGAATCCCTACTACGGTTGCCGGGGCGTGGGGTTGCGAGGAGAGCAGGGCTAGTAGACAACACAAGGATCGTTTACCCAGGTTCGGGCCGTGAGGATGTGTAAAACCCTAGTCCTGCTTTGGTGGTGTATTTCTGAGAGTTCTTAAGCTCTCGAACTAGCTGTGGTCAGCGTCTGGTTCCCAAGAGCCGAATCCCCATCCTCGTCGCCTCGGGCCTCCTTTTATAGGAAAAAGGGGTTGCCACAGTGGCACACAAGAGGTGGAAAGGTCTACAGTGGCACGAGGTTATCCCTCGTATTACAGGACAAGGTGCATTTAATGCATCACTTAGGTGTCCTCTTGCTTTATTGGGGACGAGGGCGAGGCCCGTCCCGTCCGTCACCGCTCCTCCTCACTTCGACACGCGCCTTGGCCAGGGATGCGTGCGGTGCCATGTAGGCAGGCAGGCAGGCAGCTGAGTTAGTGCAGTGGTGGAGCCTTCACGAAGATCTGCATGCCGCCACATAGGCGCTTGATGAGTTGGCCTGGGAGCTGCATGTTGCCACGCAGGTGCCTGCCCAGCTGGTTGGGCTAGCAGCTGCATGTGAGCGACGGTGGAAGCTTGGTTGACGTGGGCTTGGCAATGGCCTTGCCGGGTGGCCCGGCAAGGGTCTCGTCGTGGCGTGTTGTCATCCCCGGCAAGGATCTTGCCGAGAATCGTCGTCTTCTAATCTGATCTTGAATATGTCTTCACAAAGATCTACATGCCACCACAGGGGTGCCTTCCCGAGCCCTAGCCCCATGCTGATGATGGCATCGGGGGCCGTGGGCTGAAGGGTGGCTCGCTCTGTTGGTGCGGGCGAGCTGTCCCGGCAAGAGTCTTGCCGGGGCCGCTGAGGCCACCCGGCAAGGGTCTTGCCGGGGGAACTGGCTTCGTCCCTCTGCTCTTTATGGTCTTGGCCTTGGCGTTGCTTTGATTGTCTTGGGCTTCGATCTTACCTTGGCTCACCTCCCTCATTCTGCTTAGTGTGGACGTGGGCGTGGCTCTGACTGTCCGTGCACAGGGAAATTAAAAGGGGTACAAAGATGCACCCCTATTTTTGTACACCGACAGGAGCCCTCGGGCCTGGGCCACACATAAGTGCAACACGTTGTTGGGCCAGGCCCAAAACGGTGCGCACGCAGGTGGGCCGGTTTTTACCGTGGTAAGATTCTTCGCGCACTCCGCCTCCCACGACTCGCGCGCATGGCGCGGCGTGGAGGGGTGTGCGTGACATGGGCGGCATGTGTGGGACGGTTTCCACACGCATGCGTCACATCACAGTAAAGAGGCGGCTCGCGTCTTCCCCGTAAAAAGAGGGAGGCGTGGAGGCGCGGCTCATTTACTGAGTGGGGTCGGGGTGCAGTCTTCAAGGCGTCCACTCCCCACGATCAAGGGGTGGGGAGAGGTCGCTTCACTCGTCCCCTCAGTTCTGCATGTCTGCCATGCGTCCTTGTGGTGGCAAACGGTGGAGGCGAGAAACCGGGCCACCGCTGGTTGGGCGGCGGGTCGATCCTGATCCCCCGCGCCTCCGGTGTCTGGATTGGCCGAGCGGGGTGGCCGAGCCTCAATCCCGTTCCTTTATAAAGAGGAGAAAGGGGGAAATGGCACCCCACATTCTTCCATCTTCTATGTATCTCTGCCTCTGCTGCTTCCTCTCACCCGCTACGGAGAAAGGGAATCCTGGTCCTTCGACGGTGGCGGCGAGGGTCACCGCTCGACAGCGCGTCCCTCCCCCTTCTAAACCCGTGGTGGTGGAACCGACCGCGAGGGGAAGGGGGACGGGGCGAGGCCGTGGGTGAGGCCGGGGTAGGGGCCGTAGCTCTCGGGGAAGAGGAGGACGGGGCGACGCGCCGGCCTTGCCCCTGCCAATCATGCCCTTCTCGATGGAGGGCCACGTTGAAGACTAGCCTTGCGAGTTCTTCATCAGGCTCCGCCAGCCCCTGCGTCGTTGTCTTCGTCTCCCCACTCCGTTCGCTCGGGTGATGGAGCGTGCCTCGCCCCAGACCCTCAGGTTGCACATGAGGGGCTGCGGGAACGGGGGCACGCGGGTCGACGTCGACTTCCCGACTCCTCGAGTTATGTATCTCTACCGTGGATGGAAGACGTTCGCCCGCATCCACAGCCTATCGGTGGGGCTCGTCCTCTACTTCAAGTTAATGGAGGACAACCTGCTGTCCGTCAAGGTCTTCGGAGATTTTGGAACTTGTCTAAAATGCTGCGTGGAGAGCTCCTCTGATGGAGATTCTGACGATGGAAGCTCGTCCTCGAGCAAGAGCGACGAGGAGGACAGCGGGGCGGACAGCGGGGACGAGTCCGACTAGGCGTCGGACACCCTGTGCCTGGGCGGGTGCGGCAGCAGCAGCATCTGCACCTGGCCGCTCCTTCGATAGAAGCTGGCCGGGGGCAGGGCCAGCTCCTTGAACCTTGCGGGGCTGTCTCCTTGGGCGGCTGGCGTCGGGAGGCTGCGAAAGAGGAAGAGGGCGGGCGGCAAGGCCGTCAACTCGGAGTATGCAGGCACCGACGCCTTCATCGCGTATTGCCGGTCCTACCGCCTCGTCTTCCGGCTCCTTTCCCGGCATCATCATCACCGGCCCGCCCGTGGGTGTCCACCGAGATGTTCTCTTGGTGCTTTCTGCTGCTCGTAGCTCGCCTAGGCGCCCCTTTTGCCCTTTCGCCTCCTTGACCTGCCTCCTGAGGAGAGGGAAAAGAAAGGGATTATAGGCATCTTATCTCTTTTCTAGTTTGTAAGCCTGCGGGCCTTTGTTAAATTGAAAACTTGTAATCCCCTTGCTCATGTTTTTCATCCCGCACGAACTGTACCTGTATGGGATGTTTTTAGTGAAAACGGATGCTTGCCGGGTTTTCCGTTCGCGGGTAAATCCCGCGACAAGGAGCGAATCCTCGTTATTGTTTTAAGATAAATGTTTTTCGCCCGGCAACAGGCCTTGCCGTCCCCCCACTCCACTTGAACGTTCTCGCGCTGTTGGCGGAGGCAGGGATGAGGTGGGATTTAGGTTCCTCGTCCCACCTCCTTGCCGCCGCGGCTACGACCAAATCCGGACCCAGGAAATAATCCTAGGTATAGGAAAAAGGGGAGCACGGCAGCCTAGAGATAAGAACGAGGTTTCACATGCCCCAGTCCGGTTCCGAAATGCATGACAGAGGATAGAAGACTTATCTGGATCCGCAGCCATTGGCAATCTCATCTTTCCACAGTTGGATCCTTACGCTTGCAGCCCCCGGCAACTCTGGCTTGCCGGGGTCGGGGTGCCGGTCCGTTTCCTTCTTTCCGAGTAGCTCAGCAGAAGTGCTCATGTGCCCTGCTAACCAAAGGAGGACAGAAAAAGAACAGACAGATGCGCACTCGACCTCTAGGCTAGGGGTTAGTCGCCGATAATCACTATCAACCCTAACCAAGGAAGAGACTCGACCTAGCATGCATGCTATAACTTAGGGCGCCAGCGCTTCATTTATTTATGCTCAGGGTCTGCACCTGGCTTCGTACAAAGGGTCACATGCCTTGTCGGCAAAGGTTGTACAAAAGGTGGCTTGTCGGGAGGCCCGGCAAGCCGCACCTTATGGGTAAAACATGCGAAGATGCTCGACGTTCCAGGAGTTGCTCACTGGGACGGCATCTTCGGTCTCCAGGAGGACTGCACCAGGCCTGGTGACTCACATTGCCCGATAAGGGCCTTCCCACTTTTGCATCAACTTGTTGAAATTCTTGGCCGACTGAACGCGCCGAAGAACAAGGTCGCCTTCCTCAAGGCTTCGGGCATGAACCTTGCGGCTATGATAGCGGCGCAAGGCTTGCTGGTAGCGTGCCGCTCTCACAGCCGCCCGAAGATGATCTTCCTCAAGGAGCGTCGCGTCATCTTGGCGCAACGGCTCTTGCTCAAGCTCATCATAAGCGAGCACTCGAGGTGACCCATAAATGAGTTTCGTGGGGAGAACTGCTTCCGCCCCTTATACCATAGCAAAAGGTGTCTGGCCGGTGGCTCGATTTGGCGTCGTCCTGATCGACCAAAGAACCGCCAACAACTCATCAATCCAGCGCCTTCCACTCTTGTGCAGCTTTTCAAAGGTCTTCGTTCTTAGGCCTTGCAACACTTCAGCATTTGCCCTCTCCGCTTGGCCGTTGCTCCGTGGATGTGCCACGGAAGCAAAACAGACCTTGCTACCGAGGTCTTGGATGTACTGCATGAAGGTGTGGCTTGTGAACTACGTGCCGTTTTCGGTGATGACTCTATTTGGCACACCAAAATGGCGGACCAGTCCTTTGAAGAACTTGAAGGCTCACTGAGCAGTCACCTTCCTCACTGCTTCCATTTCCGGCCACTTTGTGAACTTGTCGATTGCAACGTACAAGTACTGAAAGCCCCCGACAGCGCGGGGGAAAGAGCCCAGTATATCAAGCCCCCAGACCAAGAATGGCTAGGAGAGAGGGATTTTTTGAAGGGCTTGAGCCGGCTGATGAAGCTTCCTTGAATGGAACTGGCATGCTTCACACTTGGTTACTAGTGCCCTCGCATCCTGGAGGGCGGTGGGCCAGAAGAAACCTTGCCGGAATGCCTTCCCGGCAAGGGACCTTGACCCTATGTGGGAGCCACATATGCCTCCATGTATCTCCGCCAACAGCTCCAGTCCTTCCTCCCGGGGGATGCACTTGAGTTTCACACCGTTTGGCCTCCTCCGGTACAGGACGTCATCGATGAACTGGTACAGGGCAGACTGAAGGGCTACTTTCTCTGCTTCTTCCTGCTCCTCAGGAAGCTCCCCTGTTTGGAGGAAGTGGACGGTATGCTACGCCCATGCCGGAGCCTGGGGATCGACGAAAAGGACCAAAGGCATTTCTTCCACCATGAGAGCGGCTGTCTCTATGGCCAGGGCTTGACGCCCTGTCGGAGCCAGTCGCTCTTGGGCAGGCTTAGCATCCGCGGCAGCGCCCTTGCCGGCAGCCCCAGGGGGCTCGGTAGGAAAGTACTTCTCGGGACCTGATTTCCTCCGCTTGTTCTGCCCCGCTGATGGTTCGATAGATGGTTGAGTTAACCGGAGCTAAAAGGTACATGGTTCCATAGGTATCTTCAATGCGGCACGCTTTGACAGGTAATCGGGGATGTCGTTCTCCGCTCGGGGGATGTGCTCCGCCTGGATACCGTCAAAGCGTTCCTCCAGCTTCCTCACCTCATCTACGTAGGCTTCCATCAATGGGCTCTGATAATCCTTGTTGACCTTCCTGACAACGAGCTGTGAGTCGCCACTGACGATGAGCTTCTTAACCCCGAGGTCTGCCGCGATCCTGAGACTGACAAGCAATCCCTCATACTCGGCGGTGTTGTTGGTGGACATCTCCCTGGGGAAGTGCATCTGGATCACGTACTTGAGGTGTTCTCCGGTGGGTGCGACGAGTAGCACACCGGCACTGGCGCCTTGCAGCGAGAAAGCCCCATCAAAGTACATGATCCAGTCGTGGTCTGCTTCCTTGCCGGGGAGAGTGGTCTCCTGGATTTCTTCATCGGGCGTCGAGGTCCATTCTGCGATGAATTCTTCCAAGACTCTGCTCTAAATTTTCGAGGTACTTTTAAACTATAAACCGAAACTTGACAGCTCCAAGGCCCATTCCACAATCCTTTCAGTTGTGTCCGGGTTGTGCAGTATCCGTTGCAACAGGAGGCGGGTGACGACAGTGATCTCGTGGGCCTGGAAGTAGTGACACAGCTTCCTCGAGGCCATAAGGAGGCCGAAGAGCAATTTTTGCACGCCAGAATACCTCGACCTACCCCCCTGCAAGAGGGAGCTGACAAAGTAAACCGGGTGCTGCATCATCTTTTTCTTTGGCACCACTTCACTCGACTGCACGGGCATTGCCTTGGTGGCACCAGACTCCGCTGGGGGCCGCGCCTTGTCAGCACGAGGCCCTGCTGGGGGAATCTTCGGCTTGCCATCCGCTGGTTCTGCCGCCATTGCCGCCTCCTCGTCGACCTCCCTCTGTGCCACCAGTGTGGCGCTGACCACTTGATTCGTCGCCGCCAGATACAGCAGCAACGGCTCTTGCGGTTTAGGCGCAACCAGTATCGGCATGGAGGAAAGGTATTTCTTCAGATCCTGCAGTGCTGCCTCGGCTTCCGGTGTCCACTCTATTGGGCCTGCCTTCTTCAAGATTTTGATGAAGGGAAGGGCGCGCTCGACAGACTTGGAGATGAACCGGCTCATGGCGGCAACGCAGTCGGTGAGCCGACGCACATCCTTGATCTGCTTGGGTGCCTCAATCTGCTCAATAGCCTTCATCTTGTCTGGGTTTGCCTCGATCCCACGCTGCGACACAAAGAATCCGAGAAGCTTGCCGGACGGAATGCCGAAGACGCACTTCTCAGGATTCAGCTTGAGGTTGATCTTGCGCAGGTTAGAAAATGTCTCTTCCAGATCTTGCACAAGAGTTGGCCCTTCCTTGGTTTTGAACACTATGTCATCCATGTAGGCCTCCATATTTCTATGGAGCTGAGGTTCAAAACCAATTTGGACTGCTCTTGCAAACGTTGAGCCGGCACTCTTCAACCCGAAAGTCATCCGTAAAAAGCAATACGTACCACATCGGGTGATCAATGCCGTCTTCTCTTCATCCTCTCTTGTCATGAAGATTTGGTGGTAGCCTGAGTAGGCATCGAGGAATGATAACAGATCACACCCGGCCATGGAGTCAACAATCTGGTCGATGTGCAGCAACGGGAAGGGGTCCTTAGGGCAAGCCTTATTAATATCTGTGTAATCAATACACAGCCTCCACTTCCCATTCACCTTGTGCACCACTACTGGATTGGCTAACCATGTCAGGTGGAGCACCCCTCTCACCAAACCGGCGGCTTCCAACTTCTTGATCTCCTCTGTGATGAACTCCTGCCTTTCTAGAGCCTGCTTTCTGACCTTCTGCTTGATGGGCCGCGCGTGGGGACCGACAGCTAGGAGGTGCTCAATCACCTCCCTGGGAACACCGGGGATGTCGGATGCTTGCCATGCAAACACGTCGACATTTGCCCGCAGGAAGGTGATGAGCGCGCCTTCCTATTTGCTGTCGAGGATGGCGCCTATGATGAAGGCCCCTCCCGTGCCATCCTCCCCGATGGGCACCTTCTTGGTCTGCGGCGGCTCGGCTCTGGATCTCTTGCTCTTGTCGGTAGAGCTCTCTGGCACGTCCTCGACGATAGCACAACACTCCGAGGAGGTGCGCTTGCCGGAGTGGGTGCGAGAGGTCTTGCCGGGCTCCTTTTTCCCTCCCGGGCCGTCAGCGGTAGGAGCAGGTGCCTTGACGGCAGCTGCTGCAACTGCTTCCCAGTAGAGTTGGTCGGTGTAGATCAGCGCGTCCTTCTTGTTGGAGGGGACGGAGATGATGGTCAACGGCCCAGGCATCTTTAGCATGTTGTAGGCATGGTGTGACGCCGCCATGTACTTCGCCAATGCCGGGTGGCCGAGGATCCCATGGTAGGGCAAGGGGATCTCGGCCACGTCGAAGACGATCCTCTCAGTCCTGTAGTTCAACTCTCCTCCTAATGTCGTGGGCAGTGTGACCTTTCCCTTCGGCTGGCTCCTCACCGGATTGACCCCTTGAAATGTGCCCGTTTCCTCGAGGTCTCCATCAGGGATTTGCAACCTTTTGATCACGACAGGCGAGATCAGGTTCAGGCCGGCCCCGCCGTCAACCAACATCTTGTTCACCCTGAGGTTGCGTATTGTTGGCGAGACCAACAATGGCAAACACCCGACCGCGGTAGTGCGGTCAGGGTGGTCCTCGGCGTCAAAGATGAGGGGCGTGCTGGACCACTTCAGCGGCTTCTGAGCGTCGAACGACGGCTCTGCTGCTGTAATCTCACGCGCCCACTGCTTGAGCTGGCGGTGTGAGGTATGCAGCAAGGCGCCTCCATCGACACACATGGCCTCCATAGCCTTCTGGAACCCTTGCTCACTAGACTCGTCGTCCTCGTTGTGATCGTCGTCTTCTTGTTTCTTGTTGCGGCCCCGGGCGGGCCTCTCTTGCTGGTTGTCCTTGCCGGGGCGGCCTCCTTGGCTAGCGTGCTTCTTGCCGGATCCCTCAGCACCATCCTGGTCCTTCTCCTTGTCCCGCCTTTCGTACTCAGCCTTTTGCTTCTCAGCAAGCAGCTCGACTTGTCGGCAGTTTTGGAGGTCGTGGCCCTTGATGTGGTGGATCTTGCAGTATTGCTTGCCGGAGCTTCCTGGCTTGTCGGTAGCCGCCAGGGCCCGGCAGGCGGCGCACCCGACAATCTCCTTGTCGGGGGCGTCTGCCTTGACCTTCTTGCCGGCACCAGTATCATCAGATCCCTCAACGGCAAGCACAACCTTGCCTTTGCATTTCCTGTTGTGACACGGGCTCTTCTTCGTCGGAGTGGCGGCGTCTTCACAGTAGAGTCGGTTTCCGCGCCGGCGTCTTCGCCAGGGTACTTCCTTCCCTCTTCAGCCCGGGTGCACCTATCGGCCAGAACGTAGAGCTCGGCCACATCCTTAATCTTGGTCATCACCAGCTCCTCGCGCATTTTGCGATTGCGTACGTTCTGGTGGAACGCGCTAATCACTGTGGCGGGATGAGCGTCGGGGATGTTGTACTGCACCCGGCCGAATCTCTGGATGTACTTGCGCAGGGTATCCCCTTCCTTCTGGGGAATGATATGCAGATCACTGGCTTGGCCATGAGCTTGGTGGCCTCCTGTGAAGGCGCGAGCGAACTCATGGCACAGATCTGACCAGGAAGAAATGGAATCCACCAGCAAGTGCATCAACGAAGACATCACATTGGGCTAGAGCGCCAGCAGGAAATAGTTGGCAAGCACCTTGTCGTTGCGAGCCCCAGCGGCCTGCATCGCGATGGTGTAGATGCTGAGGAACTCGGACGGATGGGTCTTGCCGGTGTACTTCTCGCCGACGTCGGGCTTGAACGTGCGGTGGGACGGCCACTGGAACTGCTTCAGCTCATGGGTAAAAGCCGGGCAGCCCACCTTGTAAGGTAAGCCGCCGGGGCCCCCCAGTGCCGGGTGGTCCATAGCGGGTCCCGCCCACTTGTCCGACTGGCGGCGCGTTCCGCGCCGGCGCTCGACGGTGGTTCGAGCGTCTTCATGAGCTCGCTCCCGAAGGACCTGGCGCTGGTCGTGGAGGGTCCACTGGTCGGACGATGCTATGAAGATGTTATCACAAGCGTCATCGCGATGGGCCGACGCCCACGGTGGCTAGCGAAGAGGAGGAGAGTGCACCATGGCCGCAACTCCCCCTGTCCTCCCAGCGCCAGCATGTGGTGGCTCGGTGGAGCGCCGTCTCGAGGGCCCCGCCGGTCACGGATCGTCTTTGTTTGGGACGGCGACGAGGCTCCGGATGGTGGCCCTCCACTCGTCGAGCTTCTCCGCAGCAGGAGGGAGGTCAAGGAGCAGCTGTGCGCGTGCCAAAGCTTCCGATGGCGTGGGCGGCGGCGACAGTTGCGTGTATCGCGGCGTGCTTCGACCTCTAACTACGTTAGAAGGAGCTCCGTCACGACCCAGCGGCTGTGTGCCATTTTCGCCAGCGCTTCGGCGTGCGTGCTGAACCCCCTCATTTTGTCGATGACGCACAGGGCTCTTCCCACGGCGGTGCCCGGGGTCACCATCGCGGTGACGCTGCTCGGCGCGCACACCATGGGAAGAACACGTGGTGGTCGCCGGTGTAGGCGTCCTGGAGGTCGCCGCGCCGCCCGGAGTCGGCACAGCTCCGTCCTTGGATCCGGCAACGTGTAGCCGGTCGTCTGGCGCGTGAACGACACCGCTCGCCAGGCTCCGACTGCCTGGGCGATGCTAGTGCTCGCGGGCCGCGGCCCGAGTGCTGTCTGTGACTGGTCCGCTGCTCGTCCGCACCAGCATGGGTCGTTCGGCTCCCAACGAATCGACCGCCGTGGCCGTCCTCTTCTTAGGGGCCATGGCGACGAAGAACTGCTAGGCTAACTACTAGACCAGATTCTCACAATTGTGCACCCCCTACCTGGCGAGCCAAGGATGTCGTTGTGGAACGACACCTATGGGATCACAAGAATCCCTACTACGGTTGCCGGGGCGCGGGGTTGCAAGGAGAGCAGGGCTAGTAGACAGCATAAGGATCGTTTACCCAGGTTCGGGCCGCGAGGATGCGTAAGACCCTAGTCCTGCTTTGGTGGGTGTATTTTTGAGAGTTCTTGAGCTCTCGAACTAGCTATGGTCAGCATCTGGTTCCCAAGAGCCGAATCCCCATCCTCGTTGCCTCGTGCCTCCTTTTATAGGAAAAAGGGGTTGCCACAGTGGCACACAGGAGGTGGAAAGGTCTACAGTGGCATGAGGTTATCCCTCGTATTATAGGACAAGGTGCATTTAATGCATCACTTAGGTGTCCTCTTGCTTTATCGGGGACGGGGGCGAGGCCCGTCCCATCCGTCGCCGCTCCTCCTCGCTTCGACACGTGCCTCGGCCAGGGATGCGTGGGGTGCCATGTAGGCAGGCAGGCAGCTGAGTTGGTGCGGTGGTGGAGCCTTCACGAAGATCTGCATGCTGCCACGGAGGCGCTTGATGAGTTGGCCTAGGAGCTGCATGTTGCCATGCAGGTGCCCGCCCAGCTGGTTGGGCTGGCAGCTGCATGTGAACGGCGGTGGAAGCTTGGTTGACGTGGGCTTGGCGGTGGCCTTGTCGGCATCTTTGGCGAGGGCCTTGCCGGGTGGCCAGGCAAGGGTCTCGCCGTGGCGTGTTGTCGTCCCTGACAAGGATCTTGCCAAGAATCGTCGTCTTCTAATTTGATCTTGAATATGTCTTCACAAAGATCTACATGCCACCACATGGGTGCCTTCCTGAGCCCTGGCCCCACGCTGATGATGGCACTGGGGCCGTGGGCTCAAGGGTCGATCGCTCTGTTGGTGCGGGGCAAGCTGTCCCAGCAAAAGTCTTGCCGGGGCCGCTGAGGCTCCCCGGCAAGGGTCTTGCCAAGGGAATTGGCTTCGTTCCTCTGCTCGTTGTGGTCTTGGCCTTGGCGTTGCTTTGATAGTCTTGGGCTTTGATCTTACCTTGGCTCACCTCCCTCGTTCTGCTTGGTGTGGCCGTGGGCGCGGCTCTGACTGCCCGTGCACAGGGAAAAGGGGTACAAAGATGCACCCCTATTTTTGTACACCGACAGTGATTCCTGTAGCATGCACGTATGGTGAACCGTTATGTGATGAAGTCGGAGCATGATTTATTTATTGATTGTCTTCCTTATGAGTGGCGGTTGGGGACGAGCGATGTCTTTTCCTACCAATCTATCCCCCTAGGAGCATGCGCGTAGTACTTTGTTTCGATGACTAATAGATTTTTGCAATAAGTATGTGAGTTCTTTATGACTAATGTTGAGTCCATGGATTATACGCACTCTCACCCTTCCATCATTGCTAGCCTCTTTGGTACCGTGCATTGCCCTTTCTCACCTCGAGAGTTGGTGCAAACTTCGCCGGTGCATCCAAACCCCGTGATACGATACGCTCTATCACACATAAGCCTCCTTATATATTCCTCAAAACAGCCACCATACCTACCTATCATGGCATTTCCATAGCCATTCCGAGATATATTGCCATGCAACTTCCATCATCATCATACACATGACTTGAGCATTCATTGTCATATTGCTTTGCATGATCATAAGATAGCTAGTATGATGTTTTCATGGCTTGTCCATTTTTGATGTCATTGCTATGCTAGATCATTGCACATCCTGGTACACCGCTAGAGGCATTCATATAGAGTCATATTTTGTTCTAGTATCGAGTTGTAATATTGAGTTGTAAGTAAATAAAAGTGTGATGATCATCATTATTAGAGCATTGTCCCATGTGAGGAAAGGATGATGGAAGCTATGATTCCCTCACAAGTTGGGATGAGTCTCCAGACTTTACAAAAAAATAAAAGAGGCCAAAGAAGCCCACAAAAAAAAGGGCAAAGAAGCCCACCAAAAAAAGAGAAAAAAATAAAAAAAATGAGAGAAAAGAGAGAAGGGACAATCTTACTATCCTTTTACCACACTTGTGCTTCAGAATAGCACCATGTTCTTCATATAGAGAGTCTCTTGAGTTATCACTTTCATATACTAGTGGGAATTTTCATTATAGAACTTGGCTTGTATATTCCGATGATGGGCTTCTTCAAACGCCCGAGGTCTTCATGAGCAAGCAAGTTGGATGCACACCCACTTAGTTTTCAGTATGAGCTTTCATACACTTATAGCTAGCTCTTAGTGCATCCGTTGCATGGCAATCCCTACTCACTCACATTGATATCTATTGATGGGCATCTCCACAGCCCGTTGATACGCCTAGCTGATGTGAGACTATCTTCTCCTTTTTGTCTTCTCCACAACCACCATTCTATTCCAGCTATAGTGCTATGTCCATGGCTCACGCTCATGTATTGCGTGAAAGTTGAAAAGGTTTGAGAATGTCAAAAGTATGAAACAATTGCTTGGCTTATCATCGGGGTTGTGCATGATGTGAATATTTTGTGTGCTGAAGATGGAGCATAGCCAAACTATATGATTTTGTAGGGATAACTTTCTTTGGCCATGTTATTTTGAAAAGACATGATTGCTTTATTAGTAGGCTTGAAGTATTATTGTTTTTATGTCAAATGATAAACTATTGCTTTGAATCACTCGCGTCTTAATATTCATGCCATGATTAGATTACATGATCAAGATTATGCAAGGTAGCATCTTTTTTATCATTTACCTACTCGAGGACGAGCAGGAATTAAGCTTGGGGATGCTGATACGTCTCCGTCGTATCTATAATTTTTTATTGTTCCATGCCAATATTCTACAACTTTCATATACTTATGGCAACTTTTTATACTATTTTTGGGGACTAACATATTGATCCAGTGCCCAGTGCCAGTTCCTGTTTGTTGCGTGTTTTTTGTTTCGCAGAAAATCCATATCAAACGGAGTCCAAACGGGATAAAAACAGACGGAGATTATTTTTGGAATATATGGAAAATATGGGAAGAAAAATCCACGCGAGATGGTTCCCGAGGGGGGAACGAGGCAGGGGGCACGCAAGAAAGCTAATATCCGGATATATATCGTGCTAAAATTTCAGCCCAATCGGAGTTACGAATCTCCGGGAATATAAGAAATGGTGAAAAGGTATTATCTGAGAACGCGGAAACAAAGAGAGACAGAGGGACAGATCCAATATCGGAGGGGCTCTTGCCCCTCCCATGCCATGGAGACCAAGGACCAGAGGCGAAACCCTTCTCCCATCTAGGGAGGAGGTCAAGGAAGAAGAAGAAGGAGGGGGGATCTCTCTCCCTCGCTTCCGGTGGCACCGGAGTGCCACCGGGGGCCATCATCATCACCGCAATCTTCACCAACAACTTCACCACCATCATCACCAACTCTTCCCCCCTCTATGCAGCGGTGTAACCTCTCTCTTACCCTCTGTAATCTCTACTTAAACATGGTGCTCAACGATATATATTATTTCCCAATGATGTATGGCTATCCTATGATGTTTGACTAGATCCGTTTTGTCCTATGGGTTATTTGATGATCATGATTGGTTTGAGTTGCATGTTTTATTATTGGTGCTGTCCTATGGTGCTCTCTGTGTCGCGCAAGCATGAGGGATTCCCGCTGTAGGGTTTGCAATATGTTCATGATTTGCTTATGGTGGGTGGCGTGAGTGATAGAAACACATACCCGAGTAAGTAGGTTGTTTGCGTATGGGATAAAGAGGACTTGATACTTTAATGCTATGGTTGGGTTTTACCTTAATGATCTTTAGTAGTTGCGAATGCTTGCTAGAGTTCCAATCATAAGTGCATATGATCCAAGTAGACAAAGTATGTTAGCTTATGCCTCTCCCTCAAATAAGATTGCAATAGTGATTACCGGTCTAGTTATCGATTGCCTAGGGACAAATAACTTTCTCATAACAAAAAGCTCTTTACTAAAACTAACTTAGTTGTATCTTTGCCTAAACAACCCCAACCTTTTATTTACTTGCTCTTTATTATCTTGCAAACCTATCAAAAAACCTACAAAGTATTTCTAGTTTCATACTTGTTCTAGGTAAAGCAAACGTCAAGTGTGCGTAGAGTTGTATCGGTGGTCAATAGAACTTGAGGGATTGTTCTACCTTTAGCTCCTCGTTGGGTTCAACACTCTTACTTATCGAAAACTATTGTGATCCCCTATACTTGTGGGTTATCAGCCAGCTCGGCACTAGTTAAATAGCCTTCCTGAAAACACTATCGGCATCTGGGAGGAATTGGAAGAAGCCTTCCTCGACAACTTCCAAGGTACATATGTCCAGCAACCAGACGCCGATGATTTAAGCCACATAGTCCAACAATCTTGAGAGTCAGCCAGGAAATTTTGGACTAGGTTCCTAACCAAAAAGAACCAGATCGTCGACTGTCCGGATGCCGAAGCCCTAGCGGCCTTCAAACATAGCATCCGCGACGAATGGCTCGCCCGCCACCTCGGCCAAGAAAAGTAAAAATCTATGGCAGCCCTCACGGCACTCATGACCCGCTTTTGCACGGGTGAGGATAGTTGGTTGGCTCATAGCAAAAACACAACCAGCGAGGCAGGCCCCTCTGAAGTTAAGAACAACAACGACAAGTGTCGTGGTTCTAAGACTGACAGTAGAATAGGGGGGTAGGAATGTAGAGGCAAGATCCTAGCTATGGAGGAGTTGTACACACGAGTTTTACGAGTTCAGGCCCTTCTCGGAGGAAGTAACGGCTCTACGTCTCGGAGCCTGGAGGCTGTCGACTAAATATATGTGTGTGAATTACAGAAAATGTGAACCCTTGTCCCAGAGGAGGGGGGTGGCTTATATAGAGTACGCCAGGACCCCAGCTCCCCTCTGTTACACAAGGTCCAATGCTCATAAAGGAGGGGCGTTACTGGTAACGTCTACAGTAAAGTGTTGTAAATGCCCATAAAGCTATGGTTTAAGTCTTGACCGTTGCAGAGTGGAGGGTTTATCATCTTCTGGTGGTCGGGTGTCTTCAAGGTGGTCGAGTGAGCACATCTTCATGGTCGAGTGGATGATGATTTCTCTTCGACTACTTCTGATTCTTTGTAGAGATGTCCTTGGGGAGGGTATGTTTGACAGATCCATGACCCTACCCTAGGTACATAGCTTCATCATTAGCCCCCGAATGGATCAGGGTTTGAGTGAGGAAGGAGTTGGGAACACTTCCGACCCATTCTTTGTGCTATGAGTATATCTTGTTCTGGAACAATGAGTTGAGGTGACGACGTCGACTCCTTTCTCAGTCGCCTTGGTCCATTCTTGATTTTTGTCGAGTGAATTTTCATGGTAGAATTCCGAATGATGATGTAGAGGATGTTTGTCTTCAGTCTAACAAGTTGCTCTGCTCTCCGTGGATTTCGCGGGATTCCAATTTTGGGAAGTGCGCCAGATGGACGGAACCGAGGTTATCGGGACGGATTAGGCAAGTCTCCTCGATCCCCGCGCCACCTTTTTCGCCACGTACTGCACACGCGACTGTTGCGGGATTTGTTTAGATCACCTGGGTCCACCAGTCAGTCACTCGGGGGACGACCTTATAAAAGGTCCCGGACCAGGCCTCTGCCCCGTGCGCTCCCATTCTCTCTTCTTCTTCTCCCGATCTCTCCGCGACGCTCGCTTCCGCTCTTGTCTCCGGACTCTCGCTCGAGCTCGACCCGTCGCCATGTGGAAAGAGAAGACGGTGGCGCTGGAGCGCGCGAAGAAGGCGACCACGAAGGCGAAGGGCAAGTGGACCAGCCGGGGCAGATCCTCGTCGAGATCCGGCCTGCTGCCGGGCTGGATCTAGGGCGACTGGATCCGCTCGACAATCACCCAGGATGACCTCGACGACCTGGTGGAGGGGGGGACTGATCCCCCACAAGTCGGCACGGCTCCGGGGAACGAAACCGAGCCGCAGCCAAGGGAGGGTGAGTGTGTTCTCCTCGCCACCCACGTAGATCGCGGATTCTCACTGCCTCCCCATCCTTTCTTCCGGGGTTTTTTGAACTTCTTTGGGGCTCAACTTCACCATTTCACTCCAAACACCATAGTCTATCTGGCCGCTTTCGTGTCGATGTGTGAAAATTTCTTGGGTTGTCGACCGCACTGGGTCTTTTCAAACACATATTCACCTGCCGCTCCCAGTCGGTCAAAAAGGCCAAATCGAGTGATGAGAGGACACAAGTGATCCAGATGTGCGGGGCTCTGGGGATCCAGGTGAGGAGAAAGAGTACCTTCCCATCCATGATCCTTCCCGACTCGGTCCGGGGCTGGCAGTTGACTTGGTTCTACTGCAAGGATCAGCCGACCCCGGGTCAGTCGACTGGACTTCCTCCTTTTTCTTTGGCTTGAGTGGAGAAGCCCGCCCCCTGAAGGTAGTTCCAGAAGAGAAGGTGCAGGTCAAGGTGCTGGTCGAGTGGGTCATCCAAGTCGTCCGCGACGGGGTGACCGGGATGGACCTGCTGGAGGTCTTTCTCGGTCGATGCATCCAACCTCTTCAGGCGCGTGATCATCCGATGTAGATGTACTCTAGGCTCGAGGATTCCACTCGGATCCACCCGGAGGATGTCAGCGAGGATACCTTGGAGAAGTGGTTGATGGGGATCACCGGCAACAAAGACAACCCTCAGGGGTCTAGGAGGGTGATTCCATTCGACAACTCGCACCAGCCGGAGCAGGTATAATTCTATTTTATCAAGTATCTTTCCGATTCACCGTGTGACATCTTGTTTATGGTCGACTGAATTTCCTTTGATCGTTGTCCTTTCAGGCCCTCATCGACATGTACTCAATGCCCAATGGAGTGCAGGAACAAGACGTCGAGGAAGAAGCGAGCGGGGGTGAGAGCGGCGAGGAGCACTCGGATGCCGAGGAGGACGAGGAGAGCGACGAATCGACTGATGACGAAGAAGTCGACTCGCCTCCTCGCAGGGAGAGGAGATCCAAACATGCTCACGACCCGACGAGCGCTCCAGACTTGGTGGCCGCGCCGATTGGACAATCTTCAAAGCATCCCAGGACGTCGTCCCCAATGCCGACTGAGAAGGCTCCAAAGCAGTCCAAAGTTGTGTCGCCTCCAGCGCCGAAAGCACCGAGGGCAACCTCCTCCAAACTGCCAAAAGCTTTGCCCAGGATCAAAGTGACCGTCCCTACTATCTCCAGGTAATCATCTGACTTGTCCTTTTCATTGACTCGATTAACCGGACGTAACCGATTGAATGCGGGTCTTTGCAGTGCTGCTACGTCAGGAACCTCTTCTCTCCAGTACCGGGACGAGGAGATGGAAGATGCGGTAACCTCCAACCCAGGTATAAACTCTTGCGATTTTGTTCTTGATTCTTAGGTCGATTGCGTTCTAGTGGTTCACTTGGGGTCGAATGATCTGCCTTGCAGCTCCACCCAACGTCATCGATCTTCCAGATGACGATGAAGATGTGGCTCTTAAGCCCAGGAAGAGCAAGAAGGTTGCAGCTGGTAGGATGTCTCGGCAAGGACCCACTACGACACCTCCCGTCCGTCAACCTGAAGACGTGGGCAGGGCCTCTGTGACCTTTGCTGCACCCTTGTCGAGTGAGCACCACACACCGCTGACTGCGCCTGTGATTCCTTCAGTCGTCCAAATCCACACCACGGAGCTCCAAGCCGCCGCGCCTGGGTCGTCTGCTCACTTTTTCACCAGCTATCCCGTCCCAGACAACCAGTCGGAAGTGGCTGCGGAAGCCATCCGATAGGCTGACATGATGATGGAGCGGGTGAATACGGTGCATGAGAATAGCCAGGCTGCCTACGACGCCAGTGCTGCTCTTCGGGCCAATGTCCAGGTGAGTAGACTTTCCAACTGTTTTTGCTCTGTGAGGAAATGTTACTCGAAAAATCTTCTTCTACACAACCTGCTGTTGTTTGCGTCGAATTAGAGCACCCACTGGGTGTTTTGTTATTCTTGGTAGTTTTGTTCTTCCACTCGGTCTGGGCGAGTGGGATCTGAACCGGTGGGAGCACGCTAAGTGAACCCACTGGGTGTAGTCCCCGAGACCGCGGTCGACTGTTGGCAGTCGACTAGGGTCTGAGTTCTTCTTTCCTTTCTTTTTTACTCCTGACACTCGACTTAGGCGGACCAGTCGAGTAGGATCCGAACCGGTGGGGGCACGCCAAGTGCACCCACTGGGTGTAGTCCCCGAGACCGCAGTCGGCTGCTGGCAGTCGACTGGGGTATGAACAACTTTTTTTTGGTCCGAGCGGACCGATCGAGTTGAGTCTTAGTCAGCGGGGGCACGCCAAGTGCACCCGCTGGGTGTAGCCCCTAAGACCATAGTCGACTGTGTGCAGTCGGCTGGGGTCTAAGCGAACTTCTTTAGGTTTTATTCACTCGGAAGTAAACAACCTTTGATCTTATCGACAGATCCATATTTTGCCTTCTGCAGAAGTCTTGTACTCTTATTTCTAAGTTTGCTGAACTTGAGGAGAAGCAGAGGCAACTCAACCTCGACTTGGAATTAGCCCAGCAGAATCTGAAGAAAGCTCAAGACGAAGCCGCTGGTATGGAAGGTAACTGACTGTCGACTGACCTTCAATATATTTCTTTGATCTCTTCTTTGATTCGATTGTTTCTTTTGCAGAGAAAATGAAGTTGGCTCTGGAGAAGAAGGACTCAGACCTCGCCGCCGTGCAAAAAGCAGCCCAAGATAAAACTGCTCTCGCAGACCAGAAGCTTGCTTCAATCGGAACACTGGAAGGGGAGGTGAACAAACTGAATTCTTGTCTTAATGAAGCTAACCACGAAGTGACCAATCTGAAGAAGGACAAGGTTGTCCTGAATGAAAAGTTGGAGTCTGCGACCTGCAACAGGAATGACACGAAAGCTTATCTAAGGACTCTTGCCAAGAAGCTCTATCTCGCGCTGGAAGGTATTTCTTCTAAACCGACTGTGTTTATGCTTGCGATCGGATCTTGCTCGGTCGATTCACTAATTTTTTGCTGCAGAATTCTGCCAAGACTTCGACGAGGAAATTGGAAGGGTTGAGACGAGTCTGGACCCTATCGCTTCTCCAGTCTGCGACGAAACTGCGATGAACGTGCTCTGACTGGAGCCCGTATCGCCAGCGCCACAAGCTACCTCGTGCGCCTGAAGGAGGTAGTCTCCCGAATCGACTCATCGCTTTCGCCGGGGGTGGCGCTTCAGAATGACCTGGAATCCCTAATGACTGGACTGAACAAGATCCCTGACCGAGTGCAAGAATGGAAGAAATCCTCCGCCTGGTGTGGTGCTGACGTGGCGCTGTCCTTGGTGCCAGTCCATTGCAAGGAGGCTCGTGAAGACAAGCTGGCTGCGATCAAAGTCGCTAACACCAAAAAGCATGATTTCCAGTCCTTCATGGAGACTTTCATTGCTGCCGTCACTCGGATCGCTGATGGGATCGACCTGGACTCATTCGTGGAGCCTGCCAGCTCTCCTCCGGCCGAGTGAAGAAACTTATGAAACTTGAATCTGCTTTAAATTTGCCTCGGAATGTCGAGTGATTGTTGTAACCGTTGAACTCCTTCGGGCTTGATGCCCGAGTACTTTTGATTTGCTGCTCGGAACTTTTAGGATTTAACTGAATTTGGTTTATCTCCGAATGTGCTTGCATTTGCCTTTGAATGGACTTTGCTCACTGTTTGGAATAGTCTTTGCGCTGGAGACGCAGCTTTGAGGTGGCGGCTCCAGTCGGCCTGCGCTTTGTCGTCCTTGCGGATAGGGATGGAGCGGACATTGTACTTGTACTGTAGCTTCGAAGGAGAAGGTTGCAGTCGACCTGCGCCTCGTTGTCCTTGCGGATAGGGGTATGTTTCAGGTTTGGCGAGTACTGGACTACAGCTAAGACCCCCGAGTGGAAGGACTGCTCTCCACTCGGTAAGATTTTTTCAAACTTAGGCGAGTACTGGACTGCAGCTAAGACTCCTAGTGAGAAAACTTTGGTGAGTACTGGACTACAGCTAAGTCTCCTAGTGAGAGAACTTAGGCGATTACTGGACTGCACCTAAGCCCCCGAGTGGGAGGATTGCTCTCCACTCGGTAGGATTTTTTTCAAACTTAGGCGAGTACTGGTGTTGGGGATATTACTACTGGGCGTAAACCGGCCTATCTGGGCCGGATTAGCTTCATCAGTAGTTAAGCATGTTAAAGCCCATGAAGGTAGATGAGGGCTCAAGACCCCTAATTGGATGAGAGCCCGTAGCCGTAAACCGGCGTCAATATGTAACTTGTATTGTAAGTTAGGAATAAGTAGAGACCAAACCGGACACATCTATGAGCCGGTGTTGGGACGCTGTAAACCAACGGGCGTCATAGGTGAAGCTTATTTGCTCCCTAGTCATCGAAACACCCATCAATTCCATCACAACTAGACACAGGCTTTTACCTTCATCGAAGGGGCCGAACAAGTATAAACTCTCTTGCGTCCTTGTGTCCGCTTTAATCCCTTCAAGCTAACACGTCGCGATGGCTCCACGACTAAGTCCTTTCTCTAGGACATCTGCCATGACAAACCCATGACAGTTGGCGCCCACCGTGGGGCTATCGCACGATGGTTTCCGGTTCTTGGAGGGCCACTTTAAAGGACTCAAGGGCTACGCTGTAGGCCGGATGACTAAGAGTTGTCGCGGCAAACTTTACATCGACGACGCAGGCTGGGGCCCCGAGGCTAGCTCAATTGAGTACGGGTACCGGGTCCCCTTTGGTAGCATTCACGTTTTCATTGGCAAGATCGGTGAACCGGGCCCTGAGCCGGACATCTGCACCGACCTCGTCGAGACGGCTCAGCGTGTGCGATCTGCCCGGATTAAACCGGCCATGAAGCGTGCCTTTGTGGGAATGATCCATGGAGGGAGTTATTAGGATGGATCGGAGCTTCGCGGGGCAACTACCGTTTGTTCCGGTGACGACTTTTCGACTGAGAAACCGAATCTCTTTATCAGCTACAAGATGGCCGGATTGAGAGCTGTTCCGATGGTGACAGTATTCCGGACCCCTCTGATCTGCCTAACCGGGTTGGAATATTCATGACCGGAACACAAGCAGCGCTTCACTCTTCAACAGTCGCGGCAACGATCTCCGGTTCAGCAGCGGCAACGGCTGCTGGGGCAGGAGGCCCCGTGCGCCCGCCGGCTCAGGTTCTATCAGAACTATTTGATGCGTTGGCTGTGCTTATGGCAGAAGTTAATCCGCCAGATCAGGATGTTCACAACACGGAGATTGCAAAGGTAAAGGAACTAATCGCCCAGGCCAAGACGGATATAGCAGCTGAGGATACCAGGATGGCCGCAGAGTGGGCCGCTTTAGACGCACAGGCCTACAGGCTTATGTTGGACCAGAGTGCGTCGCATGAAGTCATGAGGAGGAAGCACCAGTCCCGCTTACCTTTGGTTTTCGAGGCTAGAGACCTTTTTAACACTCCAGGGCCAAGAGCCAGCAATCCACTGGAGGGGAACCAGGCTGAAGCCCTTGGGACTGGTGCGCCAATTCAACCCCGTCAGCTGGACCCACCTCGTCCAAACTACGTTATACCTCAGGATGCTTTAACACCTCCGGGTCACTACTCCAACCCAATGGACAATCTTGTTGCCGCTGCTGCACAACTGGAGGCTATTCCAGTTGAGGGTGACTCGCCGCAGGCAGTAGAGACGCGACGGGTCAAGGAACTTCTGAGGACAGCTTTGGCCCAACAGGAAGCGTACTCGTACAGCCGCGACCGGATCCACTCGACCCCCCATCCAAGCCGGAGTTATAGCAAACATATGGATGATCCAGCAGTGTCGAGTAATGAACGACGTGGAGCACCCCGTGGTAACAACCCGACGGGTGGAGCTGATGACGCTCAGGAAGTGGTGAACCGGGCCCGAGCGCGCAGGGAGGCCGGGTTAGCCGCACAGCATCAGGCTCGGCAGCTCACGCCGGTTCGTCCAACCATTTCGATCGAACCTGGTGTTACTTCTAGTTCTTTGGGGGTGCCTTGCCTCGTCCCCGCTTTACGCAACGTGCGCCTGCCCAAGGATTTCAAAGGCCCACGCAAGGTACCAAATTATACGGCGGATCAACCACCAGAGACATGGGTAGAGAGCTATGAGATGGCCATGGAGATGCTTGATGTGGATGACATGGCGTGTGCGAAATACTTCACCATGATGCTTGAAGGAACGGCTCGTACTTGGTTAAAAATCTTGCCCGCTAATTCTATCAGCTCATGGGCCCAATTACGAGCCCAGTTTATCAACAATTTCAAGGATACCTGTAAACAGCCTATGTCGATGTGGACTTAGCTGCATGCGTCCAGGAGGAAGGAGAGTCAACGACTCATTGGGTGCGCCGGGTTTCACAAGTGTTGCACTCCTCAGACCGCATCAACGCTGACACCGCAGTATTAACCCTAGAAGGCAACTGCCGGTTTGGGCCCCTGAAGTTGAAATTGGGACGGTTAAAGCGTCATTGCACCGACATGGGGACCCTCATGGCCGCTTTGGTAAAATATGCTGACTCTGATAGTACCAAGGATCCCGAATCTGATGATGACGAGACATGGAAGGGGAAGAAGAACAGCAGCTCCAAAGGTCAGCAGCATCACTAGGTAGGCAATGGCAGAGGAGGCAAGCGTAAAGCGGATGGCAACATGGATTTTGTGGCTAATACCAACGTACAGGACAATGGCCAGCGGTGCAAGGGTAGGCCGAAAAATCGTAGTGGAGCACCCAACCCCAACCCAAACCGCCTGAACTATTTGCTAAGCCAGCCCTGTCCAAAATATGGGACGAAGGAGGAGCCAGCAAACCACCTTTGGAAGAATTGCTTTATTATGCAGGAGTTCAAGAATTCTATTAATTTCCGGTATGATCACGGATCTGTTGGTGGCTCAGGGTCCGGGCCGGGTTACAGTGGAGGAAGTTCGGTTCAGGATTTAATGGTAATCCGGGCGGACATAATGGTCAAAATAGTCAGAACAACCAGGGTGGTTACAACCAACAGCAGCAATAGTCAGGTTACCAAAGCAACCCAAAGCAGTTGAGTAGTGGGCAGTACCATTTCTTTACCAATAGCTTGGACAAGCGAGACCGGAAGGTTCAGAGGCGGGCAGTCAACTCTGTTGAACCGGCCACACCCCGTTATCTACGTTGGTCTGAACAGCCAATCATATGGAGCAGAGAGGATCACCCACTCTAGATCAATAATCCAGGTCAGTTGGCTCTGGTGGTGGCGCCTCAGGTGGGAGGTTATAAGTTCACCAAGGTGCTCATGGATGGAGGGAGCAGCAATAACATCCTATACTATGAGACCTTCCGTCGTATGGGACTAACAGATAAGAATCTCAAACCGTCCAATACAGTATTCCATGGTGTAGTGCCTGGCAGATCAGCATATCCCATTGGTAAGATAGCTCTTGAAGTGGCCTTTAGGGATGATCATGATTCCAGGTTGAAGACATTAACGTTTGAAGTGGTGAAAATCCAAAGTCCATATCATGCCTTGTTTGGGCGTCCGGCATATGCCAAGTTTATGGCTCGGCCCTGTTATGTGTATTTGCAGCTCAAGATGCCGGGTCACAAGGGGACAATAACGGTTCATGGAAGCCGCAAAATCGCTTTGGAATGTGAGGAAGGAGATGCGGCTTATGCAGAGTTGGTTTGTGCCACCGAGGAGTTGAAGTACTATAAAGACAATGTTGATCCGGCGGACATGACTCTGTTGAAGAAGCCAACTACGGAGCATGATCCGACCCTGAAGTTCAAATCGGCAGTAGAAACTAAGCTTGTTGACTTCGTACCTGGCGATTCGTCCAAGCAGTTCAGCATTAGTGCCAACTTGGATCCGAAATAGGAAAGCGCGCTCATCGAGTTCATCCGTGAGAATCGAGACATTTTTGCATGGAAACCCTCTGACATGCCAGGTGTACCGAGGCAACTCGCTGAGCACACACTGAATGTGGATCCTAAATACAAACCGGTGAAACAGTTCCTCCGCTGATTTAACGAAGAAAGATGCAAGGCGATTGGAGAAGAGGTAGCCAGGCTCTTAGCAGCTGGTTTTATTGTTGAAGTTTTTCACCCTGAGTGGCTTGCCAATCCGGTGCTAGTCCTTAAGAAGAACGGCACCTGGCGTATGTGTGTGGATTACACAGATCTTAATAAGGCTTGTCCAGCAGATCCTTTTGCCCTCCCCCGTATTGATCAAATCATTGATGCTACGGCGGGTTGTGAGCGTTTAAGTTTTTTGGATGCATATTCTGGCTATCGTCAGATCAAAATGGCAGTTATGGACCAGGAGAAGACGGCATTCATAACTCCCTTTGGAGCCTTCTGCTATGTGTCTATGCCCTTTGGGCTCAAAAGTGCCCAGGCAACTTATCAACGGTGTGTACAAAATTGTCTTCACAAGCAGAATGGCCGTAATTTACATGCTTGGCTAAACCAAAGTGTATCAATGATGTTCAACGCCTGGCAGGCCAGATTGCTGCGTTAAGCCGGTTTATCAGCCGCCTTGGTGAGAAGGCGATCCCTTTGTATCAGATGTTGAAGAAGACGGATCAGTTCATCTGGAGTTCTGCTGCTGATGACGCATTTGAGGACTTAAAGCGGCAATTGGTCAATCCGCCTGTGCTCGCCGCTCCCATTGACAAGGAGCTGTTGCTGCTATATGTTGCTGCTAACGCTCGTGCGGTCAGCGTGGCTATTGTGGTGGAACGAAAGGAGGCAGGTAAGGAGCATCCGGTTCAATGTCCGGTCTATTATATCAGCGAGGTACTCATTGAGTCCAAGCAAAGCTATCCGCATTGGCAGAAGCTGGTGTATGGAGTTTTTATGGCAAGCAGGAAGCTTAAGCAATAATTCCAAGGGCACCCAATTACGGTGGTCAGTTCTGCTCCTTTCGGAGATATCATCCAGAACTGGGAAGCAACTGGCCGGATTGCAAAGTGGGCTATAGAGCTGGGGCCGTACGGTTTGAAATATGTGCCTCAAATAGCGGTTAAGTCTCAAGCGCTTGTTGATTTCATCAATGATTGGACGGAAATGCAAGCACCTAAAGAAAAGCCGGATCATACGTATTGGACCATCCATTTTGACGGATCCAGGAAGTTGGAAGGCTCGGGGGCTGGAGTCGTATTAACTTCCCCACGAGGTGATAAGTTTTGTTATGTTCTCCGTTTAATGTTCCCTTGTACTAACAATGTAGCTGAGTATGAAGCCTTGCTCCATGGTCTTCGGATGGCTAAGGATATGAATCTAAGTCGAGTTAAGTGCTTCGGTGATTCGGACCTTGTGGCTCAGCAAGTGTCTGGCACTTGGGACTCCAAGGACCCACTCATGGCAGCATATCATCGTGAGGTGGATATTGTTGCAGGTTATTTCAGAGGCTATCAGGTGGACCACATGGACCGGCAGAAAAATGAAGCGGCTGACGCTTTAAGCCGGCTGGGCTCTCAGCGCAAAATGGTCCCACCCAATGTTTTTCTGGATGTACTACACAACCCATTGGTGAAGATCCCTGGTGAAGAGGATTTGTCCATTCCTGATCCGAAGGCTCAATTGGTGGCAGTTCTTCATGTTATTCCGGATTGGACGCTTCCTTATCTGGCGTACAAGAACCGGGGCGAGTTGCCAGAAGATGAAATTCTGGCCCGGCAGATAATCCGGCGATCCAAGTCCATGGCTGTCATCAACGGTGAGTTGCATCATTGCAGTGTATTAGGAGATTTTCAATGTTGCGTGTCTCCTGAAGAAGGCCGTGAAATTTTGCGGGAGATCCGCGAAGGAGATTGTGGTCACCACGCCGGTTCAAAATCTCTAGTGGCTAAGGCATTTCGCCATGGTTTCTATTGGTTAACTGCTCATGCTGATGCAAAGGATCTGGTCAGACGATGTCATGGTTGCCAAAGGTTTTCAAGACGTGCTCATGTACTGGCTCAAGAATTGAGGATGATTCCAATTACTTGGCCGTTTGCGACTTGGGGGCTGGATATGGTTGGGCCTTTCAAAAGGTCCAAAGATAAGAAGACCCACCTCCTGGTGGCGGTGGACAAGTTTACAAAGTGGGTGGAGGCAGAACCTGTTAGCAAGTGTGATGCGGCCACGGCGGTTCAGTTCATCAAAAAGGTGATTTTCCAATTTGGCTTTCCGCACAGTATTATCACAGATAATGGTACCAATTTATCCAAAGGTGCTATGAAGGAGTTCTGCGAACGGGAGCACATCCGGCTCGACGTTTCATTAGTGGCACATCCACAGTCCAATGGTCAAGCAGAAAGAGCTAATCAAGAGATCTTGAGAGGCATCAAGCCCCGGCTCATGGTTCCTTTGCAAAGAACGCCGGGTTTTTGGGTAGAAGAATTACCATCTGTGTTATGGAGCATCAATACAACACCCAATAGATCAACAGGATACACACCGTTCTTCATGGTTTATGGTGCGGAGGCGGTTCTCCCCAGCGATATCCGTCATGACTCACTTTGTGTCACGGCTTATGTTGAAGCGGACAACAAGACAGCACGGCAAGATGCTTTGGACCGGTTGGATGAAGAGCGTGACATCGCAGCCGCCCGGTCGGCGATTTACCAGCAGGATCTTCGTCATTATCACAGTCGCCGAGTCAGAACCAGAGCCTTCCAGGAAGGAGATTTGGTGCTTCAGCTCATCCAAGATCAGACAGATATGCATAAGCTATCCCCACCTTGGGAGGGGCCTTTCATGGTCAGCAAGAATCTGCACAACGGGTCGTACTATCTGATCGATATTCGAGAGCATAAGGACTCACGTACATCAGAGGAAGAGACTAACAGGCCATGGGATATAGCTCATCTTCGGCCTTACTATACCTGAGCCATTGGCTATACTTATGTACATACAATGTATATATTATGATTAAGTACAATAAACCCGAACCTCAGCTAAAGCGGGGTATCTGTTCTTTTACATCATGTGAGGTTACATGGAGTTGCTCTAAAGCGGCCTCCGGTTTACCCCTTGAGTTCGCTTTGCTAAAAGCATTGTGTTATATCACTTGGAGGATTGGTCGTGTCCAAACCAATACCATGCCTCTTGATAGGTGAAAGCCACCAGATCACTTGGGGACTTGGTCATGTCTGAACCAGTCATGCCTCTTGATCGGCCTAAGGCCACAGAATCACTTGGGGGCTTGGTCGAACCCGAACCATGACCATGCCATTTGGTCGGCATAAATGCCACAAGAATCACTTGGGGACCTGGCTAACTAGAACCATAGTTACACCTAACAGGAGCTTGGTCGTGTTTGGCCATGGTTACGCCATTTGATCAGCTTAAATAAATCTTTTTTGGCAAACGTTTTTGTCATTGTTTTTGCTTCATACTTTTCTTTGAAGGGGGGTTTTTTGCTTTTTATTGTGTTCCTTAAACCGACAAAGTTTTTTAACCAATCAATTGATGGAACACAGTTCACGTCAATCCGGAGACTATTTGTCCGGTTTGATCCTTGTTGTTAACATCCTCTTAGGGAGTAACACGGTGTTCATTATAACCTGACATGGTTTACATGGTAGCCAGTGTCATATACATATACAGGAGTTGTTATTTCCTCCAACAGCGTGGGTTTGCAAAAGCTCCGCTTCAAGATTGGCCAAGCCAACTTCACACTCAATGGTGGCAGGTATTATGTATCTCAAAATTTTTGATCATATACTTAAAATTTTGTTTTGGATGTTTTGACTTTATACAAACATCATATTCCGCCTGACGGTACAACCGCGGTGGCACTTAACGGATTTCTTATTTCAAAAAGTATTTTGGAAAGTTCATTACCACAGGAAGAACAAGTTATGCGCGAAGGCATATCAACATCAAAGGTATCAGCTAGCCTATTACAAGGCAACATGGTGCCCATAATAACATAATTGTTTTTCACAAAGGAGAGACAGTTTTAAAACCGGCTTCCGATTTAAGCTTGGCCACCAGCCTGGCCTGATGGTTGTGGGTCATCCTGCGCCGCTTCAGCTTCCATTTCTCTACCCAGTGGCTGGAAATCCACAGTTGTCCAGTCGATTCCCATCAGTGCTTGAAAAACAGCTTCGTCATGGATTAGCAAAGACGGGTCAATATCGGGAGCGTAAGTATGCTTACGGATTGGAGGGATCAGGTTTTCCGATTCATGGATTGGTGCAGCTATTCGCTTGTTCTGGCTGTCATATTGGGCTTGATAATGAGACAAATCTGCTTCCTCAGCCAGTTGACAAGCTAGCGGACGTACCTCCCGGTTTATGGCTCGCAGATCCGCTTCACCAAATTCTGACCCGTCTTCCTTCAAACTGGGATAACCCTGAGCTGCTTCAATAGGATCAAAATCCGGCACCCAGGCTTTTGCCCAGATTAAAGCATTGATTGCACCGGTTCGAGCAGCAGATTTCTTCAGCTCTTCAACCCGGGCAGGAAGCACTGTCAGTTTCATCAAAGTATCTTGAATCAAAGTGGGCGCCGGTTTGTTATGAGACGCGGTACAGATGATCCGCTGGGCACCAGTACACAATTGTTCAACCAAGGTATAGGCGGCTTTCAATTTCTTCCGCACATCTGACCCCAAGTGACCAATGCGTGTCCTTGAAATACCATAAAGGGTTAATAAACCGGTGGCTCTGTAAGAAGGCAGAACCAATTCAGAAGGCAAGCTGGCTTACCAAAGATAGCAGTGGTCATGGCATGAACGTGCCGCTTTATGCTTGTCAGTTCATCTGTCACTGGTCTTAATGCAGCCTCGGCATCCTCTGCTCGTTTGGTCAAAGCGGACTTTTCAGTGGCCCAATCCGCCCGTTTCTTCTTGAAGTTCTCCTTAAGTTGTTCCATGGCGCTTAAGGCACTGGCCAATTCCCCTTTTGCTTTGGAGGTTTCAGCCTGTTGGGTTTTCAGGTTTTCTCGTAGATCAATGACTTGGCTTTCTTTCGCCTTTAGCTCCGCCTGCAGGCATACAGATATATGTTTCAACAAATCGGTAGAAGGATTCAAGTACCAACCGCATAACAAGTTATGTGCTTAGCACTTGGGGGCTAATGCATATTCGATCTTCATCTTTCAATTGTTTACAAAGTCCCAAGCTCAATACAAGTATTCAACTTGGCACTTGGGGGCTAATGCATATTCGATCTTCATCTTTAAATTGTTTACAAAGTCCCAAGCTCAATACAAGTATTCAACTTGGCACTTGGGGGCTAATGGCTATTTGATCATATGTATTCTGATGCGGCAGTTTCAATTACTTAAAGTACGGGTTTAACTACGCTAAGTTGAACCAGCCCTTGGGGATTACATCAGCAAATTTCTAAGCATCAAGATTCATATTATTAAGTCCCGGTTTGAAAGAATATTTCAAATCAGCCCTTAGGGGTTAGGAGAGTCAGCAAGAATTAAAGCATACAAGCAGGAAGGAGCATATGGAGGTTACCTCATATTTATATTTCATCATATTAACCAGACCGGCTTCATAGTCACGGCTGGTATACAGCTGGTTTAGATAGCCGGAATGGATATCTTGGGCGTTCAGAGCAGCGTAAGCCGTCAGATCAGCGTTCCACTTGCCTTTGCCAAAAGCAGCAAATTCTTCCTTGGCAGAATGTTTGGATAAAGCCACAGGATTGCTTGGCTCAGTATGACTAGTGCCAGTAATGACAACTCCATCATCCTTGGTACCGCCGGTTTGCACTGGAGCTGTTGGCTGATCAGTAGATTTTGCTGGACCGGTGGAGCTTTCAATCCGAAGGGAACCTGTGGGCTGATGGATAGGACCTGAGGTATCAGTAGGTCTCTCTTCAGCGGTAAGATCATCATCTGGCTGCGGGGGATCGTTGGGAATATCTTCAGGGACAGCCGCTTCAAGATCGGGTGTCGTGCCTGGTTCAAGAATGACAACTTCTTCGGCTGCTTTATCCAGGCGGGCCTTCTTGCTCGGCCTAGGTTTGGCCCTAAAAAGAATAACAAAATTAAATCCAGCATATGATATAAGGCAATATACTGCAAACATCACGATAAATATAGCTTACCCAAGCAACGTTTTGAGCGGTGGGAGCTGAGTAGCCGATGACTCGCCAGAAGATGAGTGGGAAATAACTTGATAATCGGAGTCAGACAGATTAAGAGGTTGACGAAAGAAGCCTGCTTTAGGACAAGCACTGATAGGCGAGTTAGAGACCTCGGAATGACATTTCCGAACCGGACTGTTTGGTAAACCGGCGGAGGTAACTACCTGGCCGCTGTGCCGGGTGGTGCGGCAAGCCTCGTGTTGTTGAGTCTTCATAAGAAGTTTAGGATCCAAATAAGCAAGAGGATGAGAAAATTTAACTTTCCGGTTTGCCTGACAGATTTTTTGTGAAGGCAAAGTTTCTGAATCGGAAGAGAGAATAATTACCTCGGCAACATCCGCGTGGCTGGCTTCGGCATCATCCTGACAAATATCATCATCAATAAGACGCATGAAAAATAAACCAAGTGAGTCAAGCTCTACCTCAAAGTCCGGATTATCCACCTCATCGTGAGGGGCCGGATTAGAAGACGCAGTGGTTCTTTTCCTGTGGGCAGTCTTCTTCACATCTTTAGTTTTTTGCCGGATTGCTCTTTCCGGTTTGTCTGCCTTCTCTGGTTTCTCCTGCGGCAGCTTTTTGCTCCAAAACAGATCATCGCCCTGATTATGCAGACACTGATATTACAAACAATGACCAGACATGTCAATAACAGATTCAGCAAAGAAAAAAAATCAAAGTCTTACAGCTGGCGGTTTGTTGGTGGCACAGAAGGGAAGCAGGCCGGTTCTAGTGCAGACATGTTCCTGTTCATTCAGTATCTTGCGCACAGCCTCTGTGATTTCTTCACCAGAGAGTTGGAGTTTTGAATGTTGCAGTGGGTCATCAACATTATTAGTATACTCGCACATCAAACCGGAGCACTGACTAAGGGGCAATATGCTCCATGATATCCAACAGCGAGCGAGATCAACACGGATTAAACCATTGGCCATAAAGGCTCTGAGCTTTGACAGCTGGGGAGTATATTTGCTTCTCTCCTGGGCAGTCAATCTCTGAGGAAAAGGGTGTGTATTGCTAAGCCGCTCCGGACAAAAGCCAGGCAAGGGATTCTCACCAGCAGGGGAGGTGTCTTTGTAGTAGAACCATGTCTGATTCCACTCCTTGGGGTGACTGTGCAGCTTGGCGTGAGGGTATGTGACCTCTTTCCTTTTCTGAATTGCCATGCCACCCAACTCCGTATTAGAGCCATCAGTAAACTCGGTACGACGGTTTAGATGGAAAAGATCTCTGAATAATTCCACTGTGGGCTCCTCTTGAAAGAACACCTCACAGAGTACTTGGAAGTGGCACATATTGGTAAAAGAGTTGGGGCCAGTGTCTTGCGGATGGAGTTGAAAATCAGCTAAAACATCCTGGTAAAACTTAGAACCGGGCGGTTTAAAGCCCCGGGCTAGGTGATCTACGAAAACAACAACCTCTCCTTCTCGAGGTGTGGGGGGGCATTCTTTGCCAGGAGCCCACCAATGGATGGTATCTTTGCTGCCCAAGGCGCCAATCAGGACTAAATCGTCCAGTTGATCCTCTGTGACGCGAGAAGGGACCCAATTGCACTCATACACTTGCTTGGCCATGATGGAATCTACAAGGTAGAAGATCCCGGTTCAAAAATGAATTTGATCAAGATACGTTGGTATGGGCACTGTTAAACCGGAGGCAGAACTATCTGAACCAGAGTTTCATGAAGCAACCAATATCTGGCGGTTCAACAAGGGGACTAATGGTATATATCGGTTTGTAAAATTCTTCTACAAAGTTAAACCGCCGGATCTAAGCATTGAACAATCAAGACTGCAGATGAGTAAGTACGCAAAAACAGATTTGACAACATTATGCTACAGCTTTGGATCTGGAACATGTTTATAAAGGAGATAAATATTCAAGGCCCAAAAGGAGCAGTACCGAATCAGTAAGCAAAGGTATGGATAAGATCTATGCTCTTAGTATGCTGGACAGTGAAAACGGAGGATAAAAACTATTGCTACATAGAGCGAAGATACACAGACTCGTCTAAGGATCTATCATATGAACAAGAAGCAAGTGATGAACACGGGAAGAATAGGGAAACCCTAGAACAGATCTATGATGGAAAGGATAGAAGACTTACTGGGGCTGAGGAAGAAGCGGAAGGTCGCCGCGGTGCTCTGGTGTGATCAGGGTGATGCAGCGGCCAAGGTTGGTGCAGAGGTCGACGACAGCGGCGGAGCTCCGAAGACTGGGCGATGCAAGGAAGAGGAAGCAGAAGGGCACGAAGGGGAAAAAAGGAATGACCCTTCAGTCCTACTTATAAAGCAAGGGACATGGGTCAGGCGCGAAAATCAAGGAGCCGCAAGTTTGGAAACAGAGCGGTCGCCTTGATTATCGCGGATCTATTAAACAAGAAGGTATCACGGATAGTTTCTTTATGATAGATAACGTCATGCCGATGTACAGCAATCAGAGAAGATGACATCACGGCGGTTCACCAAACTACAAGAAGATGTTGAAAATGAAGTTTCTGCTAAGGATTGACATGAACCTGTTCAAATCAATCTGGGGCCTAATGTTGGGGATATTACTACTGGGCGTAAACCGGCCTATCTGGGCCGGATTAGCTTCATCAGTAGTTAAGCATGTTAAAGCCCATGAAGGTAGATGAGGGCTCAAGACCCATAATTGGATGAGAGCCCGTAGCCGTAAACCGGCATCAATATGTAACTTGTATTGTAAGTTAGGAATAAGTAGAGACCAAACCGGACACATCTATGAGCCGGTGTTGGGACGCTGTAAACCGACGGGCGTCACCCATGTATATAAGGGGACGACCCGGCGGCGGTTCAAGGAGGACAGAGAACAACTCGAGACATAGGTGAAGCTTATTTGCTCCCTAGTCATCGAAACACCCATCAATTCCATCACAACTAGACATAGGCTTTTACCTTCATCGAAGGGGCCGAACTAGTATAAACTCTCTTGCGTCCTTGTGTCTGCTTTAATCCCTTCAAGCTAACACGTCGCGATGGCTCCACGACAAAGTCCTTTCTCTAGGACATCTGCCATGACAAACCCACGACAACTGGACTGCAGCTAAGTCTCCTAGTGAGAGAACTTAGGCGAGTACTGGACTGTAGCTAAGCCCCCGAGTGGGAGGATTGCTCTCCACTCGGTAGGATTTTTTCAAACTTACGCGAGTACTGGACTGCAACTAAGTCTCCTAGTGAGAGAACTTAGGCGAGTACTGGACTACAGCTAAGCCCCCGAGTGGGAGGATTGCTCTCCACTCGGTAGGATTTTTTTAAACTTAGGCGAGTACTGGACTGCAGCTAAACCTCCTAGTGGGAGAACTTAGGCGAGTACTGGACTGCAGCTAAGCCCCCGAGTGGGAGGATTGCTCTCCACGCGGTAGGATTTTCTTTCGAACTTAGGCAAAACGGATTCGCGACTAAGCCCACCCACCGGGGGATTTCAGAAGTAAATAAGAACACAACAATTGAATGATAGGACCATAAGCTCTTGTCTTTGATAAACAAATTACAAAGGTGTTTCTTATTACATTTTATTCGAACGAGTGCTTAAGTATAAAAGGGGCGGAGCAGCTCCGCGTTCCAAGCCCGTGGTTCGTCTTTCTGATGCTCAATACTATAAAGATGGTATGCTCCATTATGGAGAACTTTGGTGATGATGAAGGGGCCCTCCCAAGTCAGGGCAAGCTTGTGTGGTTTCTGTTGATCCACTCGAAGAACCAGGTCTCCTTCTTGAAAGGCTCGACCCCTCACATTTCTGGCATGGAATCGACGCAAGTCTTGCTGATAAATGGTCGACCGGATCAAGGCCATCTCTCTTTCCTCCTCTAAGAGATCGACTGAATCTTGCCGGGCCTGTTCTGCTTCCTCTTCAGAGAAGAGCTCGACTCGGGGTGCGTTGTGGAGCAGGTCACTTGGCAGAACAGCTTTGGCTTCATAGACTAAGAAGAAAGGAGTTCGTCCAGTCGACCGATTAAGAGTTGTCCTTAAACCCCACAGAACTGATGGAAGTTCATCAACCCAAGCGCCTGCTGCGTGTTTGAGATCATGCATCAGTCGGGGTTTCAGTCCTTTGAGAATTAGGCCATTGGCTCTTTCTGCTTGTCCGTTCGACTGTGGGTGAGCGACTGAAGCATAGTCGACTCGAGTGCCCTGGGAGGCGCAGAAAGCTCTGAACTCATCGAAATCGATGTTCGATCCGTTTTCCGTGATGATGCTGTGTGGGACTCCATATCTGAATGCCAATTCTCTGATAAAACTGACAGGGGTGCTAGCATCAAGTTTCTTGATAGGTTTAGCTTCGATCCATTTGGTAAACTCCTCGACTGCAACAAGCACATGAGTGAAGCCGCTCCTGCCAGTTCTCAGTGGTCCAACCATATCCAGTCCCCAAATAGCAAAGGGCCAGATGAGGGGGATGGTCTTCAGGGCTGATGCTGGCTTGTGAGACATGTCGGAGTAAAATTGGCAGCCTTCACATCTGTCGACTATATCTTTCGCCATTTCATTTGCTCGTGGCCAATAGAATCCAGCTCGGCATGCTTTAGCCACGATGGCCCGAGAGGACGCATGATGACCACAGGTCCCCGAGTGGATGTCATTGAGGATCAATCGACCTTCTTCTAGTGTTATGCATTTCTGACCGACTCCAGTCACGCTTTCCCTGAACAGTTGTCCTCTTATCACAGTAAAGGCCTTGGATCGACGGACGATCTGTCGAGCCTCTTCTTCATCCTCTGGGAGTTCTTTCCTAAGGATGTACGCAATGTAGGGCACCGTCCAGTCGAGAGTAATGGCAAGAACCTCCATGATTAGGTCGACCACGGCTGGGACCTCGACTTTAGTCGGATCTATGGCGCTCTTAGGTTGCGGGGGCTCTTCAGTAAAAGGATCTTCCTGAACTGTCGGCGAGTGAATATGCTCCAAAAACACATTGTTGGGAATGGCTTCTCTCTTGGAACCTATCTTTGCCAAGTCGTCGGCTGCTTGATTTTTTAGTCGGGGTATGTGGTGGAGTTCTAACCCCTCAAACTTCTTCTAAATCTTTCTCACCGCGTTGCGGTAACCAGTCATGGTTGGGCTTCTGACGTCCCACTCATTCATCACTCGATTAACTACCAAATCTAAGTCGCCATAGACCATGAGGCGACGGAAGCCGAGTGAGATGGCCATGCGCAACCCATACAGGAGTGCTTCATATTCCGCTTCATTGTTGGAGGAATCAAAGTGAATCTGGAGGACATATCTGAGTCTGTCTCCTCGGGGGGATACCAGAACTACTCCAGCACCAGAACCGTTCATCATCTTGGATCCGTCAAATAACATGGTCCAGTGCTCAGAGTCAACTTGGGTCAGCAGTTGCTGTTCGATCCACTCGACGAGGAAATCTGCTATTGCTTGGGACTTGATAGCTTTCTTTGCCTCAAACTTGATATCCAAGGGAAGGAGTTCAATCACCCATTTGGCCACTCGACCAGTTGCATTTCTGTTGTGCAGAATCTCTAACAATGGAGCGTCGTTGACGACTGTAACAGAGTGATCCGAGAAATAGTGTGCAACCTTCTTCGTGGTCATGTAAATCCCATAGACAAGCTTCTGATAATGAGGATATCTCTACTTTGACGGGGTCAGGACTTCAGAAATATAATAAACTGGGCGTTGAACCTTATAAGCTTTCCTTCTTCTTCCCGCTCGACCGTAAGTACTGTACTGACGACTTGTCTAGTGCCTACTATATAAAGCAGTAGAGGCTCTCTGCTGATTGGAGCAGCAAGCACTAGCTGGGTGGAAAGCAGGGTTTTTAGCTCTGCAAACGCTGCATCAGCTTCTGGGGTCCACTCGAACTTGTCTGATTTCTTCATCGATCGGTAAAGAGGCAGTGCCTTTTCACCGAGGCGGGAAATGAATCGACTTAGGGTGGCCAAGCAACCAGTAAGCTTCTAGACATCATGCACACGTACAGGGCGTTTTATTCAGAGTATAGCGCCTACTTTCTCTGGGTTAGCATCGATTCCTCGTTCGGAAACAAGGAAACCGAGTAACTTTCCGCCTGGAACTCCAAACGTGCACTTTGATGGATTGAGCTTGATATCATACCTTCTAAGGTTGGCAAAGGTTTAAGCAAGGTCAGTCAGTAGGTTAGAACCTTTATGTGACTTGACCACAATATCATCCATGTATGCTTCCACATTCTAACTGATCTGAGTGAGCAGGCACTTCTGAATCATCCGCATGAATGTGGCTCCGGCATTCTTCAAACTGAATGGCGTTGTGACATAACAGAAGCACCCAAACGGGGTGATAAAAGCTGTCTTTATTTCGTCGGGTCCGTATAGACGGATCTGGTGGTACCCGGAGTAGGCGTCCAAAAAGGACAAACGCTTGCACCCTGCAGTCGAGTCGACTATCTGATCGATGCGAGGGAGAGGGAAGTGATATTTCGGGCAGGCCGGATTGATATGCTTGAAATCAATGCACATGTGAAGTGAGTCATCTTTCTTTGGGACCATGACAACATTGGCTAACCACTCGGAGTGATAAATCTCTCGGATAAACTCAGCTGCCAAAAGTCGAGCCACCTCTTCACCGATTGCCTTTCTTTTCAGGATGGCGGACCGTCGAAGATGCTCTTTGACTGGTTTCACCTTCGGGTCGACTCGCAAACCATGCTCAGCTAGTCCCCTGGGAACACCCGGCATGTCAGAAGGCTTCCATGAAAAGATGTCCCAGTTCTCACGGAGGAATTGGATGAGTGCTTCTTCCTATTTGGAGTCGAGTGTGGTTGAAATGTGAGTCGGAGCTGCATTGGGATCTGTTGAGTGAATGTGAATCGACTTTGTTTCACCAGACGACTGGAATGCTGAATCTGTGGCTGGCTTCTTGGCTCGCAGCAAGTCACTCGGATCTGCATTTTTCTGGTATTCTTGCAATTCTATCACGGCCATCTGGGCATCGGCGATCTTTGAGCCCTTCTGGAAGCATTCTTCTGCCTTCTTCCGGTTACCAGAGATAGTGATCACTCCTTTGGGACCAGGCATCTTCAGTTTGAGGTACACGTAACATGGTCGAGCCATAAATCATGCATAAGCTGGCCTGCCCAGAATTGCATGATAAGCACTCTGGAAATCCACAACTTCAAACGTCAACTTTACTTTGCGGTAATTTTTGGAATCATCAAAAACCAAGTCGAGTGCAATCTGACCGACGGATGCAGCCTTCTTACCTGGAATGACCCCATGGAAACTCATATGGCTTTTGCTGAGTCTGGACATCGGAATGCCCATTCCCTTCAACGTCTCTGCATACAGTATGTTCAGGCCACTGCCACCGTCCATCAGGACCTTTCTCAGTCGAGTGCCTTCGACCACCGGGTCAATCACCAGTGCTTGCCTCCCAGGGGTGGCTATGTGCGCTGGATGGTCAGACTGGTCGAATGTAATGTTAGTCTGTGACCACTTCAAGTAACTGGGTGTCACCGGAGCGACCATGTTCATTTCCCTGTTGATGACTTTCAATCGACTTTTGCTCCCAACGTCAGCAAAAATCATCAGAGTGGAATTCACGTGGGGATAACCATCATCATCCTCTTCCTCATCCTCAGCCTTGTCTGCTTGTTTCTCCTTTTCCTTGGGTTGTTTCTCTCGGAATTGCTGGATTAGGAGCCGACACTGCCGAGTGGTGTGCTTCGGGTAAATGAAATTACCTTCTTCATCTTTTTTGGTGTGGATATGGCACGGCAGATCCAACACGTCATTTCCATCTTGATCTTTTACTTTGTTGGGGTTCCACGGCCCTTTGGGCTTCCCCTTGAACTTTCCTTGAACCACAACCAAGGCTTCACCCGGAGTAGCTGGCTCGGACTTGCGCTTCTGTTTCCGACTGGAGTTTCCTCCTCCGGCTTCATGGGCGACTGCTTTGTGCTTTCCACTCCGGAGTCGCTCTTCTTCTTCACCATTGGCATACTTGGTGGCAATTTCCATCATACGAGCCAGAGTCATATTTCCTGTCCGGCCGAATTTCATATTCAACTCCCAATACCTAACGCCTTCCTTAAAGGCACAAATTGCCTAATGATCTAACACATCTTCTACCGTGTGGTGTAGGGTGATCCATCTCTGGATATAATCCCTCAAAGTTCCATTCGGTTTCTGAACACAACACTGTAATTCTGTCAAACCTGTCGGCCGTTTGCAAGTGCCCTCGAATGTTCTGACAAACACTCGGGCAAGATCTTCCCAAGTATAGATGCTGCCAGGCGCTAACTGATTCAGCCATTCTCTAGCCGAGCCCTCCAACATCAGAGGAAGGTGTTTCATGGCCACTTCATCATTGCCGCCACCAATCTGGACAGCCACTCGGTAGTCTTCAAGCCAAGTGTCAGGCTTGGACTCTCCGGTGAACTTACTAACTCCAGACGCCAACCTGAAGTTGGGGGGAATCACCGCAGCTCTCATAGCTCTGCTGAAGCACTCTGGACCAGAGACATGCACCCTGTTGCTGGTTTGCGGATCTTTGTCATGGCCCTCTCGGTGAGCTCTGTTTCTGTTGACCAAGCCCTGCACGAGAATAGATCTCGCATCAAAGCCTGGCTCCCTGGGGTCGACTGGAATACCTCGTCCGGCACTATGAGGGCGTCTGTCTTCATGTGGCCGAGGCACGTATGACCCACTCCTTCGAGGAGGCATGGGCACTCGACGGCGATCATACTGCTCTCGGTTTCTGTACTGATCACACCGATCTCCACGTCCCTCACGCCTCAGGGGCGATCTTGGGCTATGGGCCGACTGAACTATGTCTGCAACCACGGATCTGCTATGGATCCTATTCCGCGACTGAGACACGACTGTATTCTACTCTCCCGCTGCCCGGAGCAAGGCTCTGATCTGCACCAGACCTCGGCCAGCTTCTGATTGGGAAGGTTGGATCGACTCTGCTATCCGGGCAGCAGCTGCTAGATTCTGGATCGGTGTTCGGTATACCTAAGTCGGAGGTGGAAAAAGTTGGCGTCGACTGGATTCGGGAGCGTGCTGCCGAGCGCGATCGTCGAGTGCGTGTTGGAGGTTCTCCAGTCGAGTGCGCTCAGCCAAGTTGGCCAAGCGCGCCTGCTCCAAGGCCTGGGCCTCAGGGGTTTCTCCAACTATTGGAGTATGCAGTGCATCCATGTTCTGGCGGCGAAGTTCCTCCCTCTGCTGCGAAGAGAGAGGTTCGGGGCGGTATTCTTCATGAACGCGCGACGGATCGCCGTTCCCGTCGCCTCCGTCTTCACGGGTGAAGCCAGGAGGGCTGTGTGGTCCATTGACCATCAGAACTTCAGCCGCTGGGTCGCTGCTGTCGCACTCAGATGCAGTCTCTATGGAGCCAGTCGACAAATTGAACAGGCCGTAGAGAGTTTCGTCGGGCTCGATCGCCGCGACTTGAGGGGTGGCCGACTGGCGGTCCACCACATGCCTCACCCACCGCTGAAGCCTCGACCGACCGGAGCGTTTGCTCTAGCGAGCCGCAGGGAGGGGGAAAACTACTAGAGTCGACTGATACTGGGTCGACGGTTGCTGCAGGAGGACGCAGCGGACGCACGCGCGAAAGTGCGTCACCTCGGGGGCGGGGAGTGCGTCGACGTCGAGTGGAGCCTCCTGAAGCCAAGCGGAGTCATCGGCAACAAACACGAGCGTGCCGAGACGGATCTCGCGGCCCTCAGCCAAACCTCCGCCTGAAACCATGATGAGGGGGATCAGAAAAATTGCAAATTCTCCAACAAGTCGCTAAGACACCTGCCCCACAGTGGGCGCCAACTGTCGTGGTTCTAAGACTGACAGTAGAATAGGGGGGTAGGAATGTAGAGGCAAGATCCTAGCTATGGAGGAGTTGTACACACGAGTTTTACGAGTTCAGGCCCTTCTCGGAGGAAGTAACGGCCCTACGTCTCAGAGCCCGGAGGCGGTCGACTGAATACATGTGTGTGAATTACAGAAAATGCGAACCCTTATCCCAGAGGAGGGGGTGGCTTATATAGAGTACGCCAGGACCCCAGCTCCCCTCCGTTACACAAGGTTCAATGCTCATAAAGGAGGGGCGTTACTGGTAACGTCTGCAGTAAAGTGTTGTAAATGCCCATAAAGCTATGGTTTAATTCTTGACCGTTGCAGAGTGGAGGGTTTCTCATCTTCTGGTGGTCGAGTGTCTTCAGGTGGTCGAGTGAGCACATCTTCATGGTCGAGTGGATGATGATTTCTCTTCGACTGCTTCTGATTCTTTGTAGAGATGTCCTTGGGGAGGGTACGTTGGACAGATCCATGACCCTACCCTAGGTACATAGCTTCATCAGCAAGCTCCGGCGTAACAGACATAAACACCGAAGCAATGGTGATAATACCGACGACACTACAGTCAATGCCGGATTCACGGCTCCAAGTCTAGCCAACGGAAGAAACCATACAAAAGAAACAATCAGGGACCATCCAGCCTGGACCACATACTCGATCGCCCGTGCCAGATACATGGCACCCCAGATAAACCAGCAAATCATACCAACAGAGATTGTTGGGTTTTTAAAGAGGCCGGCAAATTAAACGCCGAGAACAGGGAAAAGGGATCACAAAGTGAGGACGATGACGAGGAGCCCCGGCAACCGAACACAGGGGGACAGAAGAAGTTTCCCCCTCAAGTCAAAATAGTTAACATGATCTATGCTACACACATCCCCAAAAGGGAGCGCAAGCACGCACTAAGGGACGTCTATGCGATAGAGCCAGTTGCCCCAAAATTCAATCCATGGTCGTCATTCCTGATCACCTTTGATCGCCAGGATCATGCGACTAGTATCCGAGATGGAGGTTCAGCCGCACTAGCCCTCGACCCAATCATTGATGGATTTCACCTGACGCGCGTCCTTATGGACGGAGGCAGTAGCCCAACCTGCTCTATCGGGATACAGTGCGAAAAATGGGCATCAATCCATCACGGATCAAGCCCACAAAGACTAGCTTCAAAGGAGTCATACCAGTTGTAGAGGCCTGCTGTACGGGCTCAATCACGCCTGAGGTCATCTTCGGATCTCCGGACAACTTCCGAAGCGAGGAGTTAATCTTCGACATAGTCCCCTTTCGCAGCGGCTATCATGCACTGCTCGGACGGACCACATTCACCCGATTCAATGTAGTGCCGCACTATGCTTATCTCAAGCTCAAGATGCCCGGCCCACGTGGCATCATAACAGTCAATGGAAATACGGAACGCTCCCTCCGTACAGAAGAGCACATAGCTGCCTTAGCAGCAGAAGTACAGAGCGACCTTCTCAAGCAGAACCTTAATTCGGCTGCCGAGCCCACCAACACCGTTAAGAGGGTCCGAACTACCCTGCAGCAGGACAACTCGGCTCGTCAGGAGCTCGACTAGCAAACCGGCCTTCGTCTTAGTCCCGATCAAGTGGTGGCATTCGTGCCGCGCATACATAATTACACACTCAAAATTCCCTGGGCATCGACGGAGGCATAGCTAGCTTGTGATCCACAGTACGGCTCAACCGACACCGGATACACACATACTTTCACTTTTACTCGTTTCCTCTTTAGGTCTCAATCCCACAGGCCCCATCTGGTGGTCTGGTCATCGGTCCTCTCGAAGGATAAACACACCAAGACGGCGAGAAACGCAGACATATGGGGAGTTTCTAGGTGATTCCATTAACGATAACTCTACCTGTTTTTTAGGACCCACATGCAGCTCTCCCTTGGTTTTGGCATGTTAAATAGCCTATTGCTTATAGCACTACTTGTATCAAACGCGCCTTGACGTAATAATCAAGCTACAATGGAAACAGTTCATGGCCCGAGCTTTAGGGCCCTAGCTTATTATCTTTGCACCTTGTCTATTTTCCCTTCTTTTTTTTCTTCTTTCTTTCCCTCATGTGGGTATCTTTATCAGATAGCACCCGTGCACTTTGGTAAGTTTCATGTTTGCCAAGGGCTTCATAGCACCCCACACTACGGCAACAAAATCCCGAACACTTTTTATAACTATAGTTCGGCACCCCGAATTTAGCATTATATGCATTGGCTCCGAATCATGTCTTTGGTCAATAGTTGGGTTGCCCGGCTCCTGTGCTTGCTACCTTATGTTCCGCTATATCGGCTAAGATAGTAAAGGGAGAACTACTACGATTGTGCCTTGTTTTATCCAAAGTAGCACCTCTGTAGAGAAAGCTGAAAACTGACAATCATGATGCGACAAGAGTCGGTCAGCTGTTCGGAGGTTGCAAATCATTGGAGATTTCTTCCGCATCACGCAAAGGATCGGTAATTCCCAATCAGACGCTTATAGCACTCTAGTTCGGATACTAGGGGCTGCTGAGGAGTCCTGGATTAGGGGGTCCCCGGACAGCCGGACAATATCCTTTGGTCGAACTGTTGGACTATGAAGATACAAGATTGAAGACTTCGTACCGTGTCCGGGTGGGACTCTCCTTGGCGTGGAAGGCAAGCTTGGAAATTTGGATATGTAGATCTCCTCCCTTGTAACCGACTCTGTGTAACCCTAGCCCCCTCCGGTGTCTATATAAACCGGAGGGTTTAGTCCGTAGGACAAGAACAATCATAATCATAGGCTAGCTTCTAGGGTTTAGCCTCTACGATCTCGTGGTAGATCAACTCTTGTAATACTCATATTATCAAGATCAATGAAGGAGGAAGTAGGGTATTACCTCCATCGAGAGGTCCCGGACCTGGGTAAACATTGTGTCCCCCGCCTCCTGTTACCATCCGCCTTAGACGCACAGTTCGGGACCCCCTACCCGAGATCCGCCGGTTTTGACACCGACATTGGTGCTTTCATTGAGAGGTCCACTGTGTCGTCACCATAAGGCTTGATGGCTCCTTCAATCATCGGCAACGATGCGATCCAGGGTGAGTATTTTCTCCCCGGATAGATCTTCATATTCGGCGGCTTCGTACTGCGGGCCAACTTGCTTGGCCGTCTAGAGCAGATCAAGAGCTATGCCCCTGGCCATCAGGTCAGGTTTGGAAGCTTGAACTATATTGCCGACATCCGCGGAGACTTGATATTCGACGGATTCAAGCCCATGTCAGGTGCGCTGCACAGTCGCGACGAGCATGACTTAGCTCTGCCGCCGGATGGTGTTCGGGAGATCACACCTGTGGCTACTTCGGCCTTCAATCCGGAGCAGATCATGCCGTCCGAGGATGGGTGGATGGACCCTGCCACGGAGGCCGCACACTCAGCGCGATAGAGCCGAATACTGACTTCACCTCCTATGAGACATGTGTTGTTGGATCCTTGGATTCGTCCCCGGCCACGGGCTCCGAACCGCCTGTGTTCGTGCCTATCGAATCTGATTGGGCGCCGATCATGGAGTTTTCCTCCGCAGATATCTTTCAGCACTCGCCCTTGGGCGATGTGCTAAATTCATTATGGTCTCTCCTTGTCAGGAGGCCCTTGCCAAACTATGTCCGGCTGGAGTGGGAAGCGGACAACGAGGAAATTCGTTCCCCACCCACCACCCACTTAATAGCCACTGTCGACGACTTAACCGGCATGCTTGATTTCGACTCCGAAGACATCGATGGGATGGATGACGATGCAGGAGAAGAACAGGAACCACCGCCGACAGGGCGCTGGACAACCACCTCATCATAAGATATATACATGGTGGACACCCCAAAGAAAGCAATGGCAATAAGGCAACCCGGACAGGAGGCACACCCTTAGGGATGTCGACTTAACGAACCAGTCATCCCACAATATAAACTAGGGCCGATCACCTTCAACCACACGGACCGTCCGGTTAACAACAATCAGGGCAATCCAGCCACACTAGTCCTTGACCCAATAATTGACGGGTTCCACCTCACACGAGTCCTTATGGACGGAGGTAGCAGTCTAAACCTGCTTTACCAGGACACAGTGCGCAAGATGGGCATCGATCATTCGGTGACCAAGCCCACCAAAACCACCTTCAGAGGTATTATACCAGGTATGGAGGCCAGGTGTACAGGCTCCATCGCCCTTGAGGTAGTCTTCGGATCACCAGACAATTACCGTGCCGAAGAGTTAATCTTCGACATCGTCCCCTTTCGAAGTGATTATCAGGCATTGCTCGGACGAACCGCGTTCGCTTGATTCAACGCGGTACCACATTATGCCTACCGTAAGCTCAAGATGCCTGGTCCGTGCGGCATCATCGCGGTTAATGGCAAGGCCGAACTTTCCCTCATCACCAAGGAGTATACCGCTACTTTAATAGCAGAAGCTACAAGTGGCACCTTCCAACCAAACCTAGAGTCGATGGCCCGATTCCCGGACACCGCCAAAGGACTTTGAACTACTTCACGGCAGGATAGCCCGGCTCGTCTAGAGCTCAATTAAACACTCCGGCAAAGGCCAGGACAGGACACATACCGCGGCTCAACCACTCTGTGGCACACAAGCATTTCTTACATTTTGTTTACAGGTTCAACTTTGCGCAGACCAGGACTGGCGATATGGAAGCAGCTCGAATGCACAAGGGAATCCTTACATATTCCCCGCGATGACCATCCGATTATACTCTGGATCCGCACACAACTTCTTCCCCCCGGTCTCAGCAGGTTCCACAGTCATATTTCTTTTTTATCACATTACATGTACTCACACGCATCGACATACTATTAAAATACAACATGTGGATTTATATAACGCTTATCTAGTGTTATTTCTTGTTGAAATTCTTTTGTCAAGTGGCATCCGTACACCGCGATATGCCTTAAATATGCCAGGGGCTTCGTTTTACCCATAATACGGCAATAAAGCCCGAACACCTTCATGGAAGTTTGGCACCCCGAACTTATAGCATTATATGCATCAGCTCCGAATCATGTCTTTGGTCAAATGTTGGGTTTGCCCGGCTCCCATGTTTTGCTGCCTTACGTTCCGGTATATCGGCTAAGGCGGCACAGGGAGAACTATTGCGATTGTGTCCCGGTTCTTCCGGACGAGCACCTCAGTAGAGAAAGCCGAAAACTGACCGTCATGATACGGCGAGAGCTGGTCAGCTGTTCGAGAGGTTGTAAAATCTTTAAGGATTCCTCCCGCATAATGCCATAACCAATGCAGCGTGCGATGGATTGGCTTTTCTTTAGATCAGGTGCTTATATAGCCCCTCGTGCGGTCTTCCGAACACCAGGGGCAGCGCCTACCTTCCCTTTCTAAAGCTCCTATGGCTAGGTGAGAGTGATAAAGCCCTATAGTCCGATTGCCTGGTTCGTTGTGCTAAACACCTCCTTTGAAGGACCCAAAACTGGGATAAAGAGTGATCAGGTTTACCACGAACACCCCCGTACTTCCTACGTGGGGGTAGATGCCGACGACTGGCCAACTCTCAGGATTAATATATAAAACGATCGCGCAGGAGGATAAACTTTTATATAACACGCAATAAATAATAGAAATGACCTTGTTCAACATTACAAAGGACAACATGATTGTATTCATGGAAATATAATGTCCTTGGTGCATTGCTCCGCCGCAAGGCAGGATCCTTTCAGGACACTTTCATAATATAATTCGGGCGTGTGGTGCTCCTTCCCTTCTGGCGGTCCCTCGGTCATCAGCTTTCCAGCATCCATCTTCCCCCAGTGCACCTTTGCCTGGGCGAAGGCCATTCGTGCACCCTCTATACAGACCGACCGCTTGATGACGTCAAGTTGAGGGCAGGCACTCACAAGCCGCTTCACGAGCCCGAAGTAGCTGCTTGAAATCGGCTCGGCGGGCCATAGCCGGATAATCAAATCCTTCATGGCTAGTTCGGCCGCCCTATGCAGTTCGATCAGCTGTTTCAGTTGGTCGGCAAAAGGCACCGGATAATTCGGTGCCAAATACTGCAACCAGAAGAGCTTATCCGCAGTGTTCCCTTCTTCGGCTCAGTAGAATTGGGCGGCATCCAATATGCTACAGGGTAGTTCTGCAAATACCTGTGGAGGAATCCGAACTCAAAATTAGAAACATGATTTTCTCCTCAAATACTTGCTTTACATGGAAAAAAGCCTACCCGCCACGATCGTCCTCGCCTCTTGGATCTCCTGTAGGACGCCTTGGGTTTCCCCCTGGGCATCGTGCACGGCCTGATGAGCCCTGGCGAGTTCGGATTCCTTCTCCGTTAAACTCTGCTCCAAGGTCTCGCATTTCTTCACGGACTCTTGAAGCTCCTACTCAGCTTCAATAACCCTGGCCTCGTGCTTCTCATGAAGAGCCTGCTCTGTGGCTGCCTTTTCCTCGGCCTCGGCAACAACCTTCCTTAGAGCCTCAACTTCGGTCATCGCCCCTGGCGCAAATAATGAAACATATTTTATCATACTGGAAAACTGTTCGCACTGAACGCGAACAAGGCTTGCGCATACCTTCTTTATCTTCCAACTGCCTTTTCAACTGGCCAAATTCTTCTTTGGCCTGCTCCAGACTTTGATTCAGTCCGGAGACCTCCGCAGTATGAGATGTAGCAGCCGCTGTAGACGCCTGCTTATAAAAGAAGAGAGAGATAGATGCCATCAAGTGAGTCTTCCTGCGAACATAAAATTGATCCTCTGTCCGGTCCTTTCTTGCACCGAACAGTGTATCAGGGGCTACTATCTATACCATGACACTCTTCGAAACCTCACAAAACATACCTCAAAGCCTTTTATAAGGCTGATACAGGCTTCATTTAGTCCACTCTCAGCAGACTGAATATCCTTAATCAACGCACCCATCAAGGCACAATGCTCATCTACGATGGAGGCGCTCTTCAGCGCCGCCAACAAAACATCCGGCACCACTGGTTGGACAGAGATTGCCGGTGGAACAGGCACGCCCCCTCCAGCCGAGGGAGGCCGCCTGCTTGATTCTGGAGCCGCATTGGTCTCCGGAATTGCGTCCGGCTGGGAGCCGAATTCAAGATGGCTCCCGTCGTCGACCCCCATGGGAATCTTCTCCCCCATGGCTCTGGCCCCTGAAGTTTGACCTCCAGGTGCCGCTTTCACGATCTCTTCCCCCCTCCTTGGCCGGGGTCCTTCTGGGACGAAGCCTCGGTGTTATTCACATATTTGGGGGAAGGGGCCTTTGGGGGCGTCCCGCTCTCCATGGCAACCGAGCTCAGCAAATCCACGGATGAGGATCGTTCTGTGCGGGACCTCGCCGGACTACAAAAAATATAGCTCGGGTTAAAACATTATGCCATGATGAGTCTGGATGCATAAATGTGTTTGGATTTTATACTCACGAGTTCACCAGGGGCTGGGCCCTGGGATCCCACATCGGGCTGTTGTCGGCGGCGGCAGTGGACTCTTCTGGAAGAGGAGCTTTTCCCCTTTTAGGCGACTCGGCCTCCAAGTGTATGGAGGCCGCCCTCTTCTTTGTTCCCCTGCTGGGGATTCGTCTTCCTCCTCCTCGTCCTCTTCAAAGGCAGAACGGACATTGGAGCCTTCGGATATTGTGTCCGGAGTGCCGCGGCGACGAAGGCCGCCCCGGATCTTTTTGGCCTCCTTCTCGGCCTTCTTCTTCGGCGCCTTGTACGGCGCCGGGACCAGCATCTTCGTCAGAAGTGGGCTGGCCGGTTCTTCGGGCAACGGGGCCGGACAGTGGATCCGCCCCGCCTTCTTCGTCCAGCCCTAGGGGAGTCGAGGAAAACACATTAAGCATTTCCCTTGGGTTATGTGGATAAAACGCGTAAAACTTACCGAGCTTGCACGGCGGGACAGTTGGTACCCGCGGTCCTCGGCCGAGTCCGGCCATGATTTGCCGGACTTAAAAAGCACCTTCCAGATGTATTTGTGCAAGGAGCCAAAGAGCTCTCGTAGGGTCTGGTGCTTGGCCGGATCGAATTCCCATAGATTGCAAGTCTGGTGCTGACAAGGCAGGATCTGGCGAACTAACATCACCTGGACTACATTGACAAGTTCGATGTTCTTGTCTTCCAGATCTTTAACGCGCGTCTGGAGCACAGACATTTCGTCGGACGAAGACCAGTTCAGGCCCTTCTTGGGCCAGGACGTAAGCCGCAGAGGGGCTCCGGATCAGAACTCTGGAGCAGCGGCCCATTCCGTGCTGCACGGCTCAGTGATGTAAAACCACGGCTGTTGCCACTCTTTGACGAAATCATTAAAAGTACCTGTTGGCCATGTGACATTGGGCATTTTGCTCACCGTAGTGCCCCCGCACTCGGCGTGCTCGCCGCTCACCAACTTGGGCTTCACATTAAAGATCTTTAGCCATAAGCTGAAGTGTGGCGAGATGCGGAGAAAAGCCTCACACACGACGATGAATGTCGAGATGTTGAGGAAGGAATTGGGGGATAGATCATGAAAATCAATCCCGTAATAATACATGATGCCGCGAATGAACGGGTGGAGGGGAAACCCTAGCCCGTGGAAAAAATGAGGGAGGAATACAACCCTCTCTTGGGGTTCCAGAGTAGGAACGATCTGTCCCGCCGTCAGGAAACGGAGGCCGATTTTTTGGCCAAATACCCGGCCTCCCGAAGCTTTTTGATATGCTTCTCCTAGACGATAGAGGCCATCCACTTGCCTCCTGCTCCGGATTCGAACATTTTCGGAAGGCCTTTGTCGGCGGAGAAGACGAACGCTCGGGCGCTGGAGCCTAGGCGAAGGGGAATGGATCGGGAAGAAGAAAGCATGGGTGCGAAAGGGAGTCCTTATCCCCTTATAAAGACAGCAGGGATTCTGCGCCTCCCCACTTGCCTGGTAAACTCGCTTATTCCCCAAGCGTCGTGATTGATGGCACGATTGGGTTACCCACACCCGTATTGATGAGAATCTCGTGATAAGGGGACATTATCTCTGCTTCGACAAGACGTGCCAAGAAAACCACCTCGCAATATGTGCAGTAGCTAGTTGAGAAAAACGGTTTGAATAATGACCGGGCGATGGCGTGATGTCACGCTATGAAATTTGTCAGCAGATTAGATTTGTGGGATATTATACTCTCTACGGTGGTATGTGGAATTTGTTTTGCAGAGCCAGACACTATCCTTGTGTTCAAAATCTTCTACGGAGTATTCAGAGGAAGAACCCGCCTTGCAATGCCGAAGACAATCTGCGTGTCGGACTCATCGTCATTGAAGCCTGGTTCAGGGGCTACTCAGGGAGTCCTGGATTAGGGGGTCCCCAGATAGCCGGGCTATATCCTTTGGCCGGACTGCTGGACTATGAAGATACAAGATTGAAGATTGTGTCCTGTGTCCGTGTGGGACTCTCCTTGGCGTGGAAGGCAAGCTTGGCAATTCGGATATGTAGATCTCCTCCCTTGTAACCGACTCTGTGTAAACCTAGCCCCCTCCGGTGTCTATATAAACCGGAGGGTTTAGTCCGTAGGACAAGAACAATCATAATCATAGGCTAGCTTCTAGGGTTTAGCCTCTATGATCTCGTGGTACATCAACTCTTGTAATACTCATATCATCAAGATCAATCAAATAGGAAGTAGGGTATTACCTCCATCGAGAGGTCCCGAACCTGGGTAAACATTGTGTCCCCCGCCTCCTGTTACCATCCACCTTAGACGTATAGTTCGGGACCCCCTACCCGAGATCCGCCGGTTTTGACACCGACAGTTGCGCCCATGTTTTTATTGTCGAACTCCTATGGCTAAGTGAGGGCGTTAAAGCCACATAGTCTGGTTGCCTGGTTTGTTGCGCTAAACAACTCCTTCAAGGACCATACAATTGGATCAAGATTGTTTAGATACCATCCCGAACACCCCCGTACTACCTACGTCGGGGCAAAAGCCGACGACTGGCCAACCCTCAGATTTCATACAACACGGCCGCACAGGAGGTAAAATTTAAAAACATAACAAGCATTATATTACATAAACACTTTGTTTTATCATACAAAGTAGAAGGAACATGAATACATTCATTCAAAAATCGTGTCTTTTGCACACTGATCCGCAACAATGCGGGACCCTTCCAAGACATCGCCAAAGTATCGCTCGGGTGTGCGGTGCTCCTTTCCCTCAGGTGGCCCCTCGGTCGCCAACTTGATGGCGTCCATCTTCGTCCACCAGACCTTGACATAGGAGAAGGCCAGACGCGCACCCTCGATGCAGATGGACCGCTTGACGATGTCCAGCCAAGGATAGGCATCCACCAGCTTCTTCACGAGGCCAAAGTAACTGCTGGGTATAGCTTCGGCTGGCCACAGTCGGATTATCAAATCCTTCATGGCCAGTTCAGCCACCCTGTGCAGTTCGACCAGCTATTTCAGCTGATCGCTGAAGGGCACCGGATGTTCTGGCGCAAGATATTGCGACCAGAACAGCTTCTCCATGGAGCTCCCTTCATTGGCTCGGAAGAACTCCGCGGCGTCGGTGACACTGCGTGGTAGATCAGTAAAAGCCCCTGGAGAACTCCGAATCTGGGTTAGTAAAAGATATTTTCTCTTCACATTCTTGCTTTGCATACTGAATGCCTTACCCGCCGCGATCTTCCTGGCCTCCTGGATCTCCTGGAGGGCGCCCTGGGCCTCAATCCGGGCCGTCTCCGCACTCTGACGAGCCTTGGTGAGTTTGATCTCTTGAACCAATGCATCGCGCTCCAAGGTCTCACACTTCTTCACCGCGTCCTGGAGCTCCTGTTGGACCTTGTTGACCCGGGCCTTGAGCTTCTTACGGGCAGCCTGCTCCTTGAGAACCTTCTCCTCGGCTTCGGCCAGGGCCTTTCTCAGGGCCTCGACCTCGGTCGTCGCTCCTATACATACCATGACACTTAAGTCAATATATACCTTGTTTTTCTTGGAGCTGCATCTTCAACCGGCCAAGCTCCTCCTCGGCCTCTGCCAGTCTCTGCTTTAGTCCGGAGACTTCGGCAGTATGCGAGGCTATGGCCAACAGCGATGCCTGCGTATTCATTTTAGACAAATTTAGTTAGCTTCCTGCAATAAGGGATTGATCCTCTGTCCGGCTTTTTATTTCCGAACATCGAACAGTGTCTCAAGGGCTACTGTCTATATGGGGATTTTCTCCTTTTTTGCGTCGCTTACCTCAAAACCTGTCAGCAGGCTGTTGCAAGTTTCGGTTAGTCCGCTCTTGGTGGACTGAACCCTTTCAATTACCATGCCCATAAGAGCATGGTGCTCATCCACAATCGAAGCGCCTCGTAGTGCTTCCAGCAGATTATCCGGTGCCCCTGGTTGGACAGGGGTCACCGGCAAAATAGGCATACCACCTTCTTTCGAAAAGGTTGCGTGCCGGATTCTGGAGCTGCATCGGTCTCCGGAATCGAGTCCGGCTGAGGGCCGAACTGAATACGGCCCTCCTCACCAGTCTCCATGGGGATTGTCTCCCCTTGGTGTCTGGCAACGGGGGTTGTGCCTTCTGGCGCCCCCCCAAACCTCTCCCCGGCCGAGGAATGTCATTCGGGAAAGCACCTCCGTGTCGTCCTTGGCCTTGGGGGAGTGAGCGGATGGCGCTGACTCGCTGGCCATCGCCTTTAAATCCAACGAACCTCCTGATGAGGATCGCTGGGGGCAGTCGTGGGCCGGACTGTAATAACATAACCAATCATGTCAATACAATGAGGAGGAGAGACTTGGTTTATGGGTAGATATAAGTCTTAGTACTTATGATGCGGCCTGAGCCTTAGTGCATGCGGGAGCGTTGCTCCGGACTGCTTTCGACGTCCCATGCGGAGCTGCCCACGAGTGGGCCTTTCCCTTTCTTGGGAGCCTCTGCCTCCAGAATTGTGGAGGCCACCCTCTTCTTCCTCCCCCCATCAGAGGGAGAATCACTTTCCTCCTCATCATCTTCATCGTCGTCTTCGGCGGCGGAGGAGCGGGTCTTGTCTTTGGACGTCACGTCCGAAGCGCCCTTGCGGCGGGGGGCATTCCGGACCCCCTTGGCCTTTCCTGTGGCGTTCTTCTCTGGCGCCTTATAGGGTGCCGGCTCCATCTTCTTCACTAAACGCGTGATGATTGGTTCTTTAGGCAACGGAGCCGGACAGTGGATCTGCTTCGCCCTCCCTAGCCAGTTCTAAAGAAGCAATGATAATAAAAGATTAGACCTCGTCCTTGAAACAAGCAAGTAGGGGATGGGTTGAATATAACATACCTCGTTGGGGAGGTGGTTAATGTCGTGACCGTGGTCTGAATCTATGGCCGGTGGTATCTCGTTGCCCTTGAAGAGCAACTTCCAGGCATCTTCGTGAGTTGTTTCGAAGAGCCTCTCTAGGGTATGGTGCTTCTTTGGATTGAACTCCCATAGAGGGCGGCTCCGACTTTGGCAGGGGAGTATCCGGCGCACCAGCATCACTTGGATTACGTCGACGAGATTGATGTCTTTATCCACCATGCTTTGAATGCGTGTTTGCAGCGCTATCAGCTCATCTGACGAACACCAGTTCGGGCTCTACTCGACCCAGGAGGTGAGTCGCACGGGAGCGCCGGAGTTGAATTCGGCAGCCATGGTCCAGGTGGCATCGCGGGGTTCTGTGATGTAGAACCATTGTTTCTGCCATTCCTTGACAGACTCCGTGAAAGTGCCTTTCGGCCAGGAGACATTGGTCAGCTTTCTCACCATGGCGCCTCCGCACTCCGCGTGCTGGCCATCCACCACCTTCGGCTTCACATTGAAGATTTTGAGCCACAACCCGAAGTGGGGTTGGATGCGGAGGAAGGCCTCACACACGACGATGAATGCCGAGATATTGAGGGAGGAGTTCGGGGATAGGTCGTGGAAGTCTATCTCGTAGTAGAACATCAGCCCGCGGATGAAGGGATGGAGTGGAAACCCTAACCCGCGGAGGAAATGAGGGATGCATACTACCCTCTCGTTGGGCTTCGGCGTGGGAACGATTTGTCCCTGGGCTGGAAGACGGTTGACGATTTCCTTTGCCAGGTACCCGGCCGCCCGAAGCTCGGCAATGTCCTCCTCCTTGACGGAGGAGGCCATCCACTTGCCTTGACCTCCAGATCCGGACATGGTTGAGTGCTTGCTCGAGTTGGAAACAGATGAGAACTTGGGCACTAGAGCTCAAGAGTGGAAAGGCAGAGGAAGAGAGAAGGCGTGGGAGAAGAAAGGGGATTCTTATGTCCTTATAAGGGCAGTGAATATTGAACGCCTCCCCACTCGCCTTAAAATTCGCCTACTCCCAAGGGCTGTGTAAACGGCACGGTTGGGTTACCCACACCCGTATTGATGAGAATCCCGCAACAAGGGGGACATGATCCCTACATCGACAAGACATTCCAATGGCAATCGTGTCTCGAAACATGGAGCGGCAGACGAAAAATGGTTCGAAATTATGACCAGGCAGACGTGATGTCATGTTGTAAAAAGTTGTCAGCGGATTGGACTCGTGGATTATTATATTCTCTCTGCGTTTGCGTGTGGTGTGTGTGTTATAGGTCCGGACACGATCAATACGTTCGAAGACTATCTTGGAGTTCGAAAGGAGGAACCCGCCTTGCAATGCCGGAGACAGATCTACGCGCCGGATACCTTGTCATTGAAGCCAGGTTCAGGGGCTACTTGTAACGCCCACGATGCGGGTATATCTCCCACGTGTCGAGGCACGACTTAGAGGCATAACCGCATGGTAGTTTAGTCGCAAGTGGGGTAATCTTCACACAATCCCATGTACTGAATAAGAAAGGGATAAACAGTTGGCTTACAATCGCCACTTCACGCAAATAACAAGTTAAACATACATCATCCAGAATACAATCAAGGTCCGACTACGGAACCAAAATAAAGGAAGACAACCCAAATTCTAGATCCCCGATCGTGCCAACTGGGCTCCACTACTGATCAACAGGAAACGAAACAAAACAACGATCAAGATCTTCATCGAGCTCCCACTTGAGCTGGGTTGCGTTACCTGCACTGGTATCATCGACACCTGCGACTGTTTGGAAGTATCCGTGAGTCACGAGGACTCAACAATCTCACACCCGCGAGATCAAGACTATTTAAGCTTATGGGTAGGATAAGGTAATGAGGTGGAGCTGCAGGAAGCGCTAAGCAAGTATGGTGGCTAACATATGCAAATAAGAGTGAGAAGAGAAGCAAGGCAACGGTCGTGAAGCTAGAAGTGATCAAGAAGTGATCCTGAAAACTACTTACGTTCAACATAACACAAGAACCGTGTTCACTTCCCGAAATCCGTCGGAAAGAAACCATCACGGCTACACACGCAGTTGATGCATATTAATCAAGTCGAGTGTCAAGTTCTCTACAACCGGACATTAACAAATTCCCATCTGCCACATAACCACGGGCACGGCTCTCAAAAGTTTATACCCTGCAGGGGTGTCCCAACTTAGCCCATCACAAGCTCTCACGGTCAACGAAGGATATTCCTTCTCCCAGGAAGACCCGACCAGGCTCAGAATCCCGGTTACAAGATATTTCGATAATGGTAAAACAAGACCAGCAGGACCGCCCGGTTGTGCCGAGAAATCCTGATAGGATCTGCACATATCTCGTTCTCAGGGCACACCGGATAAGCTAAGCGTACATGTACCAACATAACCCAAGTTGTGAAGGGACGGTCCCGCACGGTGCTCTAGTTTGGACCAACACTCAGAGGAGCACTGGCCCCCGGGGGGGTGTAAAATAAAGATGACCCTCAGGCTCCGGAAACCCAAGGGAAAAAGGCTTAGGTTGTTAGGCAAATGTAAAACCAAGGTTGGGCCTTGCCGGAGGAGTTTTATTCAAGACGAACTTTCAAGGGGTTCCCATAACACCCAATCGCGTAAGGAATGCAAAATCAAGGAACATAACACCGGTATGACGGAAACTAGGGTAGCAAGAGTGGAACAAAACACCAGGAATAAGGCCGAGCCTTCCACCCTTTACCAAGTATATAGATGCATTAATTAAATAATAGATATTGTGATATCCCAACATATCCATGTTCCAACATGGAACAAACTTTAGCCTCACCTGCAACTAGCAACGCTATAAGAGGGGCTGAGAAAAAGCAGTAACATAGCCAAACAACGGTTTGCTAGGAAGGAGGGTTTGAGGCTTGACATGGCAATATGGGAGGCATGATATAACAAGTGGTAGGTAGCGTGACATAGCGATAGAACGAACAACTAGCAGGAAAAGATAGAAGTGATATCGAGGGTATGGTCATCTTGCCTGAAATCCCGCAAGGAAGAAGAACGAGTCCATGAGGAAGACAAACGGACGTAGTCGAATGAATCCTCACAACTCCGGAACGAAACCGAAGCTAACGATAGAAGCAACCCGGGAAGAAGCAAGCAACATAGTAAACACACAAGCTTAAACATGGCATGATGCTCAAACAAGTATGATGCATGTCCGGTTTAAATATGCAAGGCATGGCAAAGTGCACAAGCAAAACTACAAGTTATGTGGAACTCAATATGCAACGAGTTGTGCTACCTCTTGAGCACGGCATTGGATTTCCCCGAAGAGGAAGGGGTGATGCAGCAAAGTAGCGTAAGTATTTCCCTCAGTTTTTGAGAACCAAGGTATCAATCCAATAGGAGGCTACACTCGAGTCCCTCGTACCTACACAAAAACAATAGCTCAACGCAACCAACGCGCTTAGGGGTTGTCAATCCCTTCACGGTCACTTACGAAAGTGAGATCTGATAGAGATAATAAATAATATATTTTTTGGTATTTTTGGTATAGAGATATAAAGTAAATAAAGTAAAAGCAAAGTAAAAGCAAAGCAATAATAAAGTGATGGAGATTGATATGATGAGAAATATACCCGGGGCCATAGGTTTTTGGCTCCGTCCCCGATCGTTTGGGGGTATGTGGATATATATAGGAGGAAGAAGTATGTCGGTGGAGCTTCGAGGGGCCCACGAGGCAGGGGGCGCGCCCTGGGGGGCGCCCCCAACCCTCGTGAAGCACCTCGTGGCTTTCTTGACGGAGGGCCCAAGTCTCCTGGATCTTATCTGATGAGAAAATCACGTTTCTGAAGGTTTCATTCCGTTTGGACTCCGTTTGATATTCCTTTTCTTCGAAACCCTAAAACAAGCAAAAAATAGCAATTCTGGGCTGGGCCTCCGGTTAATAGGTTAGTCCCAAAAATAATATAAAAGTGGAAAATAAAGCCCAATAATGTCTAAACAGTAGATAATATAGCATGGAGCAATCAAAAATTATAGATACGTTGGAGACGTATCAAGCATCCCCAAGCTTAATTCCTGCTCGTCCTCGAGTAGGTAAATGATAAAAACAGAATTTTTGACATGGAGTGCTACTTGGCATAATTTTAATGTAATACTTCTTAATTGTGGTAAGAATATTCAGATCCAAAAGATTCAAGACAAAATTTCATATTGACGTAAAAATGATAATACTTCAAGCATACTAACTAAGCAATTACGTCTTATCAAAATAACATGGCCAAAGAAAGTTCATCCCTACAAAATCATATAGTTTAGTCATGTTTAATTTTCTTCACACAAGAATGCTATCATCATGCACAACCCCGATGACAAGCCAAGCAATTGTTTCATACTTTACTAATCTCAAACCCATAAACTTTCACGCAATATATGAGCGCGAGCCATGGACATAGAACTATGGGTGGAATAGAATATAATGAAGGGGGGTTATGTGGAGAAGACAAAAAAGAGAAAGTCTCACATCAACGAGGCTAATCAATGGGCTATGGAGATGCCCACCGATTGATGTTAATGCAAGGAGTAGGGATTGCCATGCAACAGATGCACGAGAGCTATAAATGTATGAAAGCTCAACAAAAGAAACTAGTGGGTGTGCATCCAACTTGCTGGCTCACGAAGACCTAGGGCACTTGAGGAGGCCCATTGTTGGAATATACAAGCCAAGTTTTATAATGAAAAATTCCCACTAGTATATGAAAGTGATAACATGAGAGACTCTCTATTATGAAGATCATGGTGCTACTTCTCTCTTTTCTCTCGTTTTTTTGGGCCTTCTCTTTTTTTGGCCTTTCTCTCTTTTTTGGGCCTTCTCTTTTTATGGACTTTTTTTATTTATTCCTCACTTGGGACAATGCTCTAATAATGATGATCATCACACTTCTATTTATTTACAACTCAACGATTACAACTCAATACTAGAACAAAGATGACTCTATGTGAATGCCTCCGGCGGTGTACCGGGATATGCAATGAACCAAGAGTGACATGTATGAAAGAATTATGAACGGTGGCTTTGCCACAAATACTATGTCAACTACATGATCATGCTAAGCAATATGACAATGATGAATGTGTCATGTTGAACGAAATGATGGAAAGTTGCATGGCAATTTATCTCGGAATGGCTATGGAAATGCCATAATAGGTAGGTATGGTGGATGTTTTGAGGAAGATATAAGGAGGTTTATGTGTGAAAGAGCATATCATATCACAGGGTTTGGATGCACTGGCGAAGTTTGCGCCAACTCTCAATGTGAGAAAGGGCAATGCACGGTACCGAAGAGGCTAGCAAGGGTGGAAGGGTGAGAGTGCGTATAATCCATGGACTCAACATTAGTCATAAGAACTTACATACTTATTGCAAAAATCTACAAGTCCTCAAAAACCTCGGCACTACGTGCATGCTCCTAGGGGGATAGATTGGTAGGAAAAGACCATCGCTCGTCCCCAACCGCCACTCATAAGGAAGACAGTCAAATAACACCTCATGCTTCAAATTTGTTGCATAACGTTTACCATAAGTGCATGCTACAGGACTTGCAAACTTCAACACAAGTACTTCTCAATTTCACAACTACTCAACTAGCATGAATTTGATTTTATTACCTCCATATCTCAAAACAATCATCAAGCATCAAACTTTTCTTAGTATTCAGCACACTTATAAGAAAGTTTTATTATTAATCTTGCATACCAAGCATATTAGGATTTTAAGCAAATTACCATGCTATTAAGACTCTCAAAATAATCTAAGTGAAGCATGAGAGCACAATAGTTTCTATAAAACAAATCCACCACCGTGCTCTAAAAGATATAAGTGAAGCACTAGAGCAAAATTATAAAACTCAAAAGATATAAGTGAAGCACATAGAGTATTCTATCAAATTCCAAATCATGTATGGCTCTCTCAAAAGGTGTGTACAGCAAGGATGATTGTGGTAGACTAACAAGCAAAGACTCAAATCATAAAAGACGCCCCAAGCAAAACACATATCATGTGGTGAATAAAAATATAGCTCCATGTAAAGTTACCGATAGAAGTAGACGAAAAAAGGGGATGCCTTCCGGGGCATCCCCAAGCTTTGGCTTTCAGGCGTCCTTAGATTATATTGGGGGTGCCATGGGCATCCCAAGCTTAGCCTCTTGACACTCCTTGTTCCATAGTCCATCAAATCTTTACCCAAAACTTGCAAACTTCACAACACAAAACTTAAAGTAGAAAACTCGTGAGCTCCGTTAGCGAAAGAAAACAAAATACCACTTCAAGGTACTGTAATGAACTCATTCTTTATTTATATTGGTGTTATACCTACTTTATTCCAACTTATCTATGGATTATAAACTATTTTACTAGCCATAGATTCATCAAAATAAGCAAACAACACACGAAAAACAGAATCTGTCAAAAACAAAACAGTCTGTAGTAATCTGTGGCTAGCGCAATATCTGGAACCCCAAAAATTCTAAAATAAATTGATGGACGTGAGGAATTTATCTATTAATCATCTTAAAAAATAATTAACTAAATATCTCTTTCCAATTAAAATTACAGCACTTCTCGTGAGCGCTAAAGTTTCTGTTTTTACAACAAGTTCAATCAAGACTTTCCCCAAGTCTTCCCAATGGTTCTACTTGGCACAAACACTAATTAAACACAAAAAACCCAACCAAAACAGAATCTAGATAATTTATTTACTACTAAACAGGAGCAAAAAGCAAGGAATAAAAATAAAATTGGGTTGCCTCCCAACAAGCGCTATCGCTTAACGCCCCTAGCTAGGTATAGCAAGCAAGAATAGATCTAGGTATTGCCATCTTTGGTAGGCAATCCATAAGTGGCTCTCATGATAGATTCATATGGTAATTTTATTTTCTTTCTAGGAAAGTGTTACATGCCCTTTTCTAATGGAAATTTAAATCTAATATTCCCTTCCTTCATATCAATAATTGCACCAACCGTTCTAAGGAAAGGTCTACCAAGAATAATAGGGCAAGAAGGATTGCAATCTATATCAAGAACGATAAAATCTATGGGCACATAATTCCTCTTTGCAACAATAAGAACATCATTAATTATTCCCATAGGTTTCTTAATAGTTGAATCCACAAGATGCAAGTTTAGAGAGCAATCATCAAAATCACGGGAATCTAGTAAATCACACAAAGTTTTGGGAATAGTAGAGACACTAGCACCCAAATAACACAAAGCATAAAACTCATAATTTTTAATTTTAATCATAATAGTTGGTTCCCACTCATCATAAAGTTTTCTAGGGATAGAAACTTCCAATTCAAGTTTTTCTTCATAAGATTGCATCAAGGCATCAACGATATGTTTAGTAAATGCTTTATTTTGACTATAAGCATGAGGAGATTTTAGCACGGATTGCAACAAGGAAATACAATCAATTAAAGATAAATTTTCATAGTTAAATTCCTTGAAATCCATAATAGTGGGTTTAGCAACATCTAGGGTTTTAATTTCTTCAATCCCACTTTTATCAAATTTAGCATCAAGATCAACAAATTCCGAATTCTTAGAATGCCTTCTAGGTAATGGTGGATCATATTCAGTCCCATCATTATCAAGATTCATATTGCAAAACAAAGATTTAATAGGGGACACATCAATAAGTTTTAGATCTTCATCATTATTTTCATAGGAACTAGAAGAACACGCTTTTATAAAGGCATCTTTCTTAGCACGCATCCTAGCGGTTCTTTCTTTGCATTCTTCAATGTAAATTCTCATGGCTTTGAGAGAATCATTGATATCATGCTTAGGTGAAATAGATCTAAGTTTCAAAGAATCAACATCAAGAGCAATTCTATCAATGTTCCTAGCCAAATAATCAATCTTAAGAAATTTTTCTTCAATCATAGCATTAAAATTCTTTTGCAAAGAAATAAATTCTTTAATATTAGATTCAAAATCAGAGGGCATATTATTATAATTTCCATAAGAATTGTTGTAGGAATTACCATGATTATTATAGGGATTACTAGGATAAGGCCTAGGATTGAAATTTCCTCTATACGCGTTGTTACCAAAATTGTTCCTACCAACAAAATTCACACCCATAGATTCATTATTATTCTCAATCAAAGTAGACAAGGGCACATCTTTAGGATCAGAAGAAACACTCTTATTAGCAAATAATTTCATAAGTTCATCCATCTTTCCACTCAAAACATTAATTTCTTCTATGGCATGCACCTTTTTAGTAGATCTTTCAGTATGCCATTGAGAATAATTAACCATAATATTATCTAGGAGTTTAGTAGCTTCTCCTAAAGTGATTTCCATAAAAGTGCCTCCCGCAGCCGAATCTAAAAGATTTCTAGAAGCAAAATTCAATCTGGCATAAAAATTCTGAACAATCATCCACAAATTTAAACCATGAGTAGGGCAATTACGTATCACTAATTTCATTATCTACCAAGCTTGTGCAACATGTTCATGATCAAGTTGTTTAAAATTCATAATATCGTTTCTAAGAGAGATGATCTTGGTGGGAGGAAAATACTTAGAGATAAAAGCATCTTTGCACTTGTTCCATGAATCAATACTATTTTTAGGCAAAGACGAAAACCAAGCTTTAGCACGATCTCTAAGCGAAGAAGGAAATAGCTTCAATTTAACAATATCATTATCGACATCTTTGTTCTTTTGCATGTCACACAAATCAACGAAGCTATTAAGATGGGTAGCGGCATCTTCACTAGGAAGGCCGGAGAACGGATCTTTCATGACAAGATTCAACAAAGCAGTATTAATTTCACAAGATTCAGCATCGGTAAGAGGAGCAATCGGAGTGCTAAGGAAATCATTGTTGTTAGTATTGGTGAAGTCACACAATTTAGTATTATCTTGAGCCATCGCGACAAACAAGCAATCCAACACACGAGCAAACAAAAAGCAAACCGGCAAAAGAGGCAAATAGAGAGACAGGGAGGATAGAGAAAGAGAGGGCAAATAAAACAGCAAGGGTAAAGTGGGGGAGAGGAAAACAAGAGGCAAATGGCAAATAATGTAATGCGGGAGATAGGGATTGTGATGGGTACTTGGTATGTTGACTTTTGCGCAGACTGCTTGGCAACGGCGCCAGAAATTCTTCTTACTACCTCTTGAGCACTGCGTTGGATTTCCCCGAAGAGGAAGGGATGATGCAGCAAAGTAGCGTAAGTATTTCCCTCAGTTTTTGAGAACCAAGGTATCAATCCAGTAGGAGGCTACGCTTGAGTCCCTCGTACCTACACAAAAACAATAGCTCAATGCAACCAACGCGCTTAGGGGTTGTCAATCCCTTCAGGGTCACTTACGCTGATAGAGATAATAAATAATATTTTTTTGGTATTTTTGGTATAGAGATGCAATGTAAATAAAGTAAAAGCAAAGTAAAAGCAAAGCAATAATAAAGTGATGGAGATTGATATGATGAGAAAGATACCTGGGGGCCATAGGTTTTTGGCTCCATCCTCGATCGTTTGGGGGTCGGTGGAGCTTCGAGGGGCCCATGAGGCAGGGGGCGCGCCCTAGGGGGGCGCCCCTACCCTCGTGAGCACCTCGTGGCTTTCTTGATGAAGCGTCCAAGTCTTCTGGATCTTATCTGATGAGAAAATCATGTTTTCGAAGGTTTCATTCCGTTTGGACTCCGTTTGATATTCCTTTTCTTCGAAACCCTAAAACAGGCAAAAAACCTCAATTCTGGGTTGGGCCTCCGGTTAATAGGTTAGTCCCAAAAATAATATAAAAGTGGAAAATAAAGCCCAATAATGTCTAAACTAGTAGATAATATAGCATGGAGCAATCAAAAATTATAGATACGTTGGAGACGTATCAAGTTGCATATTAACGAAACACCACATTCGATTATTTAGTTCACTCCCAGTTAGGTACTCAACAAAATTAAATGTTGGTTAACATGGGAAGAGATGAGGCAAAAGAAAACTAACTATCTAGGCAAGTTTAAATGAGGCCAGAAACATCAAACAACAATTCCAGTAAACCTCATGTGCATATAGCAATTTGATGCAACCAACAATTTTTAACATTTTAAATATTCTTATCATGATGCGGATGACATATTCAAGTTTTATGCAATTTTATAAAAATGTTAGTATAATAAGATATGAGGCATTTGTCGCCATGGCAGAAGGAAAAATATGCCACGGCGATGAAAATTGGAAATGGTGCCACGACAACATTCTGGGTTCCAGTAACTCGTGGAGATACTGGTGCAAAAGGAAGTGTGGCGTGAGCATGTCATGCAAGATCATGGAGTGATCCCGGTTACCGGGTTCCCACGGGTCGACGACATGGAAAACGAGGAGGAGCGTGCAAGCGACAACTCGGACACAGTGCAAACACGGGCATCTCATACAACGCATCACATGCATACTGTCCACGGCGTCATTCCGGCGGTTATACCTTTGAAGCATGTGTCTTTTGGGTGGAACGAGTTCGTAGTGAAAGTAGTGGTTCACATTTAGAAGGTGAACTTGACGAATTCGAATCCCTTCGGGGTTGTCGTGGTACTTAGGGTCATCAGACTTGCCGGTCTCGACGAAACGAAGGGGTACTTGGTACAATCCGTGTAGTCGTGCGCTTGTCGTCGAGGGACTTGATGGTCTTGACGAAATGAAGGGGTACTCGGCAAAACCATGTTCTTTGGAGGTCGACAGTAGTGGTACACACATCGTCGTGGGAGTATTGGTTCATGCCACGGTAGTCAAACTTGCCGCTTGTGGTACACGGGTCTTCGGTGATGGTGGTCGTACTTGGCGAAATCCACGAAGGGGTCTTGGCGTTCTTGGCGATCCCGAAGAGGGTCATAAAGGTACTTGGCGCGTCACCATGTAGATGTCCTTGGCGAACCCAAAGTGCTCCTGCCCGGGGAGGGTGCAATGGAGGCAGCGTCATGAGGGCAGCGAGGGAAGGAGCAGGGGCTCATTGGGCTACGCTGGAGACTTGCAACTGCGGCTTCTTGCAAGGAGACCGGTGCCAAGGATGAGGTTCGAAGCTCGAGGACGAGTTGGTGGCCGACACGGATATGTCGTGTGGCAGTAGTAGGACGAAGGCGCGGAGTTGTCCAGCTAGACGCGGTCAGGTGCAGGAGGGAGCTCGGGGAAGCAACGGCGGCGCTGCTCAGCTGAAGCAGAGGGCGGCGCTGCTCAGCTGAAGCAGAGGGCGGCGCTGTAGCATGGCAGCAGCTTGGCCAGGGAGACGGGGGAGGCTAGCGCTAGTCGAGGCTGTGTTGGGGATCGTAGCAGAAATTTAAAATTTTCTACACATCACCAAAATCAATCTATGGAGTAATCTAGCAACGAGGGGAAGGGGAGTGTATCTACATACCCTTGTAGATCGCTAAGAGGAAGCGTTGCAAGAATGCGGATGAAGGAGTCGTACTCGCAGCGATTCAGATCGCGGTTGATTCCGATCTAAGCGCCGAACAACGGCGCCTCCGCGTTCAACACACGTGCAGCCCGATGATGTCTCCCACGCATTGATCCAGCAAGGGGAGAAGGAGAGGTTGGGGAAGACTCCATCCAGCAGTAGTACGACGGCGTGGTGGTGGTGGAGGAGCGCGAAACTCCAGCAGGGCTTCGCCAAGCACTACGAGAGACGAGGAGGGAGAGAGGTAGGGCTGCGCCAAGAGGGAGAGGATCTCATGTGTTGGGCAGCCCCCATACCTCAAGTATATATAGGGGGAGGGGAGGGGGCTGCGCCCCCTCTAGGGTTCCCACCCCAAGGGGTGCGGCAGCCCTAGATCCCATCTAGGATGGCGGCCACAAGGGGGAGAGGGGGAGGCGCGCCTGGGGTGGGCCTTAGGGCCCATCTGTCCTAGGGTTTGCCCCCCTCCCCTCTTGGAGGCGCCTTGCGCCTTGGTGGGGGGCGCACCAGCCCACCTGGGGCTGGTCCCCTCCCACACTTAGCCCACGCAGCCTTCTAGGGCTGGTGGCCCCACCTGGTGGACGCCCGGGACCCTCCCGGTGGTCCCGGTACGTTACCGATAGCACCCGAAACCTTTCCGGTGACCAAAACGGGACTTCCCATATATAAATCTTTACCTCCGGACCATTCTGAAACTCCTTGTGACGTCCGGGATCTCATCCGGGACTCCGAACAACATTCGGTAACCGCGTACATACTTTCCCTATAACCCCAGTGTCATCGAACCTTAAGTGTGTAGACCCTATGGGTTTGGGAGTCATGCAGACATGGCCGAGACAACTCTCCGATCAATAACCAACAGCGGGATCTAGATACCCATGTTGGCTCCCACATGCTCCACGAGGATCTCGTCGGATGAACCACGATGTCAAGGATTCAATCAATCCCGTATACAATTCCCTTTGTCTATCGGTACGATACTTGCCCGAGATTCGATCGTCGGTATCCCGATACCTTGTTCAATCTCGTTACCTGTCAGGACCCCGATTCCAAGTCACATCGATCTAGCCGGTAACACCTAATATCACTTTGCGGCCTCACGCACGGTATCCCACGGGTGTCGCCTTACCATGGCCCGGGACCGTTTGCGCCTTTTGGCTCACGTATATGATTGTGTCGCTAGCATCCATATGACAGAGAACCCGTGCCGACATGGCTAGTCGTGAACCCAAAGCGGCACAGACCTATGGAGACAGGCATACCTGAATCACATCGAGGATGTCGGTCATCAGCGAGTGATTCTGGGCTGTAGCACTGGGCTAACAGGACTCCGGGGAACCCGGGCTGTAGCAGGCTAGGCAGGACTCCGGATATCACCGTGTGACATTTCCCCGAAGGGACAGACATAGGAACGAAGTGAAACACATGCCGGCCAGTCAAGTGTCCTGAACAGTAGTTCTGGGCTAGCAGGACTCCGGTGAACCGGGCTGTAGCGGACTACTATGGCTCGAGGAACACTAGACTACATTTCCCCATAAGAAAGGCTGCCAAGGATAAACAACTAGATTGTCGAATCCCACTCATACAAAGCATTTCAATCATACACACAATATGCCCGATATGAGTACATACAACATGGCATCACAACAAAACTCTACAACTCAATAAAGGCTCCCGAGAGCCATACATAACATGTTCATACAGATAGGGGTCACATGACCCGACACTCAAGTCATACAATCATACAAGCACATGCGGAAGCAACTAGTCTGAGTACAGACACTAGAAAGAAAGAAGGCTTCTCGAAGCCTGTCTATCTACATGGGGCCCTTCATGGCCAGGATCACCACCTGGGTGGCTAGTCACTCATCGACGTCAAGGTCTACGTAGAACCCATCGGAGGGGCGGTGTTGTCGTCTGAAAACAGTAATTGAGCAAACATGAGTACAAAGGTACTCAGCAAGTCTTACATCAGAACCTAATATACATGCTCATTCTCAAGAAGGTGGTGGGGTTATTGCAGCAAGCCAGCTTTGACTCTTGGCTAAGCTATCCTATGGAACTCCACTAGTAAAATAGTTTTCGCACACGAGTCCACTACTCACCAACACAATACTCCACCGGGGATCCTCTCTCGTCATCCTATGAGAGGGCCATCCTCGGTACTCACACTTATCTTGAGACTTTTAATAGTATCCATTTAACTTGTCTATGAACTGTATAGGCAACCAAGTAGTCCTTTACCGCGGACGCGGCTATTCGAATAGTTTTATACCCTGCAGGGGTGTACTTCTTCATACACGCTTTCACCACTTACTGCCGTTTACACGACATGTACTCGGCAACCTTCAAGCGGAAGCCCAGCGAGGGTGTCGGTCACGGCCTACCTAAACACTTAAGTCTCTAGTCCAGGTTTATCGCCTATCCAGGTTCCATCCGCAGGGAGTCCGGCCGAGGTTTCCACTTACGGCCCCAAACGATGTGAGCAGGGTTCCCGAGACACCAAACGGGTGACTCGGTACACCGTGCCATGGTGTATCTACCGCAACATAGCCCACCCCTAGGGTCAGCGCTACGCACGGCCACCAACACATAACCTACAACACCAGAAAGTATTTGCAACTCCTGGACAGAGTACTAAGGTATTTAAGAAGCCGAGAGGGTCAATTAAGGATCCCAATGCATGGTAGTAGCTGAATCTTAAATCACACATATAGATCTCAGTTCTTAGGGACGGCCTCAATGAAACAACCCACCATGTACTCCTACATGGCCTCTCATCGATACCTTTACCAAAACATGTTCCACACATCCCTCACGTAACCGACATAAACATTTCACTCTAGCCAATCACCCAGATGAACCAGACCTGACACAACTCTAAGCATAGCAGGCATAGGAAAGTAGGAATCACATACATGGCTCAATCAACTCCTACACATGCTAGTGGGTTTCATCTAGTTACTGTGGCAATGACAGGTCATGCAGAGGATAAGAGTTCAATGTAACACCCCGGATATGACTTTCCCAATTTGTACTCCAACTCTTGCTGTTTCCGGCGTTAAGTTATTTTATTTTCTCGGGTTCTGGTCTTTGTCTCCGTGCGTGGTTACCGTTGTCATGCATCTCATATCATGTCATCATGTGCATTGTATTTGCATACGTGTTCATCTCATGCATTCGAGCATTTTCCCCACTGTCCGTTGTGCATTCCGGTGCTTCGTTCTCCTCCGGTGGTCATTTCTACCTTTCTTTTGTGTGTGGGGATTAAACATTTCCAGATTGGACCGAGACTTGCCAAGCGGCCTTGGTTTACTACCGGTAGACCGCCTGTCAAGTTTCGTACCATTTGGACTTCATTTGATGCTCCAACGGTTAACCAAGGGACCGAAAAGCCTCGTGTGTGTTGCAGCCCAACACCCCTCCATTTTGGCCCAAACCGCACCTAAATCCTCCCCATCATCTAGAGCGTTCGATCACGATCGCGTGGCCGAAAACCGCACCTCATTTGGACTCTCCTAGCTCCCTCAATGCCTATATATAGACCTCTTCCCCGAAATCCGGATCTCCTTCGTCCCCAAACCCTAAAATCATCTCTCTCCACGCCGGACGTGTCCGTCCGCCGCCATACACGCCGCGCCGCCGCCCGCGGCCACTAGAAGTGCGGCACGTGGCACCGCCAGCGCTCCAACCGCCGCGGCCTGCCCGGCCCGCGGGAGGCCCTCCCGGGCCCGGGAGCCGCCTCCCCGCGCCCGCGCCTTCGTCCGCATCGCGCCGCCTCCTCCCTCGAATCCGGTCGCCGGCGCCGCCACTGGACGCCGCTGCTCTGCCGCCGAACGTCACCCGCACCGGCCGCCGCGTCCATCGTCGCCAGCACACCGCCCTGCCGCCGACCTTCTCCTCCGCCGCAGCCGCACCTTCCCGCCGCCTCTACGGGTCGGATCCGGCGGGATCCGGCGCCCCAACCTCGCCGGCCTTCTTCCCGGCGTCCTCCCCGGCGATCCTCGATCCGCGTGCCGGCGAGATCCAGATGCAGCTACAGTAAACCCTAGGTTGATTCCGCCCAAGTCCCTTTTCTGCATATTTTTTTGCATATTTCATCGTGACGTAACTTTGCATTCGTAGCTTCGATTTGGGCATATAGCATATCAAAATGTTCGGCTCAAAGAGCACATAATTTCATTCCATTGAATCATTTTCATTTGAGTTCATCTTGATGCCCGAAATGCTGTTAGAAGAGTGCTACTTGAGATAATTGCCAGATCTCCTGCTCCATTTAGATATTTGTCATTTTTGCCATGATTAATGTGTACATGATATGCCCATGAGCTCTACATATATTTTGTTAAGGGTTTTTCCATCTTTCCAGAGGTGCAACCCATGTATTTTTGTGATGTGTGTGGTGACTAGCACGAGCTTGCAAAGTGAGGCACTTGGTAATGCTGATTTCAGGGACTTAGCATTTCCACTAAGTCCTTGACCTGTTTATCTCATGTTGCATATGTTCATGTTGTTTCCTAGTGATCCGTGCCTCTTTTGAGTATGATCAGTAAGGATGTTTTGTTAATCTTGTAATGCTCTATCCATACATGTCTTTGTTTGCAATTATGGAGCACCCTAGCTTGAGTCAATCGAGCTCTACTTTTGCTACTTCGTGAATCTGGGCAGATTGTCTACTTGTTAGCGATTTTGCCGAGGATGTTGTAGTTGATCCGTGCATGCTATGCTATTGTTCTTGCCATGTCTAGCTTGCATTTTGTGTATTATTGATGTATGTATGCTTATATTGTCATGACTTGCTCTGTAGTGAGTGCATCGAGCTCGTAAACATGCCTACTTGATATCTGTTTTCAGCATGCTCCAGTTTTCACTAAGTCTGAGAACTGATTATGTTTTTGCCATGTTCACATGCTTGCAATTGTATTTTCTGATCCCTTTTGGCTCAAGGTCACTAAGGGACTTTTGTTAAGCTCTTTGAGTAGCTCCATGCCATGCTTTACTTTGCCATGTTCAGGTCCTGTCGCATGTAGTTTTATTACTCCGAAGAGTGCTATCTGATCTGAAATTCCAGACAAGTGTTAATTTCACTAAATCTGAAATCTGTTTGTCATATGCATTTTTGCCATGCTTGTTTGAACCTGTTAATGGATGATTTGGCCGTAGCTCAGTGCTAGACTTTTGTTAAGCATCTTAAATGCATCCCTGCCATGTAGTTTTTTGCCATGTTTGGGTGCTGTAGCTTGTTCATCTCTTTGCATTTAGATGGCTACTTGCTGTAAATCGCAGACCGGTGTCATATTTGAATCGCTTGCCATTTCCAAACCGTAACTCCGATTCCGACGTTCTTTATATCGTTTTCAAGCGATTTCATCTCATCTTTCCAGTGGCACACTAGGATTTCCAAGTTGAGGCCAGGTTCATGCATTCCTTGTCACATCTTGCATATGCATCCTGCATCGCATCCCGCATAGCATACCATCCTTGCATCATATTGTTTGATCCTTGCACGTGGTTGATTGTGTCCTTGTTGCTTGTTTGTCTTTGAGGTGACGAGTTCGCTAACGAGGAGCCCGTTGAGTTTGCTTTCGAGGGTCCAGTCAACTCTGACAACTTTGCAGGCAAGATGATCATACCCTCGAAATCACTACTATCTTTGCTATGCTAGATTGCTCGCTCTTTTGCTATGCCAATGCTACGATGCCTACCACTTGCTTTCAAGCCTCCCAAATTTCCATGTCAAACCTCTAACCCACCATGTCCTAGCAAACCGTTGATTGGCTATGTTACCGCTTTGCTCAGCCCCTCTTATAGCGTTGCTAGTTGCAGGTGAAGATTGGAGACCGCTCCTTGTTGGAACTTTATTTTCTTGTTGGAATATCATTATATTGCCATGTTATCTTAGTGCATCTATATACTTGGTAAAGGGTGGAAGGCTCGGCTTCTCGCCTAGTGTTTTGTTCCACTCTTGTCGCCCTAGTTTCCGTCATATCGGTGTTATGTTCCCGGATTTTGCGTTCCTTACGCGGTTGGGTTATAATGGGAACCCCTTGATAGTTCGCCTTGATTAAAGCTTTTCCAGCAATGCCCAACCTTGGTTTTACCATTTGCCACCTAGCCTCTTTTTCCCTTGGGTTTCCGGAGCCCGAGGGTCATCTTATTTTAAACCCCCTCGGGCCAGTGCTCCTCTGAGTGTTGGTCCACCTCGTCAGCCACCGGTGGCCACCAGGGAAAACTCTGGGCTGGCCTACCGAAAGTTTGGACAATCTGAGTGTGCCCTGAGAACAAGATATGTGCAGCTCCTATCGGGATTTGTCGGCACATTCGGGCGGTGTTGCTGGTCTTGTTTTAACCTGTCGAAGTGTCTTGAAGAACCGAGGTATCGAGTCTGATCGGAACGTCTCGGGAGGAGGTTTATTCCTTAATTGACCGTGAGAGCTTGTCATGGGCTAAGTTGGGACTCCCCTGCAGGGATTTGAACTTTCGAAAGCCGTGCCCGCGGTTATGGGCAGATGGGAATTTGTTAATGTTCGGTTGTAGATAACTTGAACCTTAACTTAATTAAAATGAATCAACTAATTGTGTTACCGTGATGGCCTCTTCTCGGCGGAGTCCGGGAAGTGGACACGGTGTTGGAGTAATGCTTGCCGCAGGATTGCTCTTTAGTTACTCGTTCGCGCTTTGCCTCCTCTTCTCGCTCTCTTTTGCGAACAGGATAGCCACCATATTTGCTAGTCGCTTGCTGCAGCTCCACATTTTTACCCTTGCCATACCTATTAAGCTTAAATAGTCTTGATCGCGAGGGTGCGAGATTGCTGAGTCCCTGTGGCTCACAGATTACTATTAAAGTAGATGCAGGGCCTGATGATTCCGCTCCAGGTGACATGCTTGAGCTTAAGTGGGAGTTCGACGAGGACTCTCAACGATACTATTTTTCCTTTCCTGACGATCAGTAGTGGTGCCCAGTTGGGGGTGATCGGGACCGTGTCGCATGTTGGGTTATCTTTTATTTTGGCGCCGTAGTCGGGCCATGAGTGTTTGGATGATGTAATGTTATTTATGTACTTGATTGACGTGGCGAGTGTAAGCCAACTATGTTATCTCCCCTTTTATTATCTATATTACATGGGATGTTGTGAAGATTGCCTAACTTGCGACATATGCCTTCAATGCGATTATGCCACTAAGTCGTGCTTCGACACGTGGGAGATATAGTCGCATCGAGGGTGTTACATTCAACTACCGTAGCACACAGCAGTTTGAAACGCGTTATCTTAATGCAGTAAACAAGAGCAGAAGCGGGAACATGGGCTGTATCGGAATGATCAATGGGTTGCTTGCCTGTTGTAGAGGTAGTAGGGTACTGCCCTTCAGACGGATACTCGGGGTTATCCTCGGAGGCAGAACCTACCACGAAAGACACACTGAACATAATCAACACATGGCAATATGCAACAATATGATGCATGCTATGACATGGCAAGATGAAAGTGTTTTGGCCTAATGCAAGCTAAAACAGAAGGGGATGAACTCATTTGAATCAAAGATTCAAATATTAGCTCATTAAACATGGCCTTATTAGTGCATTACCTTATTCTTCTTAAACATCAGGGTTAACTTGTTTTGTCATGAATAAAACCATTACAGATGGATAGATTGAATTTTTCTGATCATTTTTCATATATAAATCTTTGCATTTGGAGCTATGGTTGATTTTCTATGATTTTTAGAAGTTTTGACTATTTTCTGGAATTTCCTATTAAAGAATAAATCCAGTAATTGAGTTAATGCGTCAGCACTGTGTCACTGTGACGTCAGCGGGTCAAAGGCGCCAGCCCAGGTCAAACCTGACTGGTGGGCCCCTTCTGTCAGTCTCTCAGCTAACTAACAGAGTTAGTTAGTGTTTAGTTAGCACTAAACTGGGTTAGTTAGGCTCTGGGCCCACATGTTAGTGAGAGAGGGTTAATTAACGATGTCATTAACCTCTAACAGAGTGATTAGCTCTAATTTAAACTAATCTGAATTAGTTAGGAGCCGGCCCCACCTATCAGTGTCTCAGGCGGAGTCAAACTGGGGTCAAACCCCTGGTCAGCGGGGTTAATCCCGCCGGCGTTGAGTCGCCGGCGAGGCCGAGACGGCGGATAGCTTCAGAAATCGGCCACAGGCGACCAATTCGACCGCGGTTTGGTCCTAGGCGTAGCTGGGGCTCGTGCGCATCTAGTGGGGCAAGTGGGAGGAGCTGGGGTGGAGCGAGCTCGCCGGAGTCGAGCTCGTGGCGGCGGCCGGAGCTCGGCTGTTGGTGGTTGTGCTGCTGCAGCGAGCTAGCGGGGAAATGGACGCACTAGCGAGGCGCTACGAGGTGCGGTGAGTGCGTTAAGCAGCCGCGCTTGACCAAATGTCCACCGGAGTGACGCCGGCGTCGAGCTCGCGCGGTGGCGTGCTACGGTGAGCAAGGGGGCGGCGTCTATGACGAGCAAACGAAGCAGAGAAGAGGGGGGGATCGGTAGAGGAGCTCACGGCGGTTGCAGGACGTGTCTCAGCGGGCTCGGGGGAGGTCGGACGTCGTCGGGGCGTTGCCGGCGATCTTGGTGGACCGAGGAAGAAGAAGGCATCGGGGAGGCGCTTGGAGGCGTCCGGCGTCGTGTGAGTCGACGAGGAGGCGTGGACGATGGAGGCGGAGCTCACGGGCACGTCAGGGAGGCGAGGGGGTGGCTCCGGTGACAACTACGGCGAACGACAGCGAGGATCACGCTCGGCCATCGCGGGAGAGGGTGAGGGAGACGAGGGGGAGAGAGGGGAGGAGTGCAGGGAGGTGCTGGGCGTCTCCGTGGCGCTCAGATGGGGACGAGGAGGCAGCAGGAGGTGGAAGCAGGAGGTGGCCGCGGGAGCACGCGCCGGCGACACGCCTCTGCCTACTGGCAGAGGTGGGTGAGGACTGGCACTGGCTGGGTGGGCCGGGCCAGCACAGGTAAGGCCCAGGTGGGCTTCTCCCTCTCTCTCTTTTTCTGATTTGTTTTCTTTTTCTATTTAACTGCAACTGTTGGGCTTTATTAAAAATACTAAAACGTTTCCAAAAATCCTGAAAATAATTGTGGGCTCTGTTTAGAATATTTCCAACAGCAAACATTTATTTCCAGAATTATCTGAGCATTTAAATTATTTTATAGCATTTAAATGCCCAAACTCAAATACTTATGATTTAATTCAATGACCTTCTATTGACCTAGAAAATTGTGCACCAATTTTGCCAGAGGTTCTAACCCAAGACAAAGAGGGTGAACTTTTTAGAAGGGCATTTCAGGTTCATTGCAAATAATTTTAGTAAACCCTAGTTGTCATCCCCATTTCAAACTTAAAAGGAAATTAAACATAATGTACACTCTAATGCTTGAACTAGCTAGGGTGTGACAACTCACCCCCACTCAAAAGAATCTCGCCCCGAGATTTAGGATCCTCTGGAAAGCAGGTGGGATACTCGAGTCGAAGACGACCCTCCCTTTCCCAAGTGGCTTCTTTCTCGGAATGGTGTGACCATTGAATCTTGAGAAACTTGATATTACGATGTCGAGTGGTACGCTCGGCTTGATCAAGGATACGAACGGGATATTCCCGATATGAGAGGTTATCTTGTAGATCAAGTGTTTTGTGGTCCACTCCACAGATAGGATCCGTGAAGCAATGCCTGAGTTGAGAAACGTGGAAGACATCGTCAACTCTGGAAAGATGCGAAGGTAGTTCCAATTGGTAGGCAACTTCTCCCCGTTTGGCAAGAATGCAAAAGGGTCCAATGTAACGAGGAGCCAATTTGCCTTTGATACCGAAACGATGGGTTCCCTTTAGCGGAGTAACCCGAAGGTAAACCTTCTCGCCAACTTCATGAGTCATAGGCTTATGTTTATGATCATATTGACTCTTTTGACGAGATTGGGCTGTTTTCAATTTCTCACAAATAACGCGAACCTGCTCTTCTGCTTCCTGAATCATATCCGGGCCAAAGAGTTGTCTTTCCCCGGTTTCTGACCAGTTAAGAGGCGTTCGACATTTTTGTCCATAGAGAACTTCGAAAGGAGCCTTGCCCAAGCTAGTTTGATAACTATTATTATAAGCAAACTCCGCGAATGGAAGGCATTTCTCCCAACTCATTCCGAACAAGATGACAGAAGCTCGGAGCATATCCTCCAGAATTTGATTGACTCGTTCTACTTGACCACTTGACTGAGGATGGAAGGCGGTGCTAAAGGAGAGATGAGTTCCCATAGCATTTTGGAAACTTTCCCAAAATCGAGAGGTGAAGAGACTCCCACGGTCTGAGTTAATTTCCAATGGAACACCATGAAGAGACACTATTTAGGAGATGTATAAATCGGCTAGCTGGCTAGTGGTGATACTCTCACGAACAGGTAGAAAGTGGGCTACTTTGGAAAGATGGTCGATCACGACGAAGATGGCATTATTCCCTCTCTTGGTCCTGGGAAACCCAGTGATGAAATCCATACTGATTTTATCCCATTTCCACTCGGGAATAGCCAAAGGTTGAAGGGTGCCAGCAGGCCGTTGATGCTCTGATTTAACACGACGACAAACATCGCAATTAGCAATGTATTGAGCGATTTCTCTCTTCATCCTAGTCCACCAAAACCTCTGCCGTAGGTCTTGATACATTTTAGTACTACCGGGATGAATGGTGAGAGGAGATTCATGAGCTTCCTTAAGGATCAACTGGCGTAGATGTTGTTTCTTGGGAACCACCAAACGCTTCTTGAAGAAGACAGCACCTTGCTCATCCATGGAGAAACATTTAGCAACTCCGCTAGCGATGTTTTCCTTTATCCGGGATATTCCCTTATCATACCGCTGGGCGGTTATGATTTGATCCATAAGGTTAGGTTTTTCCACCAGGGTGGATAGAAAACCTCGAGGAACAATGTGAAGATTAAGCTTACGAAATTCCTCATGGAGAAGTGGTTGACTTTGTTGTAACATCAGGTTGTTACAATAGGACTTACGACTTAGCGCATCAGCCATAACATTGGCCTTGTCCGGGGTGTAAGTTATTCCTAAGTCGTAATCCGAGATCAACTCGACCCAACGTCTTTGCCTGAGATTCAAATCTGGTTGACTGATCGGTGAAGATCTCGCAACGATTACCGAGGAGGTAATGTCGCCAAGTTTTGAGTGCATGGACTACAGCTGCAAGCTCTAGATCATGTGTGGGATAATTTTCCTTATGTGGGTGTAATTGCCGTGAAGCATAGGCAATTACCTAACGATCTTGCATGAGTATGCAACCTAGTCCTTGTCGCGAGGCGTCGCAATAGATAATAAAGTCCTTGGAGAAATCTGGTGGTACCAGTACGTGAGCTGATGTCAGGCGTCTTTTCAGTTCCTGAAAGCTGAACTCGCACTGTGGAGTCCACTCAAACTTTTTATCTTTCTTGAGGAGTTCAGTTAGAGGTTTAGCAACCTTGGAGAAATTCTCGACGAAGCGGCGGCAATAGCTCGCTAAGCCAAGGAAGCTTCGAACTTGCTTGACCGTCTCAGGTGGAGTCCAATCAAGGACGGCTTGAACTCGCTCGGGATTGACAGCAATACCCTTACCAGAGATTACATGGCCTAGATAGGTCACTTCTGGCAACCAAAATTCACACTTGGAGAATTTGGCATAAAGGCGATACTCTCGAAGTTCCATCAATACCAGCCTTAGATGTTCGGCATGTTACTCTTCAGTCTTGGAGTAGATGAGTATGTCATCGAGGTATACTACGACAAATTTATCCAAATACTCCATGAAGACCGAGTTCATTAACCGCGAGAAGGTGGCTGGGGCATTGGTTAAACCGAAGGGCATAACGGTGTACTCGTATTGGCCATAACGAGTAACAAAGGCCGTTTTGGGAATGTCCCCGTTTCTGATTTTGATTTGATGGTAGCCCAACCTCAAATCCATCTTGGAAAAGACTGAGGATCCAGTGAGCTGATCATACAGATCGTTGATCCTGGGAAGCGGGTATTTGTTCTTGATGGTGACCAAGTTGACAGGTCGGTAATCCACAACCATTCGATCCGTTCCATCCTTCTTCTTGACGAAGAGGACGGGGCAGGCCCAAGGAGAGGAACTAGGACGGATGAAACCCTTTTTAAGGACTCATCGAGTTGGTTCTTAAGCTCGGCTAGTTCTAAGGGCGCCATCTTGTAGGGTCTTCTGGAAATTGGAACGGTTCCTGGAACAAGGTCTATCACAAACTCGACATCCCTGTCAGGTGGAACACCTGGCAGTTCTTCTGGAAAGACATCCAGAAAGTCTCGGACTACCGGAACATCCTCAAGGTCTGGAAGGGGGTTGGCATTTAGGGAGTAGAGCTGGCTCTTGGCCACTCGAGTTAAGACATTGACTGTCTTGCTCGATGGGTGAGTAAGTTGAACGGTTCTAGTGGCACAATCAATCTTAGCATAATGAGCTGACATCCAGTCCATACCCAAAATGATGTTGATGTCCGAGGACTTGAGGGCTATTAAGGAAGCAAGGAAGACAAGTCTATCGACAAGAATTTCGTTCCCATGGCTTACTCTAGAAGTTTGCCATTTGGAACCCGGAGTTTGAATTACCATGGAAGTGGGCATGTCACAGAATGTCGTGTTATGCATTCGAGCATAGCTCTCGGATATGTATGAATGAGATGCTCCAGTATCGAAAAGAACAGATGCCGGATGGCAGTTAACAAGGAGCGTACCAAGGACGACGTTAGGATCCTCATGAGCCTCCTCGGCTGAAACATAGTTGACATGGCCATGGGCAGTGGTGGCCGGCTTGGCGTAGAATGTCTTTCCCGTGGGCTTACCACGGCCAACAGACTTTCCAGTTTGATTGGGGTTGTTGTTCTGGGGACACTCTCGGCTATAGTGACCCGGCTCTCCACACTTGAAACAAGTCACCACATTGGGACGTGGAGCAGCATTAGCAGCGGGGCCACCATAGGGCTTGGGCGGTGCAAATTGCTGGTTGGGACGAGGCGCCTCAAAGGATGGCCTTGGGATGAACCTGGGTGGAAGTGCCGTGCTTGGGATCCACACCCGGCGCTTCTGAGCTCCAGAGCCGGATGAAGAGCCAAAATCACGGGAGTGCTTGCATGAAGCGTCATAATCAGTCTGGCCTGTCTCAGCACTGATGGCTTTATTGACCAACTTCTGAAAGGAGGTGCACTCGTGCAGACGAAGATCGCGGCGAAGCTCAGGGCTAAGTCCCTTGCGGAACCTTGCCTACTTCTTAGCGTCAGTAGATACCTCTTCAGGGGCATAGCGTGCCAGATTCCCAAATTCACGACTATATGCATCCACAGTCAGTCTTCCTTGGGTGAAATTGCAGAACTCCTCCCTCTTGCGATCCATGAGACCTTCCGGAATGTGATGCTCACGGAAAGCCTCACTGAATTCAGCCCAAGTAGTGATTTGGCCGACCGGGCGCATAGCTTCAAAATTTTCCCACCAGAGGCTAGCAGGGCCTTCGAGATGGTAGGCAGCGTAAGTAACCTTGTCGGCTTCGGCTACGTTGGCAGAACGTAGCTTGTGGGTGATGCTGCGAAGCTAGTCATCCGCGTCGAGGGGCTCGACGGAATGGTTAAACTTTGGTGGGTACAGCTTGATAAAGTCATTGATTGACACCAAGTCATTTCGCGGATGGCGTGCAGTGTTTTGCTCAATCCGCTCTAGCAGGCGGTTAGTCTCACGCTTGTTTCTTTCCGCCTCCAGCATTACTTCGGCCAGAGAAGGCGGGTGAGGCGGATTTTCACCCCTAGCTGCACTGGCTTCCCCCTGCTCCGGGGCAGCAGGGTTGCTGCGGGTGTTGACCATCCTAGGAGAAAACAAGACAACGGTTTAGATAAGGATGGCTCAACTTAGCAAGGAAGTGCAGAATGTAATGGATAACACGGAATGCAGAGATGTTCATCCGTATGTCATGGTAAAATAAAACTGCCATATATATACCAACGGTCATACACATCATACATAGTTTAGTACAAGCCCAGGCTACAGTCCAACTATGATGAAAGACGTTACATCTCATCGGAGGCATTCCAAGCTCCTATACATTATTTGTCTACACCTCCGGAATTGATTACACGCCAAGTCATATTCCACAAGTCACGCAGGATAGTGGAGATACAACTATTACAATACTAGTGATACTACTACTAACTCAGACAGCTCCATAGTAGTCCTCATAGAAGTCACCTCCATAGCCTGGAAGTTCAACGTGATCATCCGGGAACAGACGGTCCTGAGGAGCCTGTTGACCATAGGGGCTAGGATGAGGTCTTGGACCAACAAACGGTGGCCTGCGAGGACCACGGGGTGGGGTGATGCCCCCCACATCACGCCAATCCACCATGTCTGGCAGAGTAGATCTCACAGGATACAGATCCCTTGTATCCATACATCCAGCTTGCACCGTAGGTGCAAACCGAGTCAATGTGGCCCAATGATCAGCACGGGTATTGAAAAGATCCAACCTCAAGGCCTGATTCTCTCGGTCCTTATCTTCGAGCATCTCGGTAGTGGTACGAGTTAATGAGTCCTCCTAAGTGTAGTCAGCATAGATAGCCTGAAGATACCCTTGCGCTCCCGGAAGTGAAGCTGGCATGTAACGGAAGTCGGTGTTCTGAAGCAGGCCAGTCCGGACTCGCATGATGGTCATCATGGAAAAGGCAGCATCCTGCACAGCCATCTCAACAATAACCCCGAGTCCATAGGAACAGTGAAGGGGCTCGGTAGATCCAGGATAAGAAGGAAATATCCTGACGGTGCAGAAATATTGGCTTTGATTAAAGTCGCGGAACTGCTCTTCGACAGTGTATTCGGGATACCACGGTAACCCGTCTCAATCATTACCCAGACTAACATAGCAGTATGACCGGGCACGTCGAGGCACCGGGTCAGGCGAACCACTTGGTTTTGAACACGGTTGGCCATCTGAAAGCACAACCACAATGCAAAGACATTAGAATTTCTAGGGAAAATTGGACAGCATAACAACTGTAAATGCTCAGAAAAAGATTTGAGACATCCACAACAGTCTGCAATACCACTCAACAACATCATATCAAGGTTCTGATTCAATTAGCAACATACTAAAAATAGTAGAAACTGAACTGGGAGTTGTAACAACAATCCTATAAGCTACTACGGATTAGGAACACATGAACCTGATAGAAGAAGAGAGCCTAGTCCTTAACCCACATTGAATGAGAAGAGAAAGACTCAGATCAGAGGGCATAGGGTAAAGGAGTAAAAGAGCCTTACGTTCCCTCCCACAATCAATTCCCCTACATATAACTAAAGCATTTCTAGACTCGACATCGACCAGTTTGGCTCAACGAACCTACAGGTAGTCCGGCTCTGATACCAACGCTGTCAGGACCCCGATTCCAAGTCACATCGATCTAGCCGGTAACACCTCATATCACTTTGCGGCCTCATGCACGGTATCCCATGGGTGTCGCCTTACCATGGCCCGGGACCGTTTGCGCCTTTTGGCTCACGTATATGATAGTGTCGCTAGCATCCATATGACAGAGAACCTGGGCCGACATGGCTAGCCGTGAACCCAAAGCGGCACAGACCTATGGAGACAGGCATACATGAATCACATCAAGCATGTCGGTCATCAGCGAGTGATTCCGGGCTGTAGCACTGGGCTAACAGGACTTCGGGGAACCCGGGCTGTAGCAGGCTAGGCAGGACTCCGGATATCACCGCGTGACATTTCCCCGAAGGGACAGACATAGGAACGAAGTGAAACACATGCCGGCCAGTCAAGTGTCCTGAACAGTAGTGCTGGGCTAGCAGGACTCCGGTGAACCGGGCTGTAGTGGACTACTATGGCTCGAGGAACACTAGACTACATTTCCCCATAAGAAAGGCTGCCAAGGATAAACAACTAGATTGTCGAATCCCACTCATACCAAGCATTTCAATCATACACACAATATGCCCATATGAGTACATACAACATGGCATCACAACAAAACTCTACAACTCAAGTACTTTATTTAAAGGCTCCTGAGAGCCATACATAACATGTTCATACAGATAGGGGTCACATGACCCGACACTCAAGTCATACAAACATACAAGTACATGCGGAAGCAACTAGTCTGAGTACAAACACTAGAAAGAAAGAAGGCTTCTCGAAGCCTGTCTATTTACATGGGGCCCTTCATGGACAGGATCACCACCTGGGTGGCTAGTCACTCGTCGATGTCAAGGTCTACGTAGAACCCATCGGAGGGGGCGGTGTTGTCGTCTGAAAACAGTAATTGAGCAAACATGAGTAGAAAGGTACTCAGCAAGTCTTACATCAGAACCTAATATACATGCTCATTCTCAAGAAGGTGGTGGGGTTATTGCAGCAAGCCAGCTTTGACTCTTGGCTAAGCTATCCTATGGAACTCCACTAGTAAAATAGTTTTCGCACACGAGTCCACTACTCACCAACACAATACTCCACCGGGGATCCTCTCTCGTCATCCTACGAGAGGGCCATCCTCGGTACTCACACTTATCTTGAGACTTTTAATAGTATCCATTTAACTTGTCTATGAACTGTATAGGCAACCAAGTAGTCCTTTACCGCAGACGCGGCTATTCAAATAGTTTTATACCCTGCAGGGGTGTACTTCTTCATACACGCTTTCACCACTTACCGTCGTTTACACGACATGTACTCGGCAACCTTCAAGCGGAAGCCCAGCGAGGGTGTCGGCCACGGCCTACCTAAACACTTAAGTCTCTAGTCCAGGTTTATCGCCTATCCAGGTTCCATCCGCAGAGAGTCCGGCCGAGGTTTCCACTTACGCCCCCGAACGATGTGAACAGGGTCCCCGAGACACCAAACGGGTGCCTCGGTACACCGTGCCATGGTGTATCTACCGCAACATAGCCCACCCCTAGGGTCAGCGCTACGCACGGCCACCAACACATAACCTACAACACCAGAAACTATTTGCAACTCATGGACAGAGTACTAAGGTATTTAAGAAGCCGATAGGGTCAATTAAGGATCCCAATGCATGGTAGTAGCTGAATCTTAAATCACACATACAGATCTCAGTTCTTAGGGACGGCCTCAATGAAACAACCCACCATGTACTCCTACATGGCCTCTCATCGATACCTTTACCAAAACATGTTCCACACATCCCTCACGTTACCGACATAAACATTTCACTCTAGCCCATCACCCAGATGAACCAGACCTGACACAACTCTAAGCATAGCAGGAATAGCAAAGTAGGAATCACATACATGGCTCAATCAACTCCTACACATGCTAGTGGGTTTCATCTAGTTACTGTGGCAATGACAGGTCATGCAGAGGATAAGGGTTCAACTACCATAGCACACAGCAGTTTGAAACGCATTGTCTTAATGCAGTAAACAAGAGCAGAAGCGGGAACATGGGTTGTATCGGAATGATCAATGGGTTGCTTGCCTGTTGTAGAGGTAGTAGGGTACTGCCCTTCAGACGGATACTCGGGGTTATCCTCGGAGGTAGAACCTACCACGAAAGACACACTGAACATAATCAACACATGGTAATATGCAATAATATGATGCATGCTATGACATGGCAAGATGAAAGTGTTTTGGCCTAATGCAAGCTAAAACAGAAGGGTATGAACTCATTTGAATCAAAGATTCAAATATTAGCTCATTAAACATGGCCTTATTAGTGCATTACCTTATTCTGCTTAAACAACAAGGTTAACTTGTTTTGTCATGCATGAAACCATTACAGATGGATAGATTGAATTATTCTGATCATTTTTCATATATAAATCTTTGCATTTGGAGCTATGGTTGATTTTCTATGATTTTTAGAAGTTTTGACTATTTTCTAGAATTTCCTATTAAAGAATAAATCCAGTAATTGAGTTACTGCGTCAGCACTGCGTCACTGTGACATCAGCGGGTCAAAGGCGCCAGCCCAGGTCAAACCTGACTGGTGGGCCCCTTCTGTCAGTCTCTCAGCTAACTAACAGAGTTAGTTAGTGTTTAGTTAGCACTAAACTGGGTTAGTTAGGCCTCTAGGCCCACATGTCAGTGAGAGAGGGTTAGTTAACGACGTCATTAACCTATAACAGAGTGATTAGCTCTAATTTAAACTAATCTGAATTAGTTAGGAGCCGGCCCCACCTATCAGTGTCTCAGGCGGAGTCAAACTGGGGTCAAACCCCTGGTCAGCGGGGTTAATCCCGTCGGCGTTGAGTCGCCGGCGAGGCCGAGACGGCGGATAGCTTCGGAAATCGGCCACAGGTGACCAATTCGACCGCGGTTTGGTCCTACGTGTAGCTGGGGCTCGTGCACATCTAGTGGGGCAAGTGGGAGGAGCTGGGTGGAGCGAGCTCGCCGGAGTCGAGCTCGTGGCGGCGGCCGGAGCTCGGCTGTTGGTGGTTTTGCTGCTGCATCGAGCTAGCGGGGAAATGGACGCACTAGCGAGGCGCTACGAGGTGCGGTGAGTGCGTTAAGCAGCCGCGCTCGACCAAATGGCCACCGGAGTGACGTCGGCGTCGAGCTCGCGCGGCGGCGTGCTACGGTGAGCAAGGGGCAGCGTCTACGGCGAGCAAACGAAGCAGCGAAGAGGGGGGATCGGTAGAGGAGCTCACGGCAGTTGCAGGACGCGTCTCAGCAGGCTCGGGGGAGGTCGGACGTCGTCGGGGCGTTGCCGGCGATCTCGGCGGACCGAGGAAGAAGAAGGCGTCGGGGAGGCGCTTGGAGGCGTCCGGCGTCGTGTGAGTCGACGAGGAGGCGTGGACGATGGAGGCGGAGCTCACGGGCATGTCAGGGAGGCGAGGGGGTGGCTCTGGTGACAACTACGGCGAACGGCAGTGAGGATCGCGCTCGGCCATCGCGGGAGAGGGTGAGGGAGACGAGGGGGAGAGGGGGGAGGAGTGCAGGGAGGTGCTGGGCGTCTCCGTGGCGCTCGGATGGGGACGAGGAGGCAGCAGGAGGTGGAAGCAGGAGGTGGCCGCGGGAGCACGCGCCGGCGACACGCCTCTGCCTACTGGCAGAGGTGGGTGACGACTGGCACAGGCCGGGTGGGCCGGGCCAGCACAGGTAAGGCCCAGGTGGGCTTCTCCCTCTCTCTCTTTTTTTTATTTGTTTTCTTTTTCTATTTAACTGCAACTGTTGGGCTTTATTAAAAATACTAAAACGTTTCCAAAAATCCTAAAAATAATTATGGGCTCTGTTTAGAATATTTCCAACAGCAAACATTTATTTCTAGAATTATCTGAGCATTTAAATTATTTTATAGCATTTAAATGCCCAAAATCAAATACTTATGATTTAATTCAATGACCTTCTATTGACCTAGAAAATTGTGCACCAATTTTGCCAGAGGTTCTAACCCAAGACAAAGAGGGTGAACTTTTTAGAAGGGCATTTCAGGTTCATTGAAAATAATTTTAGTAAACCCTAGTTGTTTCCAGGGGGGTGTTGGGGGTTCTGTCATCCCCTTTTCAAACTTAAAAAGAAATTAAACATGATGCACACTCTAATGCTTGAACTAGCTAGGGTGTGACATTACCGGCAAGTCTCTTTACTCGTTCTGTAACACATCATCCCGTGATCAACTCCTTGGTCACATTGTGCACATTATGATGATGTCCTACCGAGTGGGCCCAGAGATACCTCTCCGTTACACGGAGTGACAAATCCCAGTCTCGATTCGTGCCAACCCAACAGACACTTTCAGAGATACCCGTCGTGCACCTTTATAGCCACCCAGTTACGTTGTGACGTTTCGCACACCCAAAGCCCTCCTACGGTATCCGGGAGTTGCACAATCTCATGGTCTAAGGAAATGATACTTGACATTAGAAAAGCTTTAGCATACGAACTACACGATCTTGTGCTAGGCTTAGGATTGGGTCTTGTCCATCACATCAATCTCCTAATGATGTAATCCCTTTATCAACGACATCCAATGTCCATGGTCAGGAAACCGTAACCATCTATTGATCAACGAGGTAGTCAACTAGAGGCTTACTAGGGACATCGTGTTGTCTATGTATCCACACATGTATCTGAGTTTCCTATCAATACAATTCTAGCATGGATAATAAACGATTATCATGAACAATGAAATATAATATAATAATAACTAATTTATTATTGCCTCTAGGGCATATTTCCAACAGTCTCCCACTTGCACTAGAGTCAATAATCTAGTTCACATCGCCATGTGATTAACACTCACAGGTCACATCGCCATGTGACCAACATCCAAAGAGTTTACTAGAGTCAATAATCTAGTTCACATCACTATGTGATTAACACTCAATGAGTTCTGGTTTTGATCATGTTATGCTTGTGAGAGAGGTTGTAGTCAACGGGTCTGCAATATTCAGATCCCTATGTATTTCGCAAAACTTTATGTCATATCGTAGATGCTGCTACCACGTTCCACTTGGAGCTATTCCAAATTGTTGCTACATTATACGTATCCGGTATCTCTACTCAAAGCTATCCGAATAGGTGTTAAGCTTGCATCGACGTAACTCTTTATGTCGAACTCTTTATCACCTCCATAACCGAGAAACATTTCCTTATTCCTCTAAGGATAATGTTGACCGCTATCTGGTGATCCACTCCTAGATCACCTTTGCACCCTCTTGCCAGACATGCGGTAAGGCACACATCAGGTGTGGTACTCAGCATGGCATACCGTATAGAGCCTATGACAAAAGCATAGGGGACGACCTTCGTCCTTCCTCTTTCTTCTGCCGTGGTCAAGCTTTGAGTCTCACTCAACTTCACACCTTACAACTCAGGTAAGAATCCCTTCTTTAACTGATCCATTTTGAACTCCTTCAAAATCATGTCAAGGTGTGCGTTCTTTGAAAGTATCATCAGGCGTCTTGATCTATCTCTATAGATCTTGATGCCCAATATGTAAGCTTCTTTATCCAGGTCTTCCTTTGAAAAACACTCTTCAAACAACCATTTATGCTTTCCAGAAATTCTACATTATTCTGGAACAACAATATGTCATCCACATATACTTATTAGAAATGTTGTAGTGCTCCCACTCACTTTCTTGTGAATACAAGTTTCTAGCAAACATTGTATAAACCTAAAAGCTTTGATCACTCCATCAAAGCATATATTCTGACTCCGAGATGCTTGCTCTAGTCCATAGAAGGATCGCTGGAGCCAGCATACCTTTTAGCATCCTCAGGATCGACAAAACTTTGATTGTATCATATACAACTCTTTCTTACGAAAACTGGTAAGAAAACTTGTTTTTGACATCCATCTGTAAGATTTCATAATCAAAAAATACAGCTAATGCTAACATGATTCCGACGGACTTAAACATCGCTACGGGTGAGAAAATCTCATCGTAGTCAACTCCTTGAACTTGTGAAAAAATCTTTCCCACAAGTCGAGCTTCATAGACGGTAACATTACCGCCCACGTCCGTCTTCTTCTTAAAGATCCATTTATCTCAATGGCTTGCCGATCATCGGGCAAGTCCACCAAAGTCCATACTTTGTTCTGATACATGGATCCTATCTCGGATTTCATGGCTTCTAACCATTTGTCGAAATACGGGCCCACCATCGCTTCTCCATAGCTCGTAGGTTCTTTGTTGTCTAACAACATGATATCTAAGACAGGATTACCGTACCACTCAGGAGTAGTACATATCCTTGTCGACCTATGAGGTTCGATAGCAACTTGATCCGAAGCTTCATGATCACTATCATTAACTTCCTCTTCAACAGACGTAGGCGCCACAGAAAACATATTTCTGTGTTGCATCAATCTCTAGTTGAAATAAAGGTTCGACAACCTCATCAAGTTCTATCTTCCTCCCACTCAATTCTTTCGAGAGAAACTCCTTCTCGAGAAAGGACCCGTTCTTAGCGACAAACAATTTGCCCTCGGATCTGAGATAGAAGGTGTACCCAACTGTCACCTTTGGGTATCCTATGAAGATGTGTTTGTCCGCTTTGGGTTCGAGCTTCTCCAGCTGAAGCCTTAAGCATCACAGCCCCAAACATTAAGAAATGATAACTTTGGTTTCTTGCCAAACCAATGTTCACACGACGTCGTCTCAACAGACTTAGATGGTGTCCTATCTAAAGTGAATGTAGCTGTCTCTAACGCATAACCTCAAAATGAAACGGTAGATCAGTAAGAGACATCATAGATCGCACCATATCTCATAAGGTTCGATTACAACGTCCGGACACACCATAACCCAGTGGTGTTCCAGGTGGCTTCAACTATGAAACAATTCCACGATGTCTTAAGTGATTGCCAAACTCATAACTCAGAAATTATCATTGATCAGATCGTAGGAATTTGATCTTCTTGTTATGATGGTTCTTAACTTTACTCTAAAATCGCTTGAACCTTTCAAACGTTTCAGACTTGTGCTTCATTAAGGAAATATACCTATATCTACTCAAATCGTCAGTGAAGATGAGAAAATAGCGATATCCACGGCACGCTTCAATTCTCATTGGATCACACGCATCAGCATGTATGATTTCCAACAAGTCACTTGCCCATTTTATTTTACCTGAAAACGGGGTCTTAGTCATCCTGCCCATGAGGCATGGCTCGCAAGTGTCAAGCGATTCAAAATCAAGTGACTCCAAACATCCATCGACATGGAGTTTCTTCATGCATCTTACGCCAATATGACCTAAGCGGCAGTGCCACAAGAAAGTGGTACTATCATTATTAACTCTACATCTTTTGGCGTGAACATGTGTATTACCAAAACCGAGATTCACTGAACCATTCACATAGGGTGCATGACCTTGAAAGGTATTATTCATGTGAACAGAATAACCATTATTCTCTAACTTAAATGAATAACCGTATTGCAATGAACATGATCTAATCATATTCATGCTCAACGTAGACACCTGATAACATTTATCTAGGTTCAATACTAATCCCAAAGGCAGATGGAGCGTGCGATGGTGATCTCATCAACTTTGGAAGCACTTCCAACACACATCGTCACCTCGCCCTTAGCCAGTCTCCGTTTAGTCCGTAGCTTTTGCTTCAAGTCACCAATAATAGCAACTGAACCGGTATCCAATACCCAGGTGCTACCAGGAGTACTAGTGATGTACACACTAATAACATGTATATACTTTGTTGAAGTTTCCAGCCTTCTTATCTACCATGCATTTGGGGTAATTCCGCTACCAGTGACCGTTCCCCTTACAATAGAAGCATTTAGTCTCGGGTTTGGGTTCAACCTTGGGTTCCTTCACTGGAGCGGCAACTGGTTTGCCATCCATGGAGTTTCCCTTCTAGCCCTTGCCCTTCTTGAAACCAGTGGTCTTGTTAAACCATCAACACTTGATGCTCCTTCTTGATTTCTACCTTTTGCGGTCTTAAGCACCGCGAACAGCTCCGGGATCAACTCCATCCCTTGCATGTCATAGTTCATCATGAAGATCTAGTAGCTCAGTGATAGTGACTAGAGAACTCTACCAATCACTATCTTATCTGGAAGTTTAACTCCCACTTGATTTAAGTGATTGAAGCACCTAGACATTCTGAGCACATGCTCACTAGTTGAGCTATTCTCCTCCATCTTGTTGGCAAAAGAACTTGTCAGAGGTCTCATACCTCTCAACACGGGCATGAGCCTGAAATCCCAATTTCAGCTCTTGGAACATCTCATATGTCTTATGGCGTTCAAAACGTCATTGGAATCCCCATTCTAAGCCGTAAAGTATGGTGCACTAAACTATCAAGTAGTCATCAGGATGTGTCTGTTAGGTGTTCACAACATCCACAGACGACGTTGTAGGGGTTTGCACATCGAGCGGTGCATCAAAGACGTAAGCCTTCTGTGTAGCAGTGAGGACACTCCTCGGACTACGGACCCAGTCCGCATCATTGCTTACAATATCTTTCAACTTAGTCTCTAGGAACGTATTGAAACAGGGAGCTACAACCTGAGCTATTTATCTACAACATATTTGCAAAGACAATTTAGACTATGTTCATGATAATTAAGTTCATCTAATCAAATTATTTAATGAACTCCCACTCAGATAGACATCCCTCTAGTCATCTAAGTGATACATGATCCGAGTCAACTAGGCCGTGTCCGATCATCACGTGAGACGGACTAGTCATCATCGGTGAACATCTTCATGTTGATCGTATCTTCTATACGACTCATGTTCGACCTTTCGGTCTTCCGTGTTCCGAGGCCATGTCTGCACATGCTAGGCTCGTCAAGTCAACCTAAGTGTATTGCGTGTGTAAATCTGGCTTACACCCGTTGTATTCGGACGTTAGAATCTATCACACCCGATCATCACGTGGTGCTTCGAAACAACGAACCTTCGCAACGGTGCACAGTTAGGGGGAACACAATTCTTGAAATTCTTGCGAGGGATCATCTTATTTAAGATACCGTCGTTCTAAGCAAATAAGATGTAAAACATGATAAACATCACATGCAATCAAATAGTGACATGATATGGCCAATATCATTTTGCTCCTTTTGATCTCCATCTTCGGGGCGCCATGATCATCATCGTCACCGGCATGACACCATGATCTCCATCATCACGATCTCCATCATCGTGTCTTCATGAAGTCGTCCCATCAACTATTACTTCTACTACTATGGCTAACGGTTTAGCAATAAAGTAAAGTAATTACATGACATTTAAGTTGACACGCAGGTCATAAATAAATTAAGACAACTCCTATGGCTCCTGCCGGTTGTCATACTCATCGACATGCAAGTCGTGATTCCTATTACAAGAGCATGATCAATATCATACATCACATATATCATTCATCACATCCTTTTGGCCATATCACATCACAAGGCATATACTGCAAAAACAAGTTAGACGTCCTCTAATTGTTGTTGCAAATTTTTATGTGGCTGCTATAGGTTTCTGGCAAGAACGTTTCTTACCTATGCCAAAACCACAACGTGATATGCCAATTTCTATTTACCCTTCATAAGGACACTTTTCATCGAATCCTATCCAACTAAAGTGGGAGAGACAGACACCCGCTAGCCACCTTATGCAACTAGTGCATGTCAGTCGGTGGAACTAGTCTCACGTAAGAGTACGTGTAAGGTTGGTCCGGGCCGCTTCATCCCACGATGTCGCCGAATCAAGATAAGACTAGTAACGGCAAGTAAATTGACAAAATCGACGCCCAAAACAACTTGTGTTCTACTCGTGCATAGAAACTGCGCATAGACCTAGCTCATGATGCCACTGTTGGGGATCGTAGCAGAAATTTAAAATTTTCTACGCATCACCAAGATAAATCTATGGAGTAATCGAGCAACGAGGGGAAGGGGAGTGCATCTACATACCCTTGTAGATCGCTAAGCGGAAGCGTTGCAAGAACGCGGATGAAAGAGTCATACTCGCAGTGATTCAAATCACAGTTGACTCCGATCTAAGCGCCGAACAACGGCGCCTCCGCGTTCAACACACGTGTAGCCCGGTGACGTCTCCCACGCCTTGATCCAGCAAGGGGAGAAGGAGAGGTTGGGGAAGACTCCGTCCAGCAGCAGCACGACGGCGTGTTGGTGGTGGAGGAGCGCGGAACTCCAGCAGGGCTTCGCCAAGCACTACGAGAGACGAGTAGGGAGAGAGGTAGGGCTGCGCCAAGAGGGAGAGGATCTCATGTGTTGGGCAGCCCCCATACCTCAAATATATATAGGGGGAGGGGAGGGGGCTGCGCTCCCTCTAGGGTTCCCACCCCAAGGGGTGCGGCAGCCCTAGATCCCATCTAGGATGGCGGCCACAAGGGGGAGAGGGGGAGGCGCACCTGGGGTGGGCCTTAGGGCCCATCTGCCCTAGGGTTTGCCCCCTCCCCTCTTGGAGGCGCATTGGGCCTTGGTGGGGGGTGCACCATCCCACCTGGGGCTGGTCCCCTCCCACACTTGGCCCACGCAGCCTTCTAGGGCTGGTGGCCCCACCTGATGGACCCCCGGGACCCTCCCGGTGGTCCCGGTACGTTACCGATAGCACCCGAAACCTTTCCGGTGACCAAAACGGGACTTCCCATATATAAATCTTTACCTCCTGACCATTCCGGAACTCCTCGTGATGTCTGGGATCTCATCCGGGACTCCGAACAACATTTGATAACCGCGTACATACTTTCCCTATAACCCTAGCATCATCGAACCTTAAGTGTGTAGACCCTACGGGTTCGGGAGTCATGCAGACATGGCCGAGACAACTCTCCGGTCAATAACCAACAGCAGGATCTGGATACCCATGTTGGCTCCCACATGCTCCACGATGATCTCATCGGATGAACCACGATGTCAACGATTCAATCAATCCCGTATACAATTCCCTTTGTCTATCGGTACGATACTTGCCCGAGATTCGATCGTCGGTATCCCGATACCTTGTTCAATCTCGTTACTGGCAAGTCTCTTTACTCGTTCCGTAACACATCATCCCGTGATCAACTCCTTGGTCACATTGTGCACATTATGATGATGTCCTACCGAGTGGGCCCAGAGATACCTCTCCGTTACACAGAGTGACAAATCCCAGTCTCGATTCGTGCCAACCCAATAGACACTTTCGGAGATACCCGTAGTGCACCTTTATAGCCACCCAGTTACGTTGTGACGTTTGGCACACCCAAAGCACTCCTACAGTATCCGGGAGTTGCACAATCTCATGGTCTAAGGAAATGATACTTGACATTAGAAAAGCTTTAGCATACGAACTACACGATCTTGTGCTAGGCTTAGGATTGGGTCTTGTCCATCACATCATTCTCCTAATGATGTAATCCCGTTATCAATGACATCCAATGTCCATGGTCAGGAAACCGTAACCATCTATTGATCAACGAGCTAGTCAACTAGAGGCTTACTAGGGACATGGTGTTGTCTATGTATCCACACATGTATCTGAGTTTCCTATCAATACAATTCTAGCGTGGATAATAAACGATTATCATGAACAATGAAATATAATATAATAATAACTAATTTATTATTGCCTCTAGGGCATATTTCCAATAGGCCGAACATGGAGGGAGCAGGTCATGGGTGAGGGCAGCAGGGGCGACAACAGGGTGGCCTGGACGAGGCCGGAGGCCGGGGAGGGAGCGGCCGACGGAGGCCGGACCAGGAGTCGAGGCGGTAGATCTCCTGCTCGCCGACAGGCGAGGCAGCAAGGAGGAGGCGCTCGGGAAGCTCGGGCTCTAAGAGTTCTGGCGCGGGAGGCTGGGTGCAACGCCATGGGGAGGCGGCGACGAGGAGGAGGGGAGGCAGCAAGGGCATCATGAGGAAGGAGGGGATCGAGGGAGAGGGACGATGGCTTGGCGATGCTCGAGGGGAAGATATGGGGATCGATCGGGATTGGGGTAGGGTTAGGTCGGGGCGTGGCTGGGCCTAGGAGAAGATGGGCCGACACGGTGCGGTTGGGCTGCTGGTTGGCCGGCCTGGTAGAGCTGGCAGGGGCTCTCTCTCTCTCTCCCTCATTCTTATTTCTAAAATAGAAAAGAACAAAGAAGAGAAGAAAAAGGAAGGAGGTTTTAGGGGAAGAAGTTGGACATGCGGATAATTTTCCCAGACTCACAAAAATGTGCTCGTTCCAAGAAAATACAAATGGCCAAGATTGAAAGATTAAATTCAAACTCATTTGATTTAAATTCAAATGATTTGAATGGGAAGTGAGGTTTGGGAAGGTCCAAAAATGTTCGTATTTTTGGTGGAGCTCCGGAATATGATGAAAGAATATATGGCAAGGTTGGAGACCAAGAATTAAGATAGCAAAGGCATTGGGATATTTTGCAAGTGTGTTTATGGGTGATTCCAAATTATTGGAATATAATTTTTATAGCTCCCTAAAATATTGGGAGAATATGTTTTGAAGAGAAATCACCATAGTGAATATCCCTCGATTTAAATGAATCGAAGATCCATACAATTTAATTGGATGAGTTTTAAGAAGAGGTGCAAGATGACTTGATGTAATGCACATGATGCAGAAAAGAAAGCAACGAATCAAACAAATCACAAGACGAATCTCGGAAACCATGGAAGGCATCTGAAGCTCCAGTCTTGGGGCGTTACAACACTCCACCACTACAAGAGGATCTCGTCCCGAGATCTAGAATGGCACTGTAGAGAAACGGAAGAGGAAGAGAAGAGGTAAAACTAATTGCTTCTTTAACAAATGAGTGAAACCAAAGAACCTTGCGAGGTTGAACAAATTTAAAGAAGAAAACAACGAAGATGAACAAAGTTGAAAACACTCCGTTAGAAAAGGGGAACAAGGAACATTATGGGAACCTTGTAGGTTGAAAGACATAAGAAAAGGGTTGCAATGGACAAGAAGTACATGCAAGCACTCCGGTTGAATCGAGATGTACAAGGAACGATAAAGATCAATTACGACAACACTCCAGTTGGAAAAGGAAGGTAAATATTATGAGCTTGACAAGATGAGAGGATACTTGATGAAATCGACAACACATTGCCTCCGGAACTACTGAAAGAATGGCACAAGGGGTAAGAACGATTTCAGACAGCACTCCGGTTGAGAAGGGAGAACTTGATAAGATGAGAGAGCTCGAATGAAAACACGACACTCCAGTTAAAACAAGATAGAGAAGGAATAAGAATGATATAATTTGGGAAGCACTCAGACTGTAAATGGAAGGAATTGAACATGATCTTGACAAAACAAGATGATGGGTCAAAGAGAGCAACATCACAATGCCTCCGGAACGAATGATAGAACGGACTGAAAGTAACGAAGAAGAAAACAACATCTTCTACCTCGAATGAATTTGAAAACATCCTTCCATAGAGGATTGGACGGAGTTGTTGGGAAATGAACAATGAAAAGAATAAACTTGTTGTGGGCTTATGGAAAACTTCTCAAAATTGAGGCAAAATTTTGCCACTAACGAAAACAATAGATTGGATTGATATGAACAAGGAGATGAGAAACTTATTTCATCGGGAGGATAAATGAAGAACTTGGGTCATTTATGAGCACCATAAATAGCAACAATCCTTAGGGAAATCTTTAGGTGAAATATAACCCGATATAACTCCAATGAAGAGATTGATGGATTGAAAGATGTCTTGAGCGAAGAGAAAATGATGGATTTAGATATGTCACTCTTGAAAAACTTGTGAATCATGAAACACGAAGGGAAATTATCAACAATGACATAACACCACGTCAAAAGATGAGATATGAAAGAATTGCACTTTGGATGCAAGATGAAGAATACTTGAACTTCTCAAAACAAAACATGTGTTGAGCACCCTGTTTAATTTTGAGTATAGCTTGGCGGATCATAACTTCGAGAGAAAACTTGTCGAACAATTGAAGAATGAAAGGAATCCTTAATGAACCACCATGTAGAGCCTCCGTGAAGAACTCCCGTAATAAAGGATGATAGAAAGAAAGAGAAGTTGAAAACACAAGGTATAACCGAGAAAAACTTGGAGCTCCAGAAAAGGAAAAGGTGAAAACACTAGAACCGAGAATTACTTCATCCTGAACAAACTCCGAAGGAAGGGATTAAACATTTGAATGAAACAAAAATATATGTGTATCCTTCATCAATTCAAATTGATGACCAGCACCGGATTTGGCATACTACTTATTCTCATAGAAAGGATTAGGATAGATATAGCGTAAACTTGAGAAGGTATTGATGGAACCACCGGTAGGATTGGAACAACGGATAAATTAATATGAGAACATAGGAAGAGGAATCTTGAACAAACCACCGTAAGAATTAAAAAATGGAAGTAGAAAAGGCACAATTCACCAGGAAGAATTAGAAAACGAATGAAGATACTTGAGAGAATTTAGATACAAGTGGAATCAAGAGATCATGAACTGACTAGAGAATACTTGAGCGATGCATCGGTAAGATTTGGAGAATGAGAGCTGAAAGCTGAGAATGAATAAACCCGAAATAATGGCCTTCGGAGAATCAGACTAAAAAGACTCCTGAATTGCTCCGGATGGGTGAAAAGAATTCTCACAATCAAAAACAATTATGAGAGGATGGCATCAAGCTAGAACCATGAATCTTCAAGAGAACATATATGATTGAAGAGAAACTCTTCTTCGGTCTCCAAATCCAAGAATGACGACGAGAAACACCATCAAGAATTGTTGAGACACTCCGGAATGATTAAAAGAGGAAAGGTTGAGCCAAAGATGAAAAGAATTTGAAAACGATATTGGAGAAGGCAATTGACTGATGAAACTTCATTCTTACGTCAAACTTTAGAATATTTGAGAATAGCTCCGAGAAAATTAGAAGAGTCGGGTAAGATCCTGGGAAAAGACCTGTGGGTTAGGGCCCACTCAAGAGAAAACACCATTGAACGACTTAAAAGAGAGATTACGCCCATTGAACAAATGGCTTGAATGAGATAACAACCTCGAATTAGTTTGAACATATTAGAAATGAAAACACGAATCTCCTGAGATATCTTCAGTATTCTAGAACAAATGAATGGCGAGAAGTGGATAATTAAGAGGTGCACCAGCATGAGAAAGCATTTGAACAAAGGAAATGATATGATCGACAAAGCTTAAATTGAATCAACCGGAGAAGAAATAGAACAAAGAATGATGAACTTGAAGAGCATCTTCATGAGAACCACCGGGTAAGAACATTGACAGAAAAGAATGGAGATACTTCCCATCAATAAAATGGTACTTGATTAAGAAATCCGAATCCTTGAAGAAAAGGGTGGGAGGGCGGGAAAACAAAGATGACTTGGGACGGATGAAACGAACGACGTTGGGAAAACTGTGAGGTGATCTTGCGAATGTTGAAATGATCGGATCCACTTGAAGAGACACACGCCGGTTGAAAAAGAATTGGCATGACCATCTCGATGGTCGAAAAGGATTAGCACTCCCATAGAAATATGAGAACGCCATTTAGGAAAGGTATGGAATCAACACTTGACATTGAAACAACTTGAATACCACAACTCAAAACAAAACAAAGGATTTGGCTTGCAGAATAAACCGGAAACAAACATATGATAGATCCCATATCGTATCATGTGTCTATTGGAAAGATATTCTAGGAGCTACTTGAATTCCCACTTATAAACTCCCGAAACTTTCTGGTTATGCAATCAGGTGTTGGGGATACAGGGGAAGCATAATATCTCACACAAACTAACAATTCCTACATCGAGTTGTATCCATCCTTCAACACATAACCAAGAAACCTTCGGAAATCATGTACCTCAACCTTCGAAAAGCATCCGTTATACGAGTTATGGCAATACTCCCGAACTCCCGCCCCAGTACTGGGTGGAATTGAGGTTATATCACTAACAACTGCATAAAAGAGATTTTCGATGTCGGCGAAACTCGGGTATTCCAGAACTGCAACGATAAAATTGTGACGACAACACCTCGGAGCTCAACTCCCCAGGACACTACCACAACTCCTAAATGTCAGGAGGCACCAAGAACAATGTTCTAGTCAGAAGAATATCGTAACGATTCCAAGATACCCGCGTGATCCTAAAAATATTTCATGAAATTTGAGAAGAGAAAAGTCAAAACTTCTACGTTAGGAGGCCTCACCAAAGCGACGAAGGGACTGACGAGTAAAAATAATCCCACTCTCCGATATATATAATCCTAAGACTCAAAACATTTTGTTCTAGACTCAACAACGTCAGCGATTCGATCAAGCAGTGGGCTCCTAAGTCGGGGATGGCTCTGATTACCAACCTGTAACGCCCACGATGCGGCTATATCTCCCACGTGTCGAGGCACGACTTAGAGGCATAGCCGCATGGTAGTTTAGTCACAAGTGGGATAATCTTCACACAATCCCATGTACTGAATAAGAAAGGGATAAAAAGTTGGCTTACAATCGCCACTTCACGCAAATAACAAGTTCAACATACATCATCCAGAATACAATCAAGGTCCGACTACGGAACCAAAATAAAGGAAGACAACCCCAAACGCTAGATCCCCGATCGTCCCAATTGGGCTCCACTACTGATCAACAGGAAACGAAACAAAACAACAATCAAGATCTTCATCGAGCTCCCACTTGATCTGGGTTGCATCACCTGCACTGGTATCATAGACACATGCAACTGTTTGGAAGTATCTGTGAGTCACGAGGACTCGGCAATCTCACACCCACGAGATCAAGACTATTTAAGCTTATGGGTAGGATAAGGTAATGAGGTGGAGCTACAGCAAGCGCTAAGCAAGTATGGTGGCTAACATACGCAAATAAGAGTGAGAAGAGAAGCAACGCAATGGTCGTGAAGCTAGAAGTGATCAAGAAGTGACCCTGAAAACTACTTACGTTCAAACATAACACAAGAACCGTGTTCACTTCCCGAACTCCGTTGGAAAGAGGCCATCATGTCTACACACGCGGTTGATGCATATTAATTAAGTTGAGTGTCAAGTTCTCTACAACCGGACATTAACAAATTCCCATCTGCTACATAACCGCAGGCACGGCTCTCTAAAGTTTATACCCTGCAGGGGTGTCCCAACTTAGCCAATCACAAGCTCTCACGGTCAATGAAGGATATTCCTTCTCCGAGAAGACCCGATCAGGCTCGGAATCCCGATTACAAGACATTTCGACAATGGTAAAACAAGACCAGCAAGACCGCCCGGATGTGTCGACAAATCCCGATAGGAGCTGCACATATCTCGTTCTCAGGGCACACCGGATAAGCTAAGCGTACAGGTACCAACATAGCCCAAGTTGCCAAGGGACGGTCCCGCACGGTGCTCTAGTTTGGACCAACACTCAGAGGAGCACTGGCCGAGGGGGAGTAAAATAAAGATGACCCTCGAGCTCCGGAAACCCAAGGGGAAAAGGCTTATGTTGTTAGGCAAATGTAAAACCAAGGTTGGGCCTTGCGGGAGGAGTTTTATTCAAGGCGAACTGTCAAGAGGTTCCCATAACACCCTGTTGGAAATATAACCTAGAGCCAATAATAAAATGGTTATTATTATATTTCCTTGTTCATGATAATTGTCTATTGTTCATGCTATAATTGTGTTATCCGGAAATCATACTACATGTGTGAATACATAGGCCACAACATGTCCCTAGTGAGCCTCTAGTTGACTAGCTCGTTGTTCAATAGATGGTTACGGTTTCCTGACCATGGACATTGGATGTCGTTGATAACGGGATCACATCATTAGGTGAATGATGTGATGGACAAGACCCAATCCTAAGCATAGCACAAGATCGTATAGTTCGTCTGCTGAAGCTTTTCTAATGTCAAGTATCATTTCCTTAGACCATGAGATTGTGCAACTCCTGGATACCGTAGGAATGCTTTGGGTGTGCCAAACGTCAGAACGTAACCAGGTGGCTATAAAGGCACACTACGGGTATCTCTTAAAGTGTCTGTTGAGTTGGCACGAATCGAGACTGGGATTTGTCACTCCGTGTGATGGAGAGGTATCTCCGGGCCCACTCGATAAGACATCATCATAATGAGCTCAATGTGACCAAGGAGTTGATCACGGGATGATGTGTTATAGAACGAGTAAAGAGACTTGCCAGTAACGAGATTGAACAAGGTATAGGGATACCGACGATCGAATCTCGGGCAAGTGTCATATTGGTAGACAAAGGGAATTGTGTACGGGATTGATTGAATCCCCGACATCGTGGTTCATCCGATCATATAATCATGGAACATTTGGGAACCAAGATGGGTATCCAGATCCCGCTGTTGGTTATTGGCCGGAGAGATGTCTCGATCATGTCTGCATGATTCCCGAACCTGTAGTGTCTACACACTTAAGGTTCGGTGACGCTAGAGTTGTTATGGGAAATAGTATCTAGTTACCGAATGTTGTTCGGAGTCCCGGATGAGATCACAGGCGTCACGAGGAGTTCCGGAATGGTCTGGACGTGAAGATTTATATATAGGAAGTCATCATACGGTCACCTGAAGTGTTCGGGGTTTTAGCGGTATTGTACCGGGACCACCGAAGGGGTTCCGGGGGTCCACCTGCCCCGGAGGGCCCTATGGGATGTATGTGGAACGGAACCAGCCCCTAAGTGGGCTGGGCACCATCCCCCCTAGGGCCCATGCGCCTAGGGTTGGGGGGGCCCTAAAGGGGGCTCCCCCCTTGGCTTGGGGGGCAAGCCCCCTCCCCTTGCCCCCCTCTAGATCTCATCTAGAGGGGCCGTCCCCCTTCCCCCTTCGCCCTATAAATAGAGGGGTGGAGGGAGGGCAGCAGCAACACATCTAAGGTGCAGCCCTCCCTCTCTCCAACACCCCCTCCTCCTCCGTTGAGCTTGGCGAAGCCCTGCCGAAGAACTGCGAGCGCCACCACCACGCCGTCGTGCTGCCGGAGTTCTTCCCCAACTTATCCTCCCCCCTTGCTGGATCAAGAAGGAGGATATGTCCCCAGGTTGTACGTGTGTTGAACATGGAGGCGCCGTTGTTCGGCGCTTAGATCGGAATCAACCGCGATCTGAATCACTGCGAGTACGACTCCTTCATCCGCGTTCTTGTAACGCTTCCGTTCTGCGATCTTCAAGGGTATGAAGGTACAGTCCCCTCTCTCTCATTGCTAGTCTCTCCATAGATTGATCTTGGTGATGTGTAGAAAATTTTAATTTCAGCAACGATCCCCAATAGTGGTATCAGAGCTAGGTTTATGCATAGTTTCTATGCATGAGTAGAACACAAGTTGTTGTGGGCATCAATTTTGTCAATTTACTTGCCGTTACTAGTCTTAACTTGATTCGGTGGCATCATGGGATGAAGCGTCCCGGACCGACCATACACATACTCTTACGAGAGACTGGTTCCACCGATTGACATGCACTAGTTGCATAAGGTGGCTAGCGGGTGTCTGTCTCCCACTTTAGTTGGATCGGATTCGATGAAAAGGGTCCTTATGAAGGGTAAATATAAATTGGCATATCACGTTGTGGTTTTGGCATAGGTAAGAAATGTTCTTGCTAGAAACCTATAGCAGCCACGTAAAAACTTGCAACAACAATTAGAGGACGTCTAACTTGTTCTTGCAACATATGCCATGTGATGTGATATGGCCAAAAGGATGTGATGAATGATATATGTGATGTGTGAGATTGATCATTTCTTGTAATAGGAATCACGACTTGCATTTCGATGAGTATGACAATCGGCAGGAGCCATAGGAGTTGTCTTAATTTATTGTATGACCTGCATGTCACTGAAAACGCCATGTAATTACTTTACTTTATTGCTAACTATTAGCCATAGTAGTAGAAGTAATAGTTGGCGAGACAACTTCATGAAGACACGATGATGGAGATCATGATGATGGAGATCATGGTGTCATGCCGGTGACGATGATGATCATGGCGCCCCGAAGATCAAAAGGAGAAAAATGATATTGGCCATATCATATCACTATTTGATTGCATGTGATGTTTATCATGTTTTTAAATCTTATTTGCTTAGAACGATGGTAGCTTAAATAAGATGACCTCCTCACAATAATTTCAAGAAAGTGTTCACCCTAACTGTGCACCGTTGCTAAGCTCCGTTGTTCCGAAGCACCACATGATGATCGGGTGTGATAGGTTCTAACCCTCGCATACAACGGGTGTAAGCCAGATTTACACACGCAATACATTTAGGTTGACTTGACGAGCCTAGCATGTACAGACATGGCCTCGGAACACAAAAGACCGAAAGGTCGAACATGAGTCGTATAGAAGATACGATCAACATGGAGATGTTCACCATTGATGACTAGTCTGTCTCACGTGATGATCGGACATGGCCTAGTCGATTCAGATCATTTATCACTTAGATGACTAGAGGGATATGTCTGTCCGAGTGGGAGTTCATTAAATAATTTGATTAGATGAACTTAATTATGATGAACATAGTGTAAAAATCTTTGCAATATGTCTTGTAGATCAAATGGCCCACGCTAATGTTGCTCTCAACTTCAACGCGTTCCTAGAGAAAACCAAGCTGAAAGACGATGGTAGCAACTACACGGACTGGGTCCGTAACCTGAGGATTATACTCATAGGTGCCAAGAAAGCATATGTCCTTTAAGCACCGCTAGGTGACGCGCCTATTTTCCCAGCAACTCAAGACGTTATGAACGCTTGGCAGTCGTGTAGTGATGATTACTCCCTGGTTCAGTGCGGCATGCTTTACAGCTTAGAACTAGGGCTCCAAAAGCATTTTGAGCAGCATGGAGCATATGAGATGTTCCAAGAGCTGAAAATGGTTTTCCAAGCTCATGCCCGAGTCGAGAGATATGAAGTCTCTGACAAGTTCTATAATTGTAAGATGGAGGAGAATAGTTCTGTCAGCAAGCACATACTCAAGATGTCTGGGTTGCACAACCGCTTGTCTCAGCTGGGAGTCAATCTCCCGGATGATGCGGTCGTTGACAGAATCCTTCAGTCGCTTCCACCTAGCTACAAGAGCTTTGTGATGAACTTCAATATGCAGGGGATGGAAAAGACCATTCCTGAGGTATATTCAATGCTGAAATCAGCGGAGGTGGAGATCAAAAAGGAACATCAAGTGTTGATGGTGAATAAAACCACTAAGTTCAAGAAAGGAAAGGGTAAAAAAACTTCAAGAAGGACGGCAAGGGAGTTGCCGCGCCCGGTAAGCAAGCTGCCGGTAAGAAGCCAAAGAATGGACCCAAGCCTGAGACTGAGTGCTTTTATTGCAAGGGAACGGTCACTGGAACCGGAACTGCCACAAGTACTTAGCGGATAAGAAGGCCGGTAATACCAAAGGTATATGTGATATACATGTTATTGATGTGTACCTAACCAGCGCTCGTAGTAGCTCCTGGGTATTTGATACCGGTGCGGTTGCTCATATTTGTAACTCAAAACAGGAGCTGCGGAATAAGCGGAGACTGGCGAAGGACGAGGTGACAATGCGCGTCGGGAATGGTTCCAAGGTTGATGTGATCGCCGTCGGCACGTTGCCTCTACATTTACCTACGGGATTAGTTTTAAACCTCAATAATTTTTATTTAGTACTAGCTTTGAGCTTGAACATTGTATCTGGATCTCGTTTAATGCGAGATGGCTACTCATTTAAATCTGAGAATAATGGTTGTTCCATTTATATGAGAGATATGTTTTATGGTCATGCCCCGCTGGTCAATGGTTTATTCTTGTTTAATCTCGAACGTAATGTTACACATATTCATAGTGTGAATACCAAGAAGTGTAAGGTTGAGAATGATAGTCCTACATACTTGTGGCCCTGCCGCCTTAGTCACATTGGTGTCAAACGCATGAAGAAACTCCATGCAGATGGACTTTTGGAGTCTCTTTATTATGAGTCATTTGACACGTGCGAACCATGCCTCATGGGAACAATGACCAAGACTCCGTTCTCTGGAACAATGGAGTGAGCAACCAACTTATTGGAAATCATACATACTGATGTGTGCAGTCCAATGAGCATTGAGGCTCGTGGTGGCTATCGTTACGTTCTCACCCTCACGGATGACTTGAGTAGATATGGATATGTCTACTTAATGAAACACAAGTCTGAGACCTTTGAAAAGTTCAAGGAATTTCAGAATGAGGTAGAGAATCAACGTGACAGGAAAAATAAAGTTCTTGCGATCAGATCGTGGAGGAGAATATTTGAGTCACGAATTTGGCACACACTTAAGGAAATGTGGAATTGTTTCACAACTCATGCCGCCTGGAACACCTCAGCGGCTGAGCGTAATGGTGTGTCCGAATGCTGTAATCGCACTCTATTGGATATGGTGCGATCTATGATGTCTCTCATCAATCTACCGCTATCATTTTGGGGTTATGCTTTAGAGACTGCCGCATTCACTTTAAATAGGGCTCCGTCGAAATCCGTTGAGACGACACCATATGAATTGTGATTTGGGAAGAAACCTAACCTATCGTTTCTGAAAGTTTGGGGATGCGATGCTTATGTCAAGAAACTTCAACCTGAAAAGCTCGAACCCAAGTTAGAAAATTTTGTCTCCATAGGATACCCTAAGGAAACTATTGCGTATACCTTCTACCACAGATCCGAAGGAAAGATCTTTGTTGCCAAGAATGGATCCTTTCTAGAGAAAGAGTTTCTCTTGAAAGAAGTAAGTGGGAGGAAAGTAGAACTTGATGAGGTACTGCCCCTTGAACCGGAAAGTGGCGCAGCTCAATAAAATGTTTCTGTGGTGCCTGCACTGACTAGAGAGGAAGTTAATGATGATGATCATGAAACTTCGGATCAAGTTGCCACTGAACTTCGTAGGTCCACAAGGACACATTCCACACCAGAGTGGTACGACAACCCTGTCCTAGAAATCATGTTGTTAGACAACGGTGAACATTCGAACTATGAAGGTACTTGGCGCATCACCGTGTAGACGTACTTGGCGAACCCAAAGTGCTCCTGCTCGGGGAGGGTGCAATGGAGGCAGCGTCATGCGGGCAGCGAGGGAAGGAGCAGGGGCTCGTTGGGCTACGCTGGAGACTTGCAACTGCGGCTTCTTGTAAGGAGACCGGCGCCAAGGACAAGGTTCAAAGCTCGAGGACGAGTTGGTGGCCGACACGGAGATGTCGTGTGGCAGTAGCAGGACGAAGGCGCGGAGTTGTCTAGCTAGACGCGGTCAGGTGCAGGAGGGAGCTCGGGGAAGCGACAGCGGTACTGCTCGGCTCAAGCAGAGGGCGGCGCCGTAGCATGGAAGCAGCTTGGCCAGGAAGACGAGGGAGGCTAGCGCCAGTCGAGGCCGAACATGGAGGGAGCAGGTCATGGGTGAGGGCAGCAGGGGCGACGGCATGGTGGCCTGGACGAGGTCGGAGGCCGGGGAGGGAGCGGCCGACGAAGGCCAGACCAGGAGTCGAGGTGGCGGAGCTCCTGCTAGGCGACAGGCGAGGCAGCAAGGAGGAGGCGCTCGGGGAAGCTCGGGCTCTAAGAGTTCTGGCACGAGAGGCCGGGCGCGACGCCATCGGGAGGAGGCGACACGGAGGAGGGGAGGTAGCAAGGGCATCGCGAGGAAGGAGGGGATCGAGGGAGAGGGACGATGGTTCGGCGGTGCTCGAGGGAAAGAGATGGGGATCGATCGGGATTGGGGTAGGGTTAGGTCGGGGCGTGGCGTGGTGTGGCTGGGCCTAGGGATGGGCCTAGGAGAAGATGGCCCGACCCGGTATGGTTGGGCTGCTGGTTGGCCGGCCTGGTAGAGCTGGCAGGGGCTCTCTCTCTCCCTCATTCTTATTTCTAGAACAAAAAAAACAAAAAAGAGAAGAAAAAGGAAGGAGGTGTTAGGGGAAGAAGTTGGACATGCGGATAATTTTCCCGGACTCACAAAAATGTGCTCGTTCCAAGAAAATACAAATGGCCGAGATTGAAAGATTAAATTCAAAATCATTTGATTTAAATTCAAATGATTTGAATAGGAAGTGAGGTTTGGGAAGGTCCAAAAATGTTCGGATTTTTGGTGGAGCTCCGGAATATGATGAAAGAATATATGGCAAGGTTGGAGACCAAGAATTAAGATAGCAAAGGCATTGGGATATTTTGCAAGTGTGTTTATGGGTGATTCCAAATTATTGGAATATAATTTTTATAGCTCCCTAAAATACTGGGAGAATATGTTTTAAAGAGAAATCACCATAGTGAATATCCCTCGATTTAAATGAATCGAAGATCCATACAATTTAATTGGATGAGTTTTAAGAAGAGGTGCAAGATGACATGATACAATGCACATGATGCAAAAAAGAAAGCAACGAACCAAACAAATCACACAACGAATCTCGGAAACCATGGAAGGCATCTGAAGCTCCGGTCTTGGGGTGTTACACTACTAATGGAGTCCTAGACTAAGGGGTACTCGGGCGTCCGACCTGTTAGTCATGGGCCGGACTGATGGGCTGTGAAGAACACGAAGACTGAAGACTGCACCCATGTCCGGATGGGACTCTTCTTGGCATGGAAGGCAAGCTTGGCGACCAAATATGTGGATTTCCTTCCTTGTAACCGACCCTGTGTAACCCTAGATCCTCCCAGTGCCTATATAAACCGGAGGACTTAGTCCGGAGGGGAGATACTCAATATCATAGTCATACAGGCTAGACTTCTAGGGTTTAGCCATTACGATCTCGTGGTAGATCAACTCTTGTAATACTCATATTCATCAAGATCAATCAAGGGGGAAGTAGGGTATTACCTCCATAGAGAGGGCCCGAACCTGGTTAAACAGTGTGTCCCCTGTCTCCTGTTACCATCGACCTTAAACGCACAGTTCGGGACCCCCTACCCGCGATCCGCTGGTTTTTACACCGACATTGGGGAAGCGGTCTTTGTGAAGGTGTAGCCACACAAGATCACCAATGTCGAATACCATGGGTTGCATGTTGATGTTGGGCTTGGTCGCAAGTCGTTGTACTTGGCGCTCGATGGTGTTCCTTGTATCTTCATGCACCTTCTTGAGATGGTTCACACGTACACTTGCGTCCATATTGATGCGCTCTTGTAGTGGTAGAGGGAGAATGTCCAATGGGGACAATGGGTTGAATCTGTAGACGACCTCAAAAGAGGACTTGCCGGTTGTTGAGTGTCTTGCTCGGATGTAGGCAAACTTGGCGATGGGTAGGCACTCCTCCCACTCCTTGATGTTCTTCATGATGAGCACACAAAGTAGAGCGGAGAGTGTGCGGTTGGTCACTTCCGTTTGGCCGTCTGTTTGTGGATGGTACGCCGTGGAGAAGAGTAGCTTGATTCTGAGCTTGGCGCATAGGGTCTTCCAAAAGTAGCTTAGGAACTTGACGTCGCGGTCTGAGACGATCATCTTTGGCACTCCATGTAGACATAATATTTTCGTACAAAAGAGATTATCAACATGTGAAGCATCGTCTATCTTGTTGCAAGGAATGAAATATGCCATCTTAGAGAATCGGTCCACAACAACAAATACCGAATCCTTTCCATTTCTAGTCCTAGGCAATCCAAGTACAAAATCCATGCTAATATCTTCCCATGGTTGATATGGAATTGGGAGAGGCATGTAAAGGCCATGTGATTGAGCTTTAGACTTAGCTTTGCGACATTTAGAGCATCGGTTGGTGAAGCGGTTGACGTCGTGAAACATCTTGGGCCAATAATAGTTCTTGGAGAGTGTAGCAAAAGTCTTGTCGCATCCAAAATGTCCAATTAGTCCTCCTCCATGAGATTCCTGCAAAAGCAACAAACGAAGAGAAGACTCGGGGATGCAAAGTTTGTTAGCTCTCATAAGATATCCATCTTTGAAGTAATAGCGTTCCCAAGAGGTATGCGTCAAACATTTGGTATAAGGAAGAGCAAAAGTAAGATCATGCTCATACAAGTCTTTTATGTGTTCAAAGCCAATGATATCCAATTCAAGTTGAGTAACAAGCATGCATATGCGGGAAAGAGCGTCTGCCACAATATTTTCCTTACCTTTGATGTACTTGATGACATAAGGAAAAGACTCAATGAATTCACTCCACTTAGCATGACACTTGTTCAACTTAGTTTGACCCTTAAGGTATTTAAGCGTTTCATGATCGGTATGAATGATAAATTCATGAGGTCCAAGATAGTGTTCCCATTCATGCAAAACTCGCACTAAAGCATATAACTCTTTGTCATAGATGGCGTAATTGAGTTGTGCTCCGGAAAGTTTCTCACTAAAGTAAGCTATGGGGTGCTTCCCTTGCGTTAACACACCTCCTATGCCATTACCACTAGCATAACAATGAATCTCAAAGGGTTTTTCAAAGTTGGGTAATGCAAGCACGGGAGCAGAGTAAGCAAATTCTTAAGCTCATTGAAAGCGATATCTCAGGATGGGCCCCAAACAAAGGCGCATTTTTCTTGCTCAAAGCATGCAAAGGTGAAGCAATGGTGCTAAAGACCTTCAGAAATCTACGGTAGAAACCGGCTAAGCCAAGGAAGCTACGCACCTGATGCAAGTTGGTTGGTTGTGGCCAAGTTTTGATAGCATTGATCTTAGAGTCATCAACATGAACACCCTTGTAAGAAACAACAAAACCCAAGAAAACAAGCTTATCAACACCAAAAGGCACTTTTCCATGTTAGCATAGAGACACTCTTTTCGAAGAGTTTGCAAAACGGTGCGAACATGGGTGACATGATCTTTGAGGGATTTGCTATAAACAAGGATACCATTGAAGTATACCACAACAAACTCACCAATGTAAGCGCGAAAGACATAGTTCATAAGACGCATGAAAGTACCCGGTGCTTCCGATAAACCCATAGGCATGACTAACCACTCATACAAACCAAACTTAGTTTTGAAAGCGGTTTTCCATTCATCACCCTCTTGTATGCGGATTTGATAGTAACCACTTTTAAGATCAATTTTTGAAAAGGCAGTAGTGGCACCACTAAGTTCATCAAGCATATCATCAAGGCGTGGAATGGGATACCTATAGCAAACGGTGATAGCATTGATAGGTCTACAATCGGAGCACAAGCGAAAGCTACCATCTCATTTTGGCACAAGAATGACCGAAACGGCACAAGGACTCAAACTTTCACGCACATGTCCATGGTCTATGAGATGCTTTACTTGCCTTTGTATTTATTTGGTTTCTTCGGGGTTGACGCGGTAGGCAGCTTTGTTCGAAAGAGGTGCTCCGGGGATGAGGTCGATGCAGTGCTTGATGCCTCATAGTGGAGGTAGTTCTGGACGTAGCTCGTCGGGGAAAACATCTTGGAATTCTTGCAAAAGAGAAGACAACACTAAAGGTAGAGCGTGAGAGGTGTTAGTGTTTGGTGCGTCGTCCTTGAACAAAAGTACATAGTGTAGGACACTAGATGGGTTCTCACACACTCCTCTTATCTCACTTTTGGTGGCAAATGGAACTAAGTTCTTCTTGTTGCTCATCGTGGAGGCACTCGATTTGGGCTTGTGGCACTTACTCTCTTTTTGGTGGTTCACTCTCTCAGTATTCTCTCCATGATGGGTGGCTTGCTTTTCGGCGATTACTTGGCTTGGAGACATCGGGCGAAGTATGTACTCCTTTCCTTTCATCTTGAAGATGTAGTGGTTCGTTCGGCCGTTGTGAATGACACCTCTATCAAATTGCCATGGGTGTCCAAGAAGAAGGTGGCAGACGGTCATTGGAATGACATCACACTCCAAAGTGTCTTCGTAGGCGCCAATTTTGAAGGAGATTTGTACTCGATGCTCGACTTGGATAGTGCCGGAGTCGCTAAGCCATTGAACTTTGTAGGGATGTGGATGCTTCGTCTTGGGAAATTGGAGCTTGGACCAAAGTTCTTCACTTGCGAGGTTATGCCAACTCCCTCCATCGATGATGACCTTGATAGATCTTCCATTGATGCCGGCCTTGGTGTGGAATATGTGGCATCATTGGTCTTCTTCTTGTTAATGTTCAAGAGTCAAGACCTTGGAGACAACGAGAGCGGGACTTGAGTCTTCATCACAAAAGACTTGTTCCGTGTCTTCTTCGTTCACTTGCCAGTGTATGGCCACTTGCTGAAGGGCTTCCATTTCTCCTTCACTCATTGATTCATAAGTGTCGTCGTCGTTGAGGATCATGGTCCGCTTGCTGGTGCACTCATAGGACTTGTGGCCTCGGCCTCCGCATGTGAAGCATTTGAAGGAACTCGTCTTGACGGTCTCATCGGTTGGGTTAGATGATGATGAAGCTCTCGGCTTGAAGTTGCTCATCGTAGGAGGATGACTTGGGGTTGACGAAGCTTTCTTGTAACTCGACTTGTCGATGTTGCTTGTAGAAGGCTTGGTAGAGGAAGGCGGTGTTGGAGTCATTGAAGCTTGGGTGTTGGAGAAGTCGTATGACTTGGATGAGAACTTGGCATACTTGTAATCGTCTTGCACTTGACGTTCCACTTTGGTAGCTTGATGCACTAGCTCGATGAGGTTCAAGTATGGTTGGAAGACAGCGATCTTCTTGATAGGATGGTTGAGTCCATTCAAGAAATGTGCCATAGTTTTCTCATCATCTTCCGTGACGTTGGCCCTTATCATGACAATCTCCATTTCCTTGTAGTACTCTTCAACGCTCTTGGTTCCTTGCTTGAGTAGTTGGAGTTTCTTGAAGAGGTCGCGGTTGTAGTAGGTAGGCACGAAGCGTGCTCTCATGACACCCTTCATTTGTGCCCAAGTAGTGATGGGTGGTTCACCTCTTGCCTCACGGCGTTCGATGACTTGTTCCCACCAAATGAGGACATAGTCTTGGAACTCAAGGGATGCCATTGCGATCTTCTTCTCTTCGTCGTAGTTGTGCAAACGTAAGATCTTGTCAACTTTCAATGCCAATGAAAGGTACTCTTTGGGATCATTGCTTCCAGAAAACTTGGGCATAGTGAACTTTAGCTTGTCGTAGCATTGCTCTTCATTGTGTTCGGGTTGGGGATGATGACGTCCTTGACGAGGAGGATCGTTTCTCACAGCTTGCTCTTGCCATGGAGGATTTTCATTGTCTTCTTGTTCATGTGGAACTTGATGTGCTTGGCGAGCTTGTGGAGGAACTTTTCGAGCTTGACGTTGCACGCGAGCTTGATATCTTCGTTCTTGAGCTTCTTCACGAAGTGCTTCTTCATGTTCATGAGTTTGTCGGCCTCGGTTGGCTACACCTCGACTTGATTCTCGGAGGGCTTTTTGTGCCTCAAGTGCTTGAGCATCTCGCAATTGTTGCTCTTGACGTTGTGCCTCGGCATCTTGTGCTTCTTGGTGTAGACGCACTCGCTCTTCCTCTTCGTGTTAGCGTTGTCGTTGTTGTTCTCGTGCTTGCGCAAAGGTAGCTTGGTTTTGATGATGTCGGTGCTCTTGAGAGTCAGTGTCTCGTGGAGGATTGAGGTTCGCTTGACGATCGTTGCACGCGGCACGGCAAAGAGTGTTCAATGTCGGTGTACTTGATCCGTAGAGGGTGAAGTCAGAGTGGCGACTGGTACGGCTCCTTCTTGAAGAGGACAAAGTGGTAGAAGAGCAGTTGAGCAACAAAGAACGAATCTCATCCATTCTTGCATCATTCTCTTGGTTGTGATCGTCGAGCTTGTGGTCGAATTAATCCCTTGTATGTTGCTCAGAGAGTCGCAAGTCGGTGGAGATGTTGTCGATGCGTTCACTCATTGCTTGTTGCTGTTGATGCAAAGCACATTGTGCACCAAAGAGGTGGCTCTTTGTGACGTAGGAGTTTATGTCGTCGTCTTGCCCGATGAAGAGTGGGTTGGTAGAAGTACTTGGCCTATCCATCACTCCAAGAGAAATATGTGAGTGGTAGAAAGAGAAGAACGTATACCAAATGTACCTTGACCGAAGTTGAAGGTGGATCAATGATCACTCCAATGTGGAACAAGGAAATAGCATAGTTGGTACCAATTCTTGTCGGTTTTCTCACACCTACATAAGTAAAAGCTTATGGTGGAGCTTGGTTAGGATGGTGGCACAAAATTTGATGCAATTGTAAGTGAGCTTCAATAATGTTGGAAAGATTCGCAAGTTTGCAATGCAACAATTAGACCAAGCAATATGGGGTACACGGAAACACACATGCAAAAAGATAAGTGGGGTCGTGCAACCAAGGATGAGCAAAAATGTGGAATCCACAAAAATGCACTTGTTGCACAACACTAGAGAGACGCTAGCACGATTGCACAATAGGCGGATACGAAGACTTGTGCACAACCTACTACGCAAAAATGCAATGACTTCTATCCCAAGTATTCTCTATGCAAGGTGTTCCGATGATATGATCCAAGATGGTCTAGTATGACAATCTTAATGTTCTATGATGCTATGGTTCTTGCGTAAAAGCTCTTTGCTTATCTTTCCCTTTTGCTTAAAAGATTGTTTGGCTCTTTGTTGTTTGAACTCTTTTCTCATGCAATGCTTCACGAACAAAGATAGCAATTGTGTATGCGATGACAACTTTGTGACAGAAGAGATGATACCAAGATATGCACCAATGATGTATGTATACTATGGGAAGTATGATTACTAATGTGCACAAGTCTCGTTGCAGGCAATACTCAAAAGCTAGTCTCGATGGGTAAGCGATGCAAAGGAGTAAGGCTATGATGGCTATCAATGTAATGGCAAGAATGATGTATCCTATACCAAGATGATGTTACCTCTTCTTGCTTACGGTATGGTGTCAAAATGGTGGCACGAATACCAAGATGTAGTCGAGGTGGTCGTTGTTGATGACGCGTCCATGGCGAAGATGAGCGGCGGTGATGTTGATGTCGAACCGTTCCTAAATAGCCGAAACACAATAGGACACGGAATAACAACTCAAATTCTCAAAGCTCGAAGTGGCAAAACGTGTCGGAGTGCGAAACGGGTAAGCAATGGTGGAGGCATGCGGAAGTTTTGATGGTGTAAAGGTGGTGGGAGTGCGTATGCGGAAGTGGTCGAAGATGCGCGAACTTTCTGTCTAGGCCGGAAGTTCCGGGTCGGCCGGACAGTCCGGGGTCTGGAGGTTCCGGGGTTGGCCGGAAGGTCCGGTGGTCGAAAGGTCTGGGTGGGGGTGGAAAAACTTTGAGAACAACCCAAATCCGAAGGGGAAAAGAAAAAAAATGGGGAAAAAGAAGGGTGGGGAAGCTAGATCTGTGAGCCAGACACAAAATTCACGTATCAAATCCAAAAAAACTTCATCACCAACAAATCACAATAAAATTTGGGAGGGCTATTTTTCTGGGGATTTTTAAATTAGGGACAAAATCAACAAAATTAGGCTAGCAAACAAAAGGGGAGGCTCCGAAATCGTGATCAACGTGGCTCTAGATACCAAGATGATGTAGGATAGGAACCCTAGGGGCCTATCTTTCACGAAAGGAGCGGATCCCGCGAAGAACACGAGGAGAAACACGAGGAGAAACACAAGGGAAAACACGAGAGAATCACTAAACCAACAGGAAATAGTCACACATATGCTAGATCCTCGAGTACGTAAGAGATCACACGATCCACGGTCAACTAAGGACGATACAAGTGGTAACCGGTCTTCTCCATGAGGAGGTCTTGATGGTCTTCTCCGCAAGGAGGTCTTGAACCCAAAGGGATCTTCTCCGAAGAGGGGCTGCGGTCTCTCTCAAGGAGTAGATCTGATGTGGATGAGCAAAGCTCCATCTCAAATGAGCTAATCCTTTGCTAACCCTAAAACATAGGCAGGAGAAGAGTATATATAGTCTAAGGGGTGAAAGGGTACACGGGCCTTGGCCCAAGTCGCTGCACGCAGGCAGGGCCGGAAGTTCCGGGTGAGGCCGGAAGTTCCGGGCGCCGGAGGTTCCGGGGAGGGTCCGGCCTAACCAGAGAGTTGGCACGGGTGGAGTTGGGTTGGCGTCCAGGGGACGGAAGGTTCGGGCTGGCCGGAGGTTCCGAGGGCCGGTAGGTCTGGGACGGGATCCGGGCTGGTTCCGGGCTAACCAGAGAGTTGGCATGCCCGGGCTGGTCGAAGACGTCAGAGGCCGGAAGCTCCGGGTCGGCCGGAGGGTCCGGGGCCCGAAAGTTCCGGGCTCTCGCCGGAAGTTCCGGGCTGTCCAGAGAGTTGACGCCTGTCTCTTCTTATTCAGCTCCATCTTCCTCTTCTGATTCTCCTTGCTCCTTAGCTTTTTCATGGTTAACTCCTTGATACCTGAGTATGCATAATTTCTCCATTTGAGGTAGTAGCCATGTCTCATGTGCATCGAAGTGAACTTGTGAGAGGAGAGATGTCATCTCCGTTTCGAGAGCTCTTGCATGTGCTCGTGTCATGGGTCCGCTAGGCACTTGATGAGACAATGGTATGTCCATGGGGATGACCTTGGGATGCTCCGCATCATCTCCCCTCCCTTGGGGAAGATCCGACCTCAGATCAAATTCTTCATCACCATGGTAGGGTGAGAGGTCCTTGACATTGAAGATGTCGCTCACGTTGTACTTGTCGCGCGGGAGGTCGATCTTGTAAGCGTTGTTGTTGTTGTAGCGTGCAAGCACCTTGAAGGGTCCATCCGCTCGTGGTATAAGCTTGGACTTGCGTTCATTGGGGAAGCGGTCTTTGTGTGAAGGTGTAGCCACACAAGATCACCAATGTCGAATACCATGGGTTGCTTGTTGATGTTGAGCTTGGTCACAAGTCGTTGTACTTGGTGCTCGATGGTGTGCCTTGTATCTTCATGCACCTTCTTGAGATGGTTCACATGTGCACTTGCGTCCATATTGATGCGCTTTTGTAGTGGTAGAGGGAGAATGTCCAATGGGGACAGTGGGTTGAATCTGTAGACAACCTCGAAGGGGGACTTGCCGGTTGTTGAGTGTCTTGCTCGGTTGTAGGCGAACTTGGCGATGGGTAGGCACTCCTCCCACTCCTTGATGTTCTTCGTGGTGAGCACGTGAAGTAGAGCGGAGAGTGTGCGGTTGGTCACTTCTGTTTGGCCGTCTATTTGTGGATGGTACGCCGTGGAGAATAGTAGTTTGATTCCGAGCTTGGCGTATAGGGTCTTCCAAAAGTAGCTTAGGAACTTGACGTCACGGTCCGAGACGATCGTCTTTGGCACTCCATGTAGATGTCATATTTCCGTACAAAAGAGATTGGCAACATGTGAAGCATCATCTATCTTGTTGCAAGGAATGAAATGTGCCATCTTAGAGAATCGGTCCACAACGACAAATACCGAATCCTTTCCATTTCTATTCCTAGGCAATCCAAGTACAAAATCCATGCTAATATCTTGCCATGGTTGATATGGAATTGGGAGAGGCATGTAAAGGCCATGGGATTGAGCTTTAGACTTAGCTTTGCGACATGTAGAGCATCGGTTGGTGAAGCAGTTGACGTCGCGAAACATCTTGGGCCAATAATAGTTCTTGGAGAGCTTAGCAAAAGTCTTGTCGCGTCCAAAATTTCCCATTAGTCCTCCTCCATGAGATTCCTACAAAAGCAACAAATGAAGAGAATACTCGGGGATGCAAAGTTTGTTAGCTCTCATAAGATATCCATCTTTGATATAGTAGCGTTCCCAAGAGGTATGCGTCAAACATTTGGTATAAGGAAGAGCAAAAGTAAGATCATGCTCATACAAGTATTTTATGTGCTCAAAGCCAATGACATCCAATTCAAGTTGAGTAACAAGCATGCATATGCGGGAAAGAGCGTGTGTCATGATATTTTCCTTACCTTTGATGTACTTGATGACATAAGGCAAAGACTCAATGAATTCACTCCACTTAGCATGACGCTTGTTCAACTTGGTTTGAACCTTAAGGTATTTAAGTGTTTCATGATCGGGATGAATGATAAATTCATGAGGGCGAAGATAGTGTTCCCATTCATGAAACACTCGCACTAAAGCATATAACTCTTTGTCATAGATGGCGTAATTGAGTTGCGCTCTGGAAAGTTTCTCACTAAAGTAAGCTATGGGGTGCTTCTCTTGCGTTAACACACCTCATATGCCATTACCACTAGCATCACAATGAATCTCAAAGGGTTTGTCAAAGTTGGGTAATGCAAGCATGGGAGCATGAGTAATCAAATTCTTAAGCTCATTGAAAGCAGTATCTTGGGATGGTCCCCAAACAAAAGGCGCATTTTTCTTGCTCAAAGAATGCAAAGGTGAAGCAATGGTGCTAAAGTCCTTCAGAAATGTATGGTAGAAACCGGCTAAGCCAAGGAAGATACGCACCTGATGCAAGTTGGTTGGTTGTGGCCAGGTTTTGATAGCATTGATCTTAGAGTCATCAACATGAACACCCTTGGAGGAAACAACAAAACCCAAGAAAATGAGCTTATCAACGCCAAAAAGGCACTTTTCCATGTTATCATAGAGACGCTCTTTTCAGAGAGTTTGCAAAACGGTGCGAACATGGGTGACATGATCTTTGAGGGATTTGCTATAAACAAGGATATCATCGAAGTAGACCACAGCAAACTCACCAATGTAAGTGCGAAAGACATAGTTCATAAGACGCATAAAAGTACCCGGTGCTTCCGATAAACCCATAGGCATGACTAACCACTCATACCAACCAAACTTTGTTTTGGAAGCGGTTTTCCATTCATCACCCTCTTGTATGCGGATTTGATAGTAACCACTTTTAAGATCAATTTTTGAAAAGATAGTGGCACCACTAAGTTCATCAAGCATATCATCAAGGCGTGGAATGGGATACCTATAGCGAACGGTGATAGCATTGATAGGTCTACAATCGGAGCACAAGCGAAAGATGCCATCTCGTTTTGGCACAAGAATGACCGGAACGGCACAAGGACTCAAACTTTCACGCACATGTCCATGGTCTATGAGATGCTTTACTTGTCGTTGTATTTATTTGGTTTCTTCGGGGTTGACGCGGTAGGCAGCTTTGTTTGAAAGAGGTGCTCCGGGGATGAGGTCGATGCGGTGCCCGATGCCTCGTAGTGGAGGTAGTTCCAGAGGTAGCTCGCCGGGGAAAACATCTTGGAATTCTTGCAAAAGAGAAGACAACACTAAAGGTAGAGAGTGAGAGGTGTCAGTGTTTGGTGTGTCATCCTTGCACAAAACGACATAGTGTAGGACACTAGATGGGTTCTCACACACTCCTCTTATCTCACTTTTGGTGGAAAATAGAACTTAGTTCTTCTTATCGCTCATCGTGGAGGCACTCGATTTGGGCTTGTGGTGCTCACTCTCTTTTTGGTGGTTCGCTCTCTCACTATTCTCTCCATGATGGGTGGCTTGCTTTTCGGTGATTACTTGGCTTGGAGAAATCAGGCAAAGTATGCACTCCTTTCCTTCCATCTTGAAGATGTAGTGGTTCGTTCGGCCGTTGTGGATGACACCTCTATCAAATTGCTGTGGGCGTCCAAAAAGAAGGTGTCAAACGGTCATTGGAACAACATCACACTCCAAAGTGTCTTCGTAGGCGCCAATTTTGAAGGAGACTTATACTCGATGCTCGACTTGGATAGTGCCGGAGTCTCTAAGCCATTGAACTTTGTAGGGATGTGGATGCTTCGTCTTGGGAAATTCGAGCTTGGACCAACGTTCTTCACTTGCGAGGTTATGACAACTCCCTCCATCGATAATGACATTGACGGATCTTCCATTGATGCCGGCCTTGGTGTTGAAGATGTGGCATCATTGGTCTTCTTCTTGTTGATGTTGAAGAGTCAAGACATTGGAGACAACGAGAGCGAGACTTGAGTCTTCATCACAAAATACTTGTTCCGTGTCTTCTTCATTCACTTGCCGGTGTATGGCCACTTGCTCAAGGGCTTCCATTTCTCCTTCACTCATTGATTCATAAGTGTCGTCGTCGTTGAGCATCATGGTCCGCTTGCTGGTGCACTCATAGGACTTGTGGCCTCGGCCTCCGCATGTGAAGCATTTGAAGGAACTCGTCTTGAAGGTCTCATCGGTTGGGTTAGATGATGATGAAGCGCTCGGCTTGAAGTTTCTCATCGTAGGAGGATGACTTGGGGTTGACAAAGCTTTCTTGTAACTCGACTTGTCGATGTTTCTTGTAGAAGGCTTGGTAGAGGAAGGCGGTGTTGGCGTCGTTGAAGCTTGGGTGTTGGAGAAGTCATATGACTTGGATGAGAACTTGGCACACTTGTAATCATCTTGCACTTGATGTTCCACTTTGGTAGCTTGATGCACTAGCTCGATGAGGTTCGAGTATGGTTGGAAGACAGCGATCTTCTTGATAGGATGGGTGAGTCCATTCAAGAAATGTGCCATAGTTGGCTCATCATCTTCCGTGACGTTGGCCCTTATCATGGCAATCTCCATTTCCTTGTAGTACTCTTCAACGCTCTTGGTTCCTTGCTTGAGTAGTTGGAGTTTCTTGAAGAGGTCGCGGTTGTAGTAGGTAGGCACGAAGCATGCTCTCATGACACCCTTCATTTGTGCCCAAGTAGTGATGGGTGGTTCACCTCTTGCCTCACGGCGTTCGATGACTTGTTCCCACCAAATGAGGACCTAGTCTTGGAACTCAAGGGATGCCATCACGATCTTCTTCTCTTCGTCGTAGTTGTGCAAACGTAAGATCTTGTGAACTTTCAATGCCAATGAAAGGTACTCTTTGGGATCATTGCTTCCAGAAAACTTGGGCATAGTGAACTTTAGCTTGTCGTAGCATTGCTCTTCATTGTGTTCGGGTCGGGGATGATGACGTCCTTGACGAGGAGGATTGACATACACGGCGGTGATTGCAGACACCACTTGTCATCACGGACCCTTGATAGGTCCATTTTGCATCATGGTTTTATATCGATATTTATTGCATTATGGGCTGTTATTACACATTATGTCATAGTACTTATGCCTATTCTCTCTTATTTTACAAGGTTTACATAAAGAGGGAGAATGCCGGCAGCTAGGATTCTAGGATGGAAAAGGAGCAAATATTAGAGACCTATTCTGCACAACTCCAAAAGTCCTGAAACTCCATGGAAGATGTTTTCCAAATATATAAAAAAAATACTGAGAGCAAGAACTTCACCAGGGGGGCCACGAGGGTGGGGGCGCGCTCTACCCCCTGGGCGCGCCCCTACCTCGTGGCCCCCCTGGTGGCCCTCCGGTGACCATCTTCTGCTATATGAGTCTTTTGATGGTAAAAAAATAGGAAGCCATCTTCTCAGACGAAACTCCGCTGCCACGAGGCGGAACCTTGGCGGAACCAATCTAGGGCTCTGGCGGAGCTGTTCTGCTGGGGAAACTTCCCTCCCGGAGGGGGAAATCATCGCCATCGTCATCACCAATGCTCCTCTCATCGGGAGAGGGCAATCTCCATCAACATCTTCATCAGCACCATCTCCTCTCAAAACCCTAGTTCATCTCTTGTATCCAATTCTTGTCTCCAAGTCCGGGATTGGTGCCAGTAGGTTGCTAGTAGTGTTAATTACTCCTTGTAGTTGATGCTAGTTGGTTTAATTGGTGGAAGATCATATGTTCAGATCCTATATGCATATTAATACCCCTCTTATTATGAACATGTTTATGCTTTGTGAGTAGTAACTTTTGTTCCTGAGGACATGGGAGAAGTCTTGCTATTAGTAATCATGTGAATTTGGTATTCGTTCGATATTTTGATGAGATGTATGTTGTCTCTCCTCTAGTGGTGTTATGTGAACGTCGACTACATGACACTTCACCATTATTTGGGCCTAGAGGAAGGCATTGGGAAGTAATAAGCAGATGATGGGTTGCTAGAGTGACAGAAGCTTAAACCCTAGTTTATGCGTTCCTTCGTAAGGGGCTGATTTGGATCCATATGTTCCATGCTATGGTTAGGTTTACCTTAATACTTTTGTTGTAGTTGCGGATGCTTGCAATATAGGTTAATCATAAGTGGGATGCTTGTCTAAGTAAGGGCAGTACCCAAGCACCGGTCCACCCACATACCAAATTATCAAAGTACCGAACGTGAATCATATGAACATGATGAAAACTAGCTTGACGATATTCCCATGTGTCCTCGGGAGCGCTTTAAATCATATAAGAGTTTGTCTAGGCTTGTCCTTTGCTACAAAAAGGATTGGGCCACCTTGCTGCACTTTATTTAATTTTGTTACTTGTTGCTCGTTACAAACTATCATATCACAAAACTATCTGTTACCACTTATTTCAGTACTTGCAGAGAATACCTTGCTGGAAACCGCTTATCATTTCCTTCTGCTCCTCGTTGGGTTCGACACTCTTACTTATCGAAAGGATTATGATAGATCCCCTATACTTGTGGGCCATCAAGACTCTTTTCTGGCACCGTTGCCGGGGAGTGAAGCGCCTTTGGTAGGTGGAATTTGGTAAGGAAAATTTTATATAGTGTGTTGTTACTATGGAAAGTAATCCTCTGAGGGGCTTGTTCGGGGTATCTTCACCCCGACCAGTAGAGCAAAGAGTTGCTCCTCAACCTACTGAAAATGAAAATGAAAATGTCTGCTTTGAAATTCCTTTGGGTATGATAGAAAAACTGCTAGCTAATCCTTTTTTAGGAGATGGAACAAAACATCCTGATGAGCATCTAATATATGTGGATGAAGTTTGTGGATTATTTAAGCTTGCAGGTGTACCTGGAGATGTTTGTTAAGAAGAAGGTCTTCCCTTTATCTTTGAAGGGAGATGCATCGACATGGTATAGGTTATGTGATGATATGGGGTCTTGGAATTACAAACGATTGAAATTGGAATTTCATCAGAAGATTTATCGTATGCATCTTGTTCATCGTATCGCAATTACATATATAATTTTTGGCCTCGCGAAGGAGAAAGCATCGCTCAAGCTTGGGGGAGGCTTAAATCAATGTTATATTCATGCCCCAATCATGAGCTCTCAAGAGAAATCATTATTCAAAAATTTTATGCTCGGCTTTCTGATAACAATCGCACCATGCTTGATACTTCTTGTGTTGGCTCTTTTATGATGAAGACTATTGAATTCAAATCGGATTTATTAGAAAGAATTAAACGCAACTCCGAAGATTGGGACCTCGACAAAGGTAAGGAGTCAAGTATGACACCTAGTTTTGATTGTGTTAAATCTTTTATGGATACCGATATTTTTCGTAAATTTAGCACTAAATATGGACTTGACTCTAAGATAGTAGCTTCTTTCTGTGAATCTTTTGCTACTTATGTTGACCTCCCCAAGGAGAAGTGGTTTAAATATCATCCTCCCATAGAAGTAAAAGTAGCTACACCTATTAAAGTTGAAGAAAAGATTGTCACTTATAATGATCCTATTGTTCCTACTTCTTATGTTGAGAAACCACCTTTCCCAGTTAGGATAAAGGATCATGCTAAAGCTTCAACTGTAGTTCGTAAAAGCAATATTAAAACATATACACCTCCTGAGAAAGTCAAAGTTTAACCTAATATTGCTATTGTTAAAGATCTCTTATTTGATAATATTGTTGGGCATGTTATTTATTTCTGTGATGAAACTGCTAGAATTGCTAAACCGTGTGCTAAAGACAAACCTAGACCTGTGGTAGGCATGCCTGTTATTTCTGTTAAAATAGGAGATCATTGTTATCATGGCTTATGTGATATGGGTGCTAGTGCGAGTGCAATACCTTATTCCTTATACAAAGAAGTTGTGCATGATATTGCACCTGCTGAGATGGAAGATATTGATGTCACAATTAAACTTGCCAATAGAGATACTATTTCACCAATGGGAATTGTTAGAGATGTTGAAGTCTTGTGTGGGAAAACTAAATATCCTGTTGATTTCCTTGTTCTTGGTTCCCCACAAGATAGCTTTTGTCCCATTATATTTGGTAGACCCTTCCTGAACACTGTTAATGCTAGCATAGATTGCAAAAGGGATGTTGTTACTATTAGTTTAGATGATATGACTCATGAATTTAATTTCTCTAAATTTAGTAGACAACACCGTGAAGAAGAATTACCTAGTAAGGATGAAATTATTGGTCTTGCTTCTATTGTCGTACCTCCTAGTGATCCTTTAGAACAATACTTGCTAGACCATGAAAATGATATGTTTATGAATGAAAGAAGGGAATTAGATGAAGTATTCTTTAAACAGGAACCTATTCTGAAAAACAATTTACATGTTGAAATCCTAGGGGATCCTCCTCCACCCAAGGGTGATCCCGTGTTTGATATTAAACCGTTACCTGATACTCTTAAATATGCTTATCTTGATGAAAAAAAGATATATCATGTTATTACTAGTGCTAACCTTTCAGATCATGAGGAAGAGAGATTATTCAAAACTCTGAAGAAGCACCGTGCTGCTATTGGGTATACTCTTGATGGTCTTAAGGGCATTAGTCCCACTCTATGTCAACATAAAATTAATTTGGAAGAAGATGCTAAACCAGTTCATGACCATCAACGCCGGCTGAATCCTAAAATGAAAGAAGTGGTAAGAAAGGAAATACTAAAGCTCCTTGAGGCAGGTATGATCTATACCGTTGCTGATAGTCAGTGGGTAAGCCTTGTCCATTGTGTCCCTAAGAAGGGAGGTATTACTGTTGTTCCTAATGATAAAGATGAATTGATCCCTCAAAGAATTATTACAGGTTATAGGATGGTAATTGATTTCCGCAAATTAAATAAGGCTACTAAAAGGATCATTACCCCTTACCTTTTATCGATCAAATGCTAGAAAGACTATCTAAACATCCACATTTTTGCTTTCTAGATGGTTATTCTGGTTTCTCTCAAATACCTGTGTCAGCTAAAGATCAATCAAAGACTACTTTTACATGCCCTTTTGGTACTCGAGAGCATAAGTATTCTATGATGGGTGAACAAATTACTGTTGAGCAATTGACAGAATTGAGCATAGTTATGAGAATATCTAGGTATGATCATGTATATAGGCATCACGTCCAAGACAAGTAGACCGACTCCTGCCTGCATCTACTACTATTACTCCACTCATCGACCGCTATCCAGCATGCATCTAGAGTATTAAGTTAAAAACATAGTAACGCCTTAAGCAAGATGACATGATGTAGAGGGATAGACTCATGCAATATGATGAAAACCCCATATTGTTATCCTCGATGGCAACAATACAATACGTGCCTTGCTGCCCCTATTGTCACTGGGAAAGGACACCGCAAGATTGAACCCAAAGCTAAGCACTTCTCCCATTGCAAGAAAGATCAATCTAGTAGACCAAACCAAACTGATAATTCGAAGAGACTTTCAAAGATAACCAATCATACATAAAAGAATTCAGAGAAGATTCAAATATTATTCATAGATAGACTTGATCATAAACCCACAATTCATCGGTCTCAACAAACACACCGCAAAAAGAAGATTACATCAAATAGTTCTCCACAAGAGAGGGGGAGAACATTGTATTGAGATCCAAAAATAGAGAAGAAGCCATCTAGCTAATAACTATGGACCCGTAGGTCTGAGGTAAACTACTCACACTTCATCGGAGAGGCTATGGTGTTGATGTAGAAGCCATCCATGATCGATGCCTCCTCCGGCGGAGCTCCGGAACAGGCCCCAAGATGGGATCTCATGGATACAGAAAGTTGCGGCGGTGGAATTAGGGTTTTGGCTCCGTTTCTGATCGTTTGGGGGTACGTAGGTATATATAGGAGGAAGGAGTACGTCGATGGAGCAACAGGGGGCCCATAAGGGTGAAGGGCGCGCCTGGGGGGTAGGCGCCCCCCCCCTACCTCGTGGCCTCCTCTTTTGTGTCTTGACGCAGGGTCCAAGTCTCCTGGGTCTTGTTCATTGAGAAAATCACGTACCCGAAGGTTTCATTCTGTTTGGACTCCGTTTGATATTCCTTTTCTTCGAAACCCTAAAACAGGAAAAAAAACAGCAATTCTGGCTGGGCCTCTGGTTAATAGGTTAGTCCCAAAAATAATATAAAAGTGGATAATAAAGCCCAATAATGTCCAAAACAGTAGATAATATAACATGGAGCAATCAAAAATTATAGATACGTTGGAGACGTATCAAGCATCCCCAAGCTTAATTCCTGCTCGTCCTCGAGTAGGTAAATGATAAAAAAACAGAATTTTTGATGCGGAGTGCTACTTGGCATAATTTTAATGTAATTCTTCTTAATTGTGGTATGAATATTCAGATATGAAAGATTCAAGGCAAAAGTTCATATTGACATAAAAATAATAATACTTCAAGCATACTAACTAAGCAATTATGTCTTCTCAAAATAACATGACCAAAGAAAGTTCATCCCTACAAAATCATATAGTTTAGTCATGCTCCATTTTTGTCACACAAGAATGCTCTCATCATGCACAACCCTGATGACAAGCCAAGCAATTGTTTCATACTTTAGTAATCTCAAACCTATAAACTTTCACGCAATATATGAGCGCGAGCCATGGACATAGCACTATGGGTGGAATAGAATATAATGAGGGGGGTTATGTGGATAAGACAAAAGGGAGAAAGTCTCACATCAACGAGGCTAATCAATGGGCTATGGAGATGCCCACCGATTGATGCTAATGTAAGGAGTAGGGATTGCCATGCAACAGATGCACTAGAGCTATAAATGTATGAAAGCTCAACAAAAGAACTAAGTGGGTGTGCATCCAACTTGCTTGCTCACAAAGACCTAGGGCACTTGAGGAGGCCCATTGTTAGAATATACAAGCCAAGTTCTATAATGAAAAATTCCCACTAGTATATGAAAGTGACAAAACAAGAGACTCTCTGTCATGAAGATCATGGTGCTACTTTGAAGCACAAGTGTGGTAAAAGGATAGTAGCATTGCCCCTTTTTATTTTCTATTTTTTTATTTGTCCTTTTTTTATTTGGCCTTTTTTGGGACAATGCTCTATTAATGATGATCATCACCCTTCTGTTTATTTACAACTCAAAGATTACAACTCGATACTAGAACAAAGTATGACTCTATATGAATGCCTCCGGTGGTGTACCGGGATATGCAATGGACCAAGAGTGACATGTATGAAAGAATTATGAACGGTGGCCTTGCCACAAATACTATGTCAACTACATGATTATGCTAAGCAATATGACAATGATGAATGTGTCATGATGAATGGGTGGAAAGTTGCATGGCAATATATCTCAGAATGGCTATGGAAATGCCATAATAGGTAGGTATGGTGGCTGTTTTGAGGAAGATATAAGGAGGTTTATGTGTGAAAGAGCGTATCATATCACAGGGTTTGGATGTACCGGCGAAGTTTGCGCCAACTCTCAATGTGAGAAAGGTCAATGCACGGTACCGAAGAGGCTAGCAAGGATGGAAGGGTGAGAGTGCGTATAATCCATGGACTCAACATTAGTCATAAAGAACTCACATACTTATTGCAAAAATCTACAAGTCATCAAAAACCTCGGTACTATGCGCATGCTCCTAGGGGGATAGATTGGTAGGAAAAGACCATCACTCGTCCCCGACCGCCACTCATAAGGAAGACAATCAAATAACACCTCATGTTTCAAATTTGTTGCATAACATTTACCATACGTGCATGCTACGGGACTTGCAAACTTCAACACAAGCATTTCTCAATTTCACAACTACTCAACTAGCACAACTTTGATATTATTACCTCCATATCTCAAAACAATCATCAAGCATCAAACTTCTCTTAGTATTCAAAACACTCTTAAGAAAATGTTACTAACTTTGAATACCTAGCATATTAGGATTTTAAGAAAATTACCATGCTATTTAAGACTCTCAAAATAATCTAGGTGAAGCATGAGAGATCAATAGTTTCTATAAAACAAATCCTTCACCGTGCTCTAAAAGATATAAGTGAAGTACAAGAGCAAAACTATATAACTCAAAAGATATAAGCGAAACACATAGAGTATTCTAGCAAATTCCAAATCATGTATGGCTCTCTCAAAAGGTGTACATATCAAGGATGATTGTGGTAAAATAAAAAGTAAAGACTCAAATCATACAAGACGCTCCAAGCAAAATACATATCATGTGGCGAACAAAAATATAGCTCCAAGTAAAGTTACCGATAGAAGTAGACGAAAGAGGGGATGCCTTCCGGGGCATCCCCAAGCTTTGGCTTTTAGGTGTCCTTAGATTATCTTGGGGGTTCCATGGTCATCCCCAAGCTTAGGCTCTTGCCACTCCTTGTTCCATAATCCATCAAATCTTCACCCAAAACTTGAAAACTTCACAACACAAAACTTAAAGTAGAAAATCCCGTGAGCTCCGTTAGCGGAAGAAAATAAAAGACCACTTCAAGGTACTGTAATGAAGTCATTATTTATTTATATTGGTGTTATACCTACTGTATTCCAACTTATCTATGGTTTATAAACTATTTTACTAGCCATATATTCATCAAAATAAGCAAACAACACACGAAAAACAGAATCTGTCAAAAACAGAACAGTCTGTAGTAATCCGTAGCTAGCGCAAGATCTGGAACCCCAAAAATTCTAAAATAAATTTCTGGACGTGAGGAATTTATCTATTAATCATATTCAAAAATAATTAACTAAATATCACTTTTCAAATAAAAATGGCAGTAGTTCTCGTGAGCGCTAAAGTTTCTGTTTTTTACAGCAAGTTCAACAAGACTTTCCCCAAGTCTTCCCAACGGTTCTACTTGGAACAAACACTAATTAAACACAAAAAACACATCCAAAACAGAGCCTAGATAAATTATTTATTACTAAAAAGGAGCCAAAAGCAAGGAATAAAAATAAAATTGGGTTGCCTCCCAACAAGCGCTATCGTTTAACGCCCCTACCTAGGCATAACAAGCAAGGATAGATCTAGGTATTGCCATCTTTGGTAGACAGTCCATAAGTGGCTCTCATAATAGATTCATAAGGTAATTTAATTTTATTTCTAGGAAATTGTTCCATGCCTTTCCTTAATGGAAATTGGAATCTAATATTTCCTTCCTTCATATCAATAATTGCACCAATCATTCTAAGGAAAGGTCTACCAAGAATAATAGGACATGAAGGATTGCAATCTATGTCAAGAACAATAAAATCTATGGGCACATAATTCCTATTTGCAGCAATAAGAACATCATTAATTCTTCCCATAGGCTTCTTAATAGTGGAATCCGCAAGGTGCAAGTTTAAAGAGCAATCATCAAAATCATGGAAACCTAACAAATCACACAAAGTCTTTGGAATCGTGGAAACACTAGCACCCAAATCACATAAAGCATATAATTAATGATTTTTAATTTTAATTTTAATAGTTGGTTCCCACTCATCATAAAGTTTTCCAGGGATAGAAACTTCCAATTCAAGTTTTTCTTCATAAGATTGCATCAAGGCATCAACGATATGTTTAGTAAATGCTTTATTTTGACTATAAGCGTGAGGAGAATTTAGCACGGATTGTAACAAGGAAATACAATCAATCAAAGAGCAATTTTCATAGTCAAATTCCTTGAAATCCATAATAGTGGGTTTAGCAACATCTACGGTTTTAATTTCTTCAATCCCACTTTTATCAATTTTAGCATCAAGATCAAAAAATTCCGAATTCTTGGAACGCCTTCTAGGTAGAGGTGGATCATATTCAGTCCCATCATTATCAAGATTCATATTTCAAAACAAAGATTTAATAGGGGACACATCAATTACTTTTAGATCTTCATTTTTATTTTCATAGGAACTAGAAGAACACGCTCTTATAAAGGCATCTTTCTTAGCACGCATCCTAGCGGTTCTTTCTTTGCACTCATCAATGGAAATTCTCATGGCTTTGAGAGACTCATTGATATCATGCTTAGGTCGAATAGATCTAAGTTTCAAAGAATCAACATCAAGAGAAATTCTATCAACATTCCCAGCCAAATCATCAATCTTAAGCAATTTTTCTTGAATCAAAGCATTGAAATTCTTTTGCAAAGTAATAAATTCTTTAATATTAGATTCAAAATCAGAGGGCATATTATTATATAAGAATTGTTGGAGGAATTACCATAATTATTAGAGGGATTACTAGGATAAGGCCTGAAATTTCCTCTATACGCGTGTTACCAAAATTGTTCCTACCAACAAAATTCACATCCATCGATTCATTATTATTCTCAATCAAAGTAGACAAGGGCATATCATTAGGATCAGAAGAAACACTCTTATTAGCAAATAATTTAATAAGTTCATCCATCTTTCCACTCAAAACATTAATTTCTTCTATCGCATGCACCTTTTTATTAGTAGATCTTTCAGTATGCCATAGAGAATAATTAACCATAATATTATCTAGGAGTTTAGTAGCTTCTCCCAAAGTGTTTTCCATAAAAGTGCCTCCCGCGGCCGAATCTAAAAGATTTCTAGAAGCAAACTTCAATACGGCATAAAAAATTTGTATAATCATCCACAAATTTAAACCATGAGTTGGGCAATTACTGTAACACCCCGGATATGTTTTTCCCAATATGTACTCCAACTCTTGCCGTTTTCGGCCTTAAGTTATTTTATTTTCTCGGGTTCAGGTTTTTGTCTCCGTGTTTTGTTGTCGTTGTCATGCATCTCATATCATGTCATCATGTGCATTGCATTTGCATACGTGTTCATCTCATGCATTCGAGCATTTTCCCCGTTGTCCGTTTTGCATTCCGGCGCTTCGTTCTCCTCCGGTGGTCATTTCTACCTTTCTTTCATGTGTGGGGATTAAACATTTCTGGATTGGACCGAGACTTGTCAAGCGGCCTTGGTTTACTACCAGTAGACAGCCTGTCAAGTTTCGTACCATTTGGACTTCGTTTGATGCTCCACGGTTAACCGAGGGACTGAAAAGGCCTCGTGTGTGTTGCAGCCCAACACCCCACAAAGTTGGCCCAAAACCCACCAAAAGCCTCTCCATCATCTAGAGCGTTCGATCACGATCGCGTGGCCGAAAACCGTACCTCATTTGGACTCTCCTAGCTCCTCCTATGCCTATATAAAGAACCCCCCATTTCAATTCCCGGATCTTCTTCCCCTAACCTAGCTCCTCTTCCATCGCGCTTCGCCGGACACGTCCGCTGCCGGACGGACATTTCGTCACAGCCGCCCTCGCCCAGTAGGAGGCCGCCACCTGTCCCGCGCCACTCTCCCACCGCCACGGCCCGTCGAGCCTGCTCGGGGCCCCCGCGGCCCAGGGAGCCGCCGCTCGCGCCTACCTCCATCACGCGCCGCCCGAGGCCCGTGCCTCGCCCCGCGCCACCGCGGGCAGCGCCGGCCGCCTCCGCCTCCGCCGCCCGATAGTCGCCGCCCCGCCGCAGCCCGGCGCCTCCTCGTCAGCCCGCCAAGCGCCGCCGCACGTCGTCGCCATCGTCGGTGAGCTCACCCACCGGAGCTCCGCCGCCGCCCGGGTCCTCCTCGTCGCCGGTGTACCCCGGCCGCCCCTCTCCCTCGACTCCAGCGCCCCCCGACGAACTCCGGCCGATGAACCTCAAAGTCCACGCTGCTGCTATAGTACACTCGGATCTGGATCTGGATCTGGATCGGTTGACTTTCCTCCCGAAACCCTAGAATCTTTGCGTTTTTCATCATGTTGTAACTCCGCATCCGTAGCTCCGTTTTGGGCATATAGCATATCAAAATGTTCATCTCAGAGAGTACATAATTTCATCTCATTGCATTATTTTCATTTGATTTCATCTTGATGCCCGAAATGCTGTTAGAAGAATGCTATTTGAGATAATTGTCAGATCTGCTGCTCCAATTAGATATTTGTCATTTTTTCCATGATTATTGTGTGCATGATATGCCCCTGAGCTCTACATGTGTTTTGTTATATGTTTTACCATCTATCCAGAGGTGCAACCCATGTATTTTTGTGATGTGTGTGGTGACTAGCACAAGCTTGCAAAGTGGAGCATTCGTTAATGCTGATTTCAGGGACTTAGCATTTCCACTAAGTCCTTGGACTGGTTATCTCAATATGCCATATGTTCATTTTGTTTCCTAGTGATCCGTGCCTCTTGTGAGGATGATCAGTAAGGATGTTTTGTTAATCTTGTAGTGCTCTATCCATCCATGTCTTTGTGTGAATTTATGGAGCACCCTAGCTTGAGTCAATCGAGCTCTACTTTTGCTATTTCGTGAATCTGGGCAGATTGTCTACTTGTTAGCAATTTTGCTGAGGATGATGTAGTTGATCCGTGCATGCTATGTTATTGTTCTTGCCATGTCTAGCTTGTATTTTGTGTATTCTTGATGGGTGTATGCTTAGATTGTCATGACTTTCTCTGTAGTGAGTGCATCGACCTCGTAAACATGCCTACCTGATATTTGTTTCAGCATGCTCCAGTTTTCACTAAGTCTGAGAACTAATTATGTTTTTGCCATGTTCACATGCTTGCAAATGCATTTTCTGATCCCTTTTGGCTCAAGGTAACTAAGGGACTTTTGTTAAGCTCCTTGAGTAGCTCCATGTCATGGTTTTCTTTGCCATGTTCAGGTCCTGTAGCATATAGTTTTCATGCTCCAAAGTGGGCTACCTGATCTGAAATTCCAGACAAGTGTTAATTTCACTAAGTCTGAAATCTGTTTACCAAATGCATTTTTGCCATGCTTGTTTGAACCTGTTATTGGATGAATTGGCCGTAGCTCAGTGCTAGTATTTTGTTAAGCATCATGAATGGATCCCTGCCATGTAATTTGTTGTCATGTTTGGGTGTTGTAGCATGTTCATCTTGTTGCATTTAGTTGGCTACTTGCTGTAAATCACAGAACATGGTCATATTTGAATTGCTTGCCATTTCCAAACCGTAACTCCGATTCCGGCGTTCTTTATATCGTTTTCAAGCGGTTTCACCTCACCTTTCCAGTGGCACACTTGGATTTCCAAGTTGAGGCCAGGTTCATGTATTCCTTGTCAAATCTTGCATATGCATCACATATTGCATCCTACATAGCATACCATCTTTGCATCACGTTGTTTGAGTTTGCACGTGGCTCATTGTGTCCTTGTTGCTTGTTTGTCTTGTTTGGGTAGAGCCGGGAGACGAGTTTGCTAACAAGGAGCCCGTTGAGTTTGCTTTCGAGGATCCAGTCAACTCTGACAAATTTGCAGGCAAGATGATCATACCCTCGAAATCACTACAATCTTTGCTTTGCTAGATGCTCGCTCTTTTTCTATGCATATGCTACGATGCCTACCACTTGCTTATCATGCCTCCCAAATTGACATGTTCAAACTCTAACCCACCATGTCCTAGCAAATCGTTGATTGGCTATGTTACCGCTTTGCTCAGCCCCTCTTATAGTGTTGCTAGTTGAAGGTGAAGATTGGAGACGGTTCCTTGTTAGAACATTATTTACTTGTTGGGATATCATTATATTGCCATGTTATCTTAATGCATCTATATACTTGGGAAAGGGTGGAAGGCTCGGCCTCTCGCCTAGTGTTCTGTTCCACTCTTGCCGCCCTAGTTTCCATCATATCTGTGTTATGTTCCCGGATTTTGCGTTCCTTACGCGGTTGGGTGATAATGGGAACCCCTTGATAGTTCGCCTTGATTAAAGCTTTTCCAGCAATGCCCAACCTTGGTTTTACCATTTGCCTCCTAGACTCTTTTTCCCTTGGGTTTCCGAAGCCCGAGGGTCATCTTATTTTAACCCCCCCCCCCCGGGCCAGTGCTCCTCTGAGTGTTGGTCCAACTCGTCACCCGCCGGTGGCCACCAGGGGCAACTTTGGGCTGGCCTACCAGAAGTTAAGACAATCTGAGTGTGCCCTGAGAACGAGATATGTGTAGCTCCTATCGGGATTTGTCGGCACATTTGGGCGGTGTTGCTGGATTTGTTTTAACTTGTCGAAGTGTCTTGTAGAACCGGGATACCGAGTCTGATCGGAATGTCTCGGGAGAAGGTCTATTCCTTCGTTGATCGTGAGAGCTTGTCATGGGCTAAGTTGGGACTCCCCTGCAGGGTTTTGAACTTTCAAAAGCCGTGCCCGCAGTTATGGGCAGATGGGAATTTGTTAATGTCCGGTTGTAGATAACTTGAACCTTAACTTAATTAAAATGAATCAACAGTGTGAGTTACCGTGATGGTCTCTTCTCAGCGGAGTCCGGGAAGTGAACACGGTGTTGGAGTAATGCTTGCCGCAGGATGTTCTCTAGTTACTCGTTCGCGCTTTGCCTCCTCTTCTCGCTCTCTTTTGCGAATAGGTTAGCCACCATATATGCTAGTCGCTTGCTGCAGCTCCACGTATACTTACCTTGCCTTACCTATAAGCTTAAATAGTCTTGATCGCGAGGGTGCGAGATTGCTGAGTCCCTGTGGCTCACAGATTACTTCCAAACCAGATGCAGGGCCTGATGATTCCGTTCCAGATGACGCGCTTGAGCTCAAGTGGGAGTTCGACGAGGACTCACGCCATTACTACGTGTCTTTCCCTAATGACCAGTAGTGGTGCCCAGTTGGGGTGATCGGGACCGTGTCGCATGTTGGGTTATCTTTCATTTTGGCGCCGTAGTCGGGCCATGAGTGTTTGTTTGTTGTAATGCTATTTATGTACTTTGATTGACGTGGCGAGTGTAAGCCAACTATGTATCTGCCCTTTTATTATCTATATTACATGGGATGTTGTGATGATTGCCTAACTTGCGACATTGCTTTCAATGCAGTTATGCCTCTAAGTCGTGCCTCGACACGTGGGAGATATAGCCGCATCGAGGGCGTTACAAGTTGGTAATCAGAGCCTTCCCCGACCTTAGGAGCCCCATTGCTTGATCGTTTTTAGCGGACGAGTTGTGTCTAGAAAAAATGTTTTGAGTCATTTAGGAATTATATATCGGAGAGTTTAGGAATTCTTTTTACTCCCCAGTCTCCTCATCGCTCTGGTAAGGCATCCTGACATAGAGTTTTGACTCTTCTCTCCTCAAATTTCACTAAAAAAAATCTTAGGTTCACGCGGGTATCTTGGAATCGTTTCGATGGTTTTGTGATGAGAACATTGTCCTTGGTGCCTCCTGTCTTTAGGGGTTGTGGCAGTGTCCCGGGGAGTTGAGCTCCGAGGTGTTGTCGTCACAATTTTATCGTTGCAGTTCTGAAATACCTGAGTTTAGCACGCTGACATCGAAAATATCTTTTATGCAGTTCGTTGGTGAGATAACCTCGATGCCACCCAGTACTGGGGCGGGAGTTCGGGAGTATCGCCATAACTTGTATAACGGATGCTTTTCGAAGGTTGAGGTAGATGGTTTCCGAAGTTTTTCTCGGTTATGTGTTGAAGGATGGATACAGCTGGATGTAGGAATTGCTAGATTTGGGTGAGATATTATGCTTCCCCTGTATCCCCAACACCTGATTGCATAACCGGATAGTTTCGGGAGTTTCATAGGTGGGAATTCTTGTAGCTCTAGTTCTTCTTCCACGGATATTTGGTTTGAGATTGGGATTTCTTACCGAGTATTCGTTCTTGATCCGTACCTTGTTGATTTATTCCTCTACCTAAATTCTAAGTGGCTTCTCAATTTATGGATACGTGACCATTTCAAGTGGAATGCATTCGTTCTTATGTTCGGATGTGAAGACTATATGTTGCAATTTCAACCCGTTTGATTCAGCTTCATTTAATCTTTCAATGTGCTAACGGTTGTCACCCTCTTTAGGATGGCTCCCGCTAAGAGCACCAATCAGAATCAGAATCAAGATCCGCCACCACCTCCTCCTCCTCCGGAGGCATGGCAAGCTGTGATGGCCGCAACCAATGCAAACACACGGTTGATCATGCAAATTCTTCAAGAGCGCAATCAAGCGCTGGGCACCACTACTGATCATCAGGGAAAGACACGTAGTAACGGTGTGAGTCCTCGTCGAACTCCCACTTGAGCTCAAGCGTGTCATCTGGAACGGAATCATCAGGCCCTGCATCTGGTTTGGAAGTAATCTGTGAGCCACAGGGACTCAGCAATCTCGCACCCTCGAGATCAAGACTATTTAAGCTTATAGGTATGGCAAGGTAAGTATATGTGGAGCTGCAGCAAGCGACTAGCATATATGGTGGCTAATCTGTTCGCAAAAGAGAGCGAGAAGAGGAGGCAAAGCGCGAACGAGTAACTAGAGAACATCCTGCGGCAAGCATTACTCCAACACCATGTTCACTTTCCGGACTCCGCTGAGAAGAGACCATCACGGTAACTCACACTATTGATTCATCTTAATTAAGTTAAGGTTCAAGTTATCTACAACCGGACATTAACAAATTCCCATCTGCCCATAACCGCGGGCACGACTTTCGAAAGTTCAAAACCTTGCAGGGGAGTCCCAACTTTGCCCATGACAAGCTCTCACGGTCAACGAAGGAATAGACCTTCTCCCGAGACATTCCGATCAGACTCGATATCCCGGTTCTACAAGACACTTCGACAAGTTAAAACAAATCCAGCAACACCACCCGAATGTGCCGACAAATCCTGATAGGAGCTGCACATATCTCGTTCTCAGGGCACACTCAGATTGTCTTAACTTCCGGTAGGCCAGCCCAGAGTTGCCCCTGGTGGCCACCGGCGGCGGACGAGTTGGACCAACACTCAGAGGAGCACTGGCCCGGGGGGGTTTAAAATAAGATGACCCTCGGGCTCCGGAAACCCAAGGGAAAAAGAGGCTAGGAGTCAAATGGTAAAACAAAGGTTGGGCATTGCTAGAAAAGCTTTAATCAAGGCGAACTATCAAGGGGTTCCCATTATCACCCAACCACGTAAGGAACGCAAAATCCGGGAACATAACACCGATATGACGGAAACTAGGGCGGCAAGAGTGGAACAAAACACTAGGCGAGAGGCCGAGCCTTCCACCCTTTACCAAGTATATAGATGCATTAAGATAACATGGCAATATAATGATATCCCAACAAGTAAATAATGTTCCAACAAGGAACGGTCTCCAATCTTCACCTGCAACTAGCAATAAGAGAGGTTGAGCAAAGCGATAACATAGCCAATCAACGGTTTGCTAGGACATGGTGGGTTAGAGGTTGAACATGTCAATTTGGGAGGCATGATAAGAAAGTGGTAGGCATCATAGCATAGGCATAGCAAAAGAGCGAGCATCTAGCAAAGCAAAGATAGTAGTGATTTCGAGGGTATGATCATCTTGCCTGCAAAGTTGTCAGAGTTGACTGGATCCTCGAAAGCAAACTCAATGGGCTCCTCGTTAGCGAACTCGTCTCCCGGCTCTACCCAAACAAGACAAACAAGCAACCAGGACACAATCAACCACGTGCAAACTCAAACAACATGATGCAAAGATGGTATGCTATGCAGGATGCAATATGTGATGCATATGCAAGATTTGACAAGGAATGCATGAACCTGGCCTCAACTTAGGAATCCAAGTGTGCCACTGGAAAGGTGAGGTGAAACCGCTTGAAAACGATATAAAGAACGCCAGAATCGGAGTTACGGTTTGGAAATGGCAAGCAATTCAAATATGACCACGTTCTGCGATTTACAGGAAGTAGCCAACTAAATGCAACAAGATGAACAAGCTACAGCACCCAAACATGACAACAAATTACATGGCAGGTATCCATTCATTATGCTTAACAAAAGACTAACACTGAGCTACGGCCAATTCATCCAATAACAGGTTCAAACAAGCATGGCAAAAATCCATTTGGTAAACAGATTTCAGACTTAGTGAAATTAACACTTGTCTGGAATTTCAGATCAGGTAGCCCACTTTGGAGCATGAAAACTATATGCTACAGGACCGTAACATGGCAAGCAAAGCATGTCATTGAGCTACTCAAGGAGCTTAACAAAAGTCCCTTAGTTAACTTGAGCCAAAAGGGATCAGAAAATGCATTTGCAAGCATGTGAACATGGCAAAAACATAATCAGTTCTCAGACTTAGTGAAAACTGGAGCATGCTGAAATAGATATCAGGTAGGCATGTTTACGAGGTCGGTGCACTCACTACAGAGCAAGTCATGACAATCTAAGCATACACCCATCAAGAATGCACAAAATACAAGCTAGACATGTCAAGAACAATAATATAGCATGCACGGATCAACTACATCATCCTCGGCAAAATTGCTAACAAGTAGACAATCTTCCCAGATTCACGAAATAGCAAAAGTAGAGCTCGATTGACTCAAGCTAGGGTGCTCCATAAATGCACATAAAGACATGGATGGATAGAGCACTACAAGATTAACAAAACATCCTTACTGATCATCCTCACAAGAGGCACGGATTACTAGGAAACAACATGAAGATATGGCATATTGAGATAACAAGTCCAAGGACTTAGTGGAAATGCTAAGTCCCTGAAATCAGCATTAACGAATGCTCCACTTTGCAAGCTTGTGCTAGTCACCACACACATCACAAAAATACATGGGTTGCACCTCTGGATAGATGGCAAAACATATAACAAAACACATGTAGATCTCAGGGGCATATCATGCACACAATAATCATGGCAAATATGACAAATATCTAATTGGAGCAGCAGATGTGACAATTATCTCAAATAGCATTCTTCTAACAGCATTTCGGGCATCAAGTTGAACTCAAATGAAAATGATGCAATGAGATGAAAGTTGTGGCTTATACCTCTCGCCAGTTGAAGCCCAACGAGAAGAACTACCCCACTCATGACCTTGAGTTGGCGGCAGTTGTGCATGCTCTTTTGACTTGGAGACATCTCTTATTGGGAAGAAAAGTGGACATTTTCACTGATCACAAAGTCTGAAGTACATCTTCACTCAGCCTAATCTCAACCTCAGGCAGACTCGATGGGTCGAAATGATTCAAGAGTATAATCCGAGTATCGAGTATACTCCAGGCAAGGCCAATGTGATTGCTGGCGCATTGAGCAGGAAGGCTTATTGCAACAGTCTGATTCTCAAGCCTTATCAACCCGAGATTTGTGAAGCTTTCCGCAAACTTAATCTGCAAGTTGTTCCTCAAGGTTTCCTCGCCAACCTTCAAGTCTCTCCTACCTTGGAAGACCAGATTCGCCAAGCTCAGCTTCTTGATGCTATGGTGAAAAAGGTGAAGATTGAGATTGCCAAGAGTCAACCCAAGTACAAGTGCTACTGCCTTGATGACAAGGATACTCTCTTCTTCGAGGATCATATTGTTGTGCCCAAAGGTGACCTTCGTAAAGTGATCATGAATGAGGCTCACAATTCTCTCCTCTCCATCCACCCTGGGAGCACAAAGATGTATCAGGACCTTAAGCAGGCTTATTGGTGGACTCGAATGAAGCGCGAGATTGCTCAATTCATGAATGAGTGTGATGTCTGCAAAAGAGTGAAGGCAGAACACCAAAGGCCAGCTGGTCTCCTCCAACCTTTTGCCATTCCAGAATGGAAGTTTGACCACATTGAGATGGACTTTGTGACTGGGTTTCCAAAGTCCAAGTGTGGCAATGATGCAATATTCGTGGTCATCGACAAACTCACTAAAGTGGCTCATTTTCTGCCTATCAAAGAGTCAATCACTGCAGCTCAATTGGCGGAGCTCTATACCTCTTGAATTGTCTCTCTGCACGGTATTCCACAGGTGATCTCTTCAGACCGTGGCAGCATCTTTACCTCCAAGTTTTGGGATTCTTTTCAGAAGGCCATGGGCACCAACATCCACTTCAGCACAACTTTCCATCCTCAAACTAGTGGTCAAGTCGAGCGTGTCAATTAGATTCTTGAAGATATGCTCAGGGCTTGTGTGATCTCCTTCGGCATGAAGTGGGAGGATTGTCTTCCTGATGCTGAATTCTCCTACAACAACAGTTTTCAAGCAAGTTCGGGCAAGGCCCCATTTGAAATTCTGTATGGCAGGAAGTGTCGTACCCCTCTCAACTGGTCCGAAACCGGTGAACGTCAGCTTCTGGGAAATGACTTAATCACAGAGGCAGAGGAGATGTGCAAAGTCATTCAAGATAACCTCAAAGCAGCCCAATCCCGCCAGAAGAGCTACTATGATAGTAAGCACCATGATTTGGCTTTCGAGATCGGAGATCATGTTTACCTCCGCGTCTCTCCTATGAAAGGTACTCGTCGCTTTGGTATCAAAGGGAAGCTTGCCCCTAGATACGTGGGACCTTTCAAGATCGTCAGCAAGAGAGGCAATCTCGCCTATCAACTCGAGCTTCCTTCAAACTTTGCAAATGTGCATGACGTGTTCCATGTCTCTCAGCTCCGAAAGTGCTCCAAGACTCCTGACCGCACCGTCAACTTAGAGGACATTGAGCTCCAAGAAGATCTCTCTTACCGTGAGCACCCCGTGGCTACTCTTGAAGAGACTGAACGCAAGACTCGCAACAAGTCAATCAAATTCCTCAAAGTCAAGTGGTCACACCATTCCGACCGTGAAGCTACCTGGGAACGCGAGGATCACCTCCGTTCTGAGTACCCGGCGTTCTTTCAGTCCTAGATCTCGGGACGAGATCCTTTCGTAGTGGTGGAGTGTTGTAACACCCCGGATATGTTTTTCCCAATATGTACTCTAACTCTTGCCGTTTCCGGCCTTAAGTTATTTTATTTTCTTGGGTTCGGGTTTTTGTCTCCGTGTGTTGTTGTCGTTGTCATGCATCTCATATCATGTAATCATGTGCATTGCATTTGCATACGTGTTCATCTCATGCATTCGAGCATTTTCCCCGTTGTCCGTTTTGCATTCCAGCGCTTCGTTCTCCTCCGGTGGTCATTTCTACCTTTCTTTCGTGTGTGGGGATTACACATTTCCGGATTGGACTCAGACTTGTCAAGCGGCCTTGGTTTACTACCGGTAGACCGCCTGTCAAGTTTCGTACCATTTGGACTTCGTTTGATGCTCCAACGGTTAACCGAGGGACCGAAAAGGCCTCGTGTGTGTTGCAGCCCAACACCCCTCGAAGTTGGCCCAAAACCCACCAAAACCCTCTCCACCATCTAGAGCGTTCGATCACGATCGCGTGGCCGAAAACCGCACCTCATTTGGACTCTCCTAGCTCCTCCTGTGCCTATATAAAGAACCCCCCATTTCAATTCCCGGATCTTCTTCCCCTAACCTAGCTCCTCTTCCATCGCGCCGCGCCGGACACGTCCGCTGCTGGCCGGACATTTTGCCGCCGCCCTCGCCCAGTAGGAGGCCGCCACCTGTCTCGCGCCGCTCTCCCACCGCCATGGCCCGCCGAGCCCGCTCGGGGCCCCCGCGGCCCAGGGAGCTGCCGCCCACGCCTACCTCCATCGCGCGCCGCCCGAGGCCCGTGGCTCGCCCCGCACCACCGCGGGCAGCGTCGGCCGCCTCCGCCTCCGTCGCCCGGTAGTCGCCGCCCCGCCACAGCCCGGCGCCTCCTCGTCAGACCGCCAAGCGTCA